>NW_012117265.1:2352783-2354051 GCF_000951035.1 Colobus angolensis palliatus
TAGCCGGGTACGGTGGCACATGCCTGTAATCCCGGCTACTTGGGAGGCTGAGGCAGGAGAATCGTTTGAACCCGGGAGGCGGAGGCTGCGGTGAGCCAAGATCGCACCATTGCGCTCCAGCCTGGGCAACAAGAGCAAAACTCCGTCTCAAAAAACAAAACAAAACAAAAATTCAGAGTCTGAATCTTTTTGTGGACATAACTAGGTAAAGGTGCAGGTTCCAGAGATGAAAGTGGCCCCTCCCTGGGACCTTGGCTTCTGCCATCATCTATCCAATTCCAAGGTGCAGTAAACAGGTGCAAGTAGAAGCTGCAAGACCTTCACTTGCTGCTGAACCTGCAGTGAGCCATTCCCAAGGGGCCTAAGTAAGGCAGGGCGGAGCCAGTCACGTTCTGTCTCTAAACTCAGTCTCTGATGCCCTCTGCTGGTCTTTCTAATCACAACCGTGGGATACATACCTTTTTTTTTTTTTTTTTTTTAAGACCGAGTCTTGCTGTTTCCCAGGCTGGAGTGCAATGGCACCGTCTTGGCTCACTGCAACCTCAGCCTCCCAGGTCCAAGCGATTATCCTGCTTCAGCCTCCTGAATAGTAGGGATTACAGGCGCCCACCACCATGCCCAGCTTTTTAAAAATATTTTTAGTAAAGACAGGGTTTTGTCATGTTGGTCAGGCTGGTCTTGAACTCCTGACCTCATGTGATCCTCCAGCCTCGGCCTCCCAAAGTGCTGGGATTACAGGCATGAGTCACCACGCTTGGCCAAAAGATACTTTTCAAAGAACGTGCTGGAAGACAACTCCTGGGCTAAGTTGGAAAGCAGAAATAATTAAAGCTAACCAAGAATATTTTATTTCTTTGGGAGGCTGATGCAGGATAATCACTTGAGCCCAGGAGTTTGAGATCAGCCTGGGCAACATAGTGAGATGTCATCTCTACAAACAACTTAAAAAATTAGCCGGTATGGTGGTGTGTGTTTGTGGCCCCAGCAGCTTGGGAGGCTGAGGTGGGAGGATTGCTTCAATCCAAGAGGTCGAGGCTGCAATGAGCCGTTACTGCACTCCAGCCTGCGTGACAGAGCGAAACCCTATCTCCAGATCTTCCCCCCTCCGCCCCCACCTTTTTTTCAAGGGAGAACTTGGGTCGGGTGCAGTGATGCCCACCGTAATCCAGCACTCTGGGAGGCCAAGGTGGGATCATTTGAGCTCAGGAGTTCGAGAACAGCCTGGGCGACAAAGAGAAATCCCATCTCTTTTTTTTTTTTTTTTTTTT
>NW_012117265.1:2354101-2354672 GCF_000951035.1 Colobus angolensis palliatus
TATGGTGAAACCTCCGTCTCTACTAAAAATACAAAAATTAGCTGGGTGTGGTGGTGGGCACCTGTAGTCCCAACTACTCAGGAGGCTGAGACAGGAGAATTGCTTGAACTCGGGAGGGAGAGGTTACAGTGAGCCGAGATCACACCACTGCTCTCCAGCCTGCGCAACAGAGCAAGAATCTGTATCAAAAAGAAAAGAAAAGAAAGAAAATGAAATTATAGGGGTAAGATGACAGGATGTCTGGGATTTGCTTTAAACTACTTTGGTTGTCAGCAGTCATGTTTGGGACCAAAAAAAAAAAAGAACTTCTATTGGCTGGGTGTGGTGGTTCACGTCTATAATCCCACCACTTTGCGAACATTGCTTGAGGCCAGGAGTTCAAGATCAGCGTAGTCAACTGCAGCCTCAACTTCTCCAGCTCAGGTGATCCTCCCACCTCAGCCTCCCAAGTAGCTGGGACTACGGGCATGCACCACCACATCTGGCTAGTTTTTATATTTTTTCGTAGAGACAGAGTCTCACTATGTTACCCAGACTGGTCTCAAACTTCTAGGCTCAAGTAATCTGCCCC
>NW_012117265.1:2355502-2355818 GCF_000951035.1 Colobus angolensis palliatus
TGGGATTACAGGCGCCTGCCACCATGCCAATTTTTTGTATTTTTAATAGACACAGGGTTTTACCATGTTGGCCAGACTGGTCTTGAACTCTTAACCTCAGGTGATCCACCCGCCTCGGCCTCCCAAAGTGCTGGGATTACAGGTGTAAGCCAGGGCACACCCAGCTCATCTTATACATATTGACCGATGTCTCATGTCTCCCTAAGATGTATAAAAGTGAACTATGGGCCGGGCGCGGTGGCTCAAGCCTGTAATCCCAGCACTTTGGGAGGCCAAGACGGGCGGATCACGAGGTCAGGAGATCGAGACCATCCTG
>NW_012117265.1:2361029-2361466 GCF_000951035.1 Colobus angolensis palliatus
CACCTGTAGTCTCCGCTACTTGGGAGCCTGAGGTGGGTGGACAGCTTGAGTCCAAGGAGGTCGAGGTTGCGGTGAGCCGAGATTGCACCACCGCACTCCACCCTGGGCGAGAGAGTGAGACCGTCTCAGAAAACAAGGTGTGGGGAGAACTCGGAAATGTTCATATTAGATTCACCTGTCGCTTGGATCTGAGCAGGAAGTGTGCCTTGGCTCTATCCTATCAGATGTTGGGCCCTCCCTAAACAGTGGCTCTGCACCACTAGGCAGGGTGCGTCAGCCCCCTGCAACCACTTGGGAAGGTCACGGCGTGGATTCAGAGCCATCATCTTCTCCACACAGCCACGCGATGGACTGTGAATGCCTACTCCGTACGAAGTGCTTTAGTTAGCTTTTACATTTTTCTGACAAGCCCACACTTAACAGATAAGGAGCTCGGA
>NW_012117265.1:2361700-2379471 GCF_000951035.1 Colobus angolensis palliatus
AAGGAGCTCCAAAGCAATAAGTGACTTCACTCACAAAGCAAGGAAGTATAAAAGCTGAGTTCCAAACCCTGGCTTTAAAGCCCACTTATCCCTCCTGTCCTCTGCCTCCCAGAGCATGAGCTGAACTACAGTAAGACTCTCCTCTGGGAAAGGCTGACCCTGGGACCAAAGCCATGACACAGCCTTCAGGCTGCCCAAGCTCCACAATTCCTACCAACAGAGCTGACCACTGCCCTCAGCTTCATAGCTCCCAGCAGCTTCAGATGATCTTCCTGGAACACACCCTGGCAAGAAGTCGAAAGTAGCATTTAATAACTGACTCAAGCAATGATGGTGTGGACCCTTTCCAATACTTCTGATCAGTGAGAAACAAATGTCTTTGATGACAATACATCTTAAAACCCTTCCCTGAAGTTGGCTAATGTCTAACAGAGGGCAGATTTGGGACCAGAGATTTTTGGATTGTAATGGTGTAGGGATAGTATTTAGTTAGTATCATTTCAATGTCTTTTGTTTCCTTTCTTTTTTGGGGGATAGAGGGGAGACAGGGTCTCACTCTGTGGCCCAGGATGAAGTGCAGCGGCATGACCAAGCTCATTGTAGCCTCAAACTCCTGGGCTTAAGGGATCCTCTCACCTCAGCCTCGCAAGTAGCTGGGACCACAAGCACATGCCGTCTCACCTGGCTTTTTAAATTGTTATTTATTTATTTATTGAGATGGAGTTTTGATCTTGTTGCCCAGGCTGGAGTGCAATGGCATGATCTCAGCTCACTCCCGAGTAGTTGGGATTACAGGCGCCTGCCACCATGCCAATTTTTTGTATTTTTAATAGACACAGGGTTTTACCATGTTGGCCAGACTGGTCTTGAACTCTTAACTCCAGGTGATCCATCCGCCTGGGCCTCCCAAAGTGCTGGGATTACAGATGTGAGCCACAGCACCTGGCCTATTTTTAGTACAGATGAGGTCTTGCTATGTTATCCAGGCCATGTCTTTTGCTTTCATTGCATTTCTTTTTTATATATGTATTTTTTTTCTTTTTTCTTTTTTTTGAGATGGAGTTTTGCTCTCGTTGCCCAGGCTGGAGTGCAATGGCGTGATCTTGGCTCACTGCAAACTCCCGGGTTCAATCAATTCTCCTGCCTCAGCCTCCTGAGTGGCTAGAATTACAGGTATGTGCTACCATGCCCGGCTAATTCTGTGCTTTTAGTAGAGACAGGGTTTTTCCATGTTGGTCAGGCTGGTCTCGAACTCCCAACCTCAGGTGATCTGCCCACCTCGGCCTCCCAAAGTGCTGGGCATGAGCCACCGCACCCAGCCTATATATGTATTTCTATATCCAATTAATACCTGTTCGACCCACTCATTATGAATGCAAGGGTCAAATGCCAAAACTTGAAAGTAGCAAACACACAAAAACAAGTATCACAACAAAGATAGTTGTTTTATCACCTGGCTTTATTAACTTGCCACAGGCCACTGAGGTAGCATCACTCCCTTAATACTTCAGTTTTATTTCTTTTTTTTCTTTTTTTTTTTTTGTGAAGGAGTCGCACTCGGTTGCCTAGACTGGAATGCAGTGGCGTGATCTTGGCTCACTGTAACCTCCGCCTCCCAGGTTGAAGTGATTCTCCTGCATCAGCCTCCCAAGTAGCTGGGATTACAGGCACGTGCCACCATGCCCAGCTAATTTTTGTTAGACGGGGTTTCACCATGTTGGCCAGGATGGTCTCGAGTTCTTGACCTTGTGATCCACCTGTCTCGGCCTCCCAAAGTGTTGGGATCACAGGCGTGGGCCACCGAACCCAGCCTTATTTTTTCTTTATTAATTTTTTTGAGACGGGCTTGCTCTGTCACCCAGGCTGAAGTGCAGTGGTGCAATCTCAGCTTACTGCGGCCTGAAACTCCCAGGCTCAAGCAATTTTTCCACCTGAGCCTCCTGAGTAGTTGTTAGTACAGGTGTGTACCACCATACCCAGCTAATTTGTGTGTATTTTGTAGAGACAGAGTTTCACCATGTCGCCTAGGCTGCTCTCAAAACTTCTGGACTCAAGCGATTCTCCCACTTTAGCCTCCCCAAGTGTTGGAGTTACAGGCATGAGCCACGCGCCGGCCACACATTACACTTAGAAAAGTATTGGCTCAGTGCAGTGGCTCACGCCTGTAATCCCAGCACTTTGGGAGGCCGAGGTGGGAGGATCACTTGAGGTCAGGAGTTTGAGACCAGCCTGGCCAACATGGTGAAACCCCATCTCTACTAAAAATACAAAAATTAGCTGGGCATCATGGCACATGCCTGTAATCCGAGCTACCCAGGAGGCTGAGGCAAGAGAATAGCTTGAACCCAGGAGGCAGAGGTTGCAGTGAGCCAAAATCGTGCCACTGCACTCCAGCCTGGGTGTCAGAGTGAGACTCTGTCTCAACAACAACAAAAATACAATTTACCATAACCTAGCTAAGTACCAGCTGTGTACACTAACTTATTTCTTTTCACATAATCCTGTGTTTCAGGGTTACTGAAGTACAACATAACCAGAATCTATGATTCCATATAGATTTCAAGACCAGGAAATGCTTTATCCTTCCAAGCCACCTCCAGTAACTTATAATACTCATCTGGTAAAACCAGGTTGTTTTTGCAAGAAACTTCCCTGTAACATCCCAATAGTCACGACACTGTCAATTCCCCAGTTTTGTATTTTTAATAGGGATGAGGGTCGGGCGTGGTGGCTCACGTCTGTAATCCCAGCACTTTGGGAGGCCGAGGTGGGCGGATCACCTGAGGTCAGGAGTTTGAGACCAGCCTCACCAACGTGATGAAATCCCGTCTCTACTAAAAAATACGAAAATTAGCCAGGCATGGTGGCATGAGCCTGTAATCCCAGCTACTCAGGAGGCTGAGACAGGAGAATCGCTTGAACCCAGGAAGCGGTGGTTGGGGTGAGCTGAGATTGCGCCATTGCACTCCAGCCTGGGCAACAAGAGCAAAACTCTGTCTCCAAAAAACCAGTCTCTATTATTTTTCCAATTTTCTTTAAGACTATATTTAAAAATAAAAACTTTAAAAAAACAAAAATGTTATTTATTTTTTTGAGACGGAGTCTCACTCGTCACCCAGGCTGGAGTGCAGTGGTGCAATCTCGGTCACTGCAAGCTCCACCTCCCGGATTCACGCCATTCTCCTGCCTCAGCCTCCTGAGTAGCTGGGACTACAGGCACCCGCCACCATGCCCGGCTAATTTTTTGAATTTTTAGTAGAGATGGGGTTTCACCATGCTAGCCAGGATGGTCTCGATCTCCTGATGTCGTGATTCAGCTGCCTCGGCCTCCCGAAGTGCTGGGATTACAGGCTTGAGCCACCATGCCCAGCCACTTATTTTACTTTTTGAGACAGAGTTTCACTCTGTTGTCCAGGCTGGAGTGCAGTGGCACCATCATGGCTCAATGCAGCATTGAACTCCCAGGCTCAGGTGATCCTCCCACCTCAGCCTTCCAACTAGCTGGGACTACAGACATGGTCCACTATGTCTGGCTAATTTTTCTACGTATATATATTTTCAATTCTCATTCAACACCTTTGGTAAATTTTTCTATTTTTTGTAGAGACAGGGTTTCACCATCTTGCCCAGGCTGGTGTTGAACTCCTAGGCTCAAGTGATTCGCCTGCTTTACCCTTCCAAATATTTTAGTTTTTGAGAAAGGTCTCACTATGTTGCCTAAACTGGTCTTGAACTCCTGATCTCAAGCAATCCTCCTACCTCAGCCTCCCAAAGAGCTGGGAATGGCAAAAATGTTACTTATCAAAATGAAAGGCCGGGTGTGGTGGTTCACTCCTATAATCCCAGCACTTTGGGGGTGCAAGGCAGGCGGATCACCTTAAGTCAGGAGTTCAAGACCAGCCTGGCCAACACAGTGAAACCCCATCTCTATTAAAAATACAACAATTTGCCGGGCGTGTTGGCACATGCCTGTAATCCCAGTTACTCCGGAGGCTGAGGCAGGAGAAGCGCTTGAACCTGGTAGGCAGAGGTTGCAGTGAGCCGAGATGGCGCCACTGCACTCCAGACGGGGAGACAGAGCAAGACCCTGTCTCAAAAAACCAAAAACAAAAGCAAACAAAAAAAACCAAAACAAAACGAGAGAGAATAGATCATAGAATAAAAACATTTCAGCTCAAATTTTATTTAGTTAATTATTATTCTGTTTTGTAGCGTCGGAGTCTTGCTGTGTTACTCGGGCTGGCCTCAAGTGATCCTCTTGCCTCAATCTGCAAAATGCTGGGATTACAGACATGCACCACCACGCCAGGCCACAACCCAAACTTTAAAAAGAAAATCTAAGTGGTCTTAGAAGAGTTTGCAAGTCACCTGACCAGTGTGGTACCTCTTTAAGGAGGGCCTCTGAGGCCCAATGAAAAAGGCTTATATAAAAGGTTCATGACCAGCTCTGCCAGTGATGAACATGTGTCAAGTCGTTCTGCTGTCCCAACTCCTGGACCAAGGTGGCTCGGAATTAGCTTCAGCTAATACAGAACAAAGACGGGGGGGCAGAAAGGCTCCCCAAACTTGCGCAAATCCAGTGAGAAAACACTTTGCACATCATGTGTCTCAGCTGTTCTGCAGGTGAGGCACACTCACAGCTGCACTACCCCAGGCAAGCAGTTGGCCAGGACTCGGGGGCCTCAGGGTTTCATCTCGGGGCCTCCGTCGGCACCAGCGAGTGGGCCTGGCTCAGGGCGAGCCTGTCCTTTTTTTCCTTCTGCAAGAGCTGCTCCTCCCACAGCGCCTGGTCCACCTGATCGTCGGTGAGCACGACAGGCTTGTACTTCTCATCGAAGAGCCGCTCGTTGGTCTCGGAATGCAGCTGCTGCGGCCCGACCACCCGCAAATGCGCCGGCAGGTGCAGGAATTCGTCGTCGTTGATGTCGCAGTCGTGCATCCGGGCCCCCAGCACCCACCAGCGACCCACGAAGCCCACGTCCAGGACCCGGCCGGGGAAGTCGGTCCAGCGGGGCTGCAGGTAGCGGCAGCGCGCCTGGTAGAGGCTGGCCTGGGCGTCGAAGGGCGCCTCGTACACCAGGGAGCAGAGCCCCAGGTTGACGTGGCGCAGGCGGCCACAGCCCCGCAGCCAGAGCAGCCGCTGCACGAAGGCTTCGGACTCGCGGTTGCGGGTGGCCGGCGCCAGCAGCAGGAGGGTCCCCGACGCCTCCAGCAGCGCCTCCTCGAAAGCACCCTCGCTCGGCGCCAGCGTGAAGCAGGCCGCCGCGCCGCCCAGCAGCCCCACATACACGGCCGCGCGCCCCGGCCGGGCACTAGCCGCCGCCGCCGCGTCCCTGCAGGCCTCGGCGTAGTCCCGGAGCAGCGCGCGGGCCCAGGACCCTGAGGGGAGAGGAGCGCGGTAAGAGTGATCCGGCCGCGGCGGCCACCCACCCTACCGCCTTCCGCAGCTACTCACCCAGCCGCGCCCACACTCCCGGCTTCGCCGCTGCACCGTCGCCCGCCTCTGCGCGGCGTCGGGACCAAAATCTCCTCAGAGCCGCCGCGGCCATCCTCTTCCGTCTTGGGGGTCCTTGCTCCGGGAAGAAACTCTTGATACCCGAAGTTAAGAGCCCGGGAGGCTCTTCTGCGCAAGCGCCAACTTTACCGGAAGTGGCTTCCCAACGGGAAAGGATAGAAAGAGGACCGGCGCCGGATGTTGCTGTCCGATCCGAGTCGGGTAGACTCTGACGGGTAGGCAAACTGCGCAGTCGCAGAGAGCCCTAGCCACGCCGGCCCAGGTGGCCTCCGGTGAGGGGGACGGAGCGCACCTGTGGCGACGGGGGGACGAGCTCAAGACTCCGTGGGTGCAGCTGGCCGCCAGGTAGGGCTGGGGGCCGAGGGACTGGCGTGGGGGCGTGGGGGGAGCGTGCCTGACCGGTCTCTGTCCTCAGCGAGGGATGCGAAGGCGCCCCTGAACGACCATGGCATCGGCTGACGACCTGGCCTTCCACGGTGAGTGCGGCCCCGACGAGGCCGGATCTCCTACTCCCGCCCCTTGCCAGAACCTCCCTCCCGTGCGGCTTCCAACTTCTCTACCCCGAACCCTAGGCGGCTGTGAACCCTGACCCAGGAGTGAGACCCATCCCTGACTCGAACCCCGCCCCCGCCCTGAACTCAGACCTCAAACCCGAGCCTCATGTCCCCAGACCCTGACCCCATCCCAGGGCCAACCCTAAGTTGCAGTTCCACTTTAGGAGGAAGGGAACAGACGCCCTCCGGATGCCTCCAAACTGAGGAAGTTGGGCCCCACCTTGGGGGAGATCAATGGCTCAGCAGAGCGTCCGCCCCCAGATGAGCATTGACTTGGCTGGAGCGGAGTCGAATTCTTTCCACCCCTCAAGCGTGCGTGTGTCCCATATCCCTCCTCCACAGAATTCGAGGAGGCCACTAATCTTCTGGCTGAGACCCCGGATGCAGCCACAACCAGCAGAAGTGATCAGCTGACCCCACAAGGGCACGTGGCTGTGGCCGTGGGCTCAGGTGGCAGCTATGGAGCCGAGGATGAGGTAGAGGAGGAAAGTGACAAGGCCGCGGTGAGTCCCTGTGTCCTGCCTCTGGGCAGCCCCCGGCTGATCCAGGCTGTCGGGGCAGGCACTGAATGCCCGCAATGTGCAGCTCCTGCAGGAGAAGCAGCAGCAGCAGCCCGGATTCTGGACCTTCAGCTACTATCAGAGCTTCTTTGACGTGGACACCTCACAGGTCAGGCCTGGGGAGGCAGGTGGGGCGGGGCTCAGAGTTACGCTCAGGGTTCAGCCACACTTTCCCTGGGCAGGGTGCTGGTGATGGCGAGTGCTGGTGAAGGAACTGTGGTGCTCTCAAAGGGTTATGGTGGGACTGGTTATGGATCGGGACTGTAGGAACACAGGGGACACACACAATCTCGTGGGTTAGAGAAAGACCTCGTGGAGGTGAGGAATTGGCTGAAACCTAAAGGAGAAGGAACGCTTCCCCGGGGAATGGGGGAGGGGAGCTGAAGTATGTTCCAGGCAAAGGGAACAGCATGTGCAGAAGACCAAAGATGGGCCGGGGGCAGTAGCTCCCGCCTGTAATCCCAGCACTTCGGGGGACCGAGGTGGGCAGATCACCTGAGCTCAGGAGTTCAAGACCATCCTGGCTAAAATGGTGAAACCCCGTCTCTACTACAAATACAAAAAATTGTCTGAGCACAGTGGCGGGCGCCTGTAGTCACTGCTACTTGGGAGGCTGAGGCAGGAGAATGGCGTGAATCCGGGAGGCGGAGCTCACAGTGAGCTGAGATGGCACCCCTACACTCCAGCCTGGGTGACAGAGCGAGACTCCGTCTCAAAACAAAAACAAGAGGGGGCTGGGCATGGTGGCTCACACCTGTAATAGTAATACTTTGGGAGGCTGAGGTGGGCATATTATCTGAGGTCAGGAGTTCGAGACCAGCCTGGTCAACATGGCGAAACCCTGTCTCTACTAAAAATACAAAAATTAGTCGGGCTTGGTGACTCACACCTGTAATTCCAGTACTCAGGTGGCTGAGCCAGGAGAGTTGCTTGAGCCCAGGAAGCAGAGGCTGCAGTGAGCGGAGATCATGTCACTGCACTCTATCCAGCCTGGCCGACAGAGTGAGACTGTGTCTAAAAAAAAAAAAAAAAAAAAGAGGGAAAGGCTGAGTTCTTTCAGGTGGGGCATGGAGAGAGGAGGGTGGAGGTCAGCAGGGAAGGAGCCTCTCAGGACAAGGGAGAAGCTCCTGGCAGGCCTCCATCCTTGACCTCAGCCTTGCCCCCAGGTCCTGAACCGGATCAAAGGCTCACTGTTGCCCCGGCCTGGCCACAACTTTGTGCGGCACCATCTGCGGAACCGGCCGGATCTGTATGGTGAGTGAGGTGCATTCGGTTCCTTGATGGATCACTCAACAAATGTGACCTGAGCTGCAGACGCCAGTGTACAGCTGAGGACAAATGAGTCACTCAGAGAGTGTGACTTACCTGCTGTTCAGGGAGACAGAGACATGAAGGACTGCAGAGGCTGGCGGGTAGAGAACATGTAAGAGGAGCGACCTTGCTGTTTTGCAGGGTGCAGGAGGGCAGGCCTCCCTGAGCAGGGTGAGGGAATGAGCCTTGTTGGCAACAGGAGGGGTAGGGGAGATCTAGGAAAAGAGGGTTCCAGAAACAGCATAAGTTTCATGGCAGGAACTTGCATGAACTGCAGGGTGGCATTACCACTGAAGCAAATGAGCTGCAGGGAGGTCACAGGTCGGGGGACGGATCACACAGGCCTCACATGCTGTGGCAAGAAGGGATCTTTTTTTTTTTCTTTGGAAAAGAGTCTCACTCTGTCACCCAGGCTGGAGTGCAGTGATGCGATCTCAGCTCACTGCAATCTTCGCCTCCCGCATTCAAGCGATTCTCCTGCTTCAGCCTCCTGAGTGGCTGAGATTACAGGCACGCACCACCATGCCCGGCTAATTTTTATGTTTTTAGTAGGGATGGAGTTTCACCGTGTTAGCCAGGCTCATCTCAAACTCCTGACCTCAGGTGATCCACCCGCCTCAGCCTCCCTAAGTGCTGGAATTAAAGGCGTGAGTCACTGTAGCTGGCCGAGAATGGATCTTTATGTTTTCTGAGGGTCCCTCTCGTCATCATGGGTTGGGGGGGCAGAAGCCAGGAGGCTGGGATGGAGGCGGCCACATGGTGGGGACTGTGGATGTGGAGAGCGGCACTGGGTTCTGGAACATGCTGGGGAAGTAGAAGCGACTGGCTTTGCGGCTAGATAGATGGGGGTGGGGGAGTGGGAGGGTAGGAGCCAAGGCAGGCTCTAGGGATTTCTGCCTAGATAGAGTTGCCACTTATCCACAGGACCAGCTGGGCAGTGAGGGCAGAGCACCAGGGCATGGGTGAAGCCGCAGATGCCCACCTGGGAGCTTGAACTGGAGCCTGCAGTGCTCAGGGCAGAGCCCTGGGCTCTAGAGGAGGGATAAGGCCCTGGGCTTGAAGGAGGTCACACCAGGGGTGAATGCAGACATGGAAGGGGCCGAGGACGGGCCCGGCTGCTCCCCATGGCTGAAGGGGTCACACAGTCAAAGAGGAGGTGACAGGGGTTGAGGAATTGGCACCAATGAGGTGAGACACAGACCAAGGTGTGCAGTCCTCAGTGTTTCTGGGAGGGGGATGAACTGAGAGCCAGCACTGGGCTCAGCCACCAGGAGGCCCCCCGTGACCTGGTGAGTCAGGCAAGGTGCTTAGGAAGAGGCTGGGGTCTCAGCACAGTTCAGTCAGGACACATCTGTCTGCCTGTCCTGAGAGTGCAGGGCCCGGGACTCTGACTGTGCCCCCCATCCTCAGGCCCCTTCTGGATCTGTGCCACGTTGGCCTTCGTCTTGGCTGTCACTGGCAACTTGACGCTGGTGCTGGCCCAGAGGAGAGACCCCTCCATCCACTACAGCCCCCAGTTCCACAAGGGTAAGCAGGCGGGCAGGCCTGATGCCTGGCAGGGCCCCAGGGGGGCAGGGGGTGACTGCTTACCTTGCCTCCAGTGACCGTGGCAGGCATCAGCATCTACTGCTACGCGTGGCTGGTGCCCCTGGCCCTGTGGGGTTTTCTGCGGTGGCGCAAGGGTGTCCGGGAGCGCATGGGGCCCTACACCTTCCTGGAGACCGTGTGCGTCTACGGCTACTCTCTCTTCGTCTTCATCCCCATGGTGGTGAGTGTGGCCTGGCACGGAGTGGGTGGTGGCTGTGTGGGGACACTGGCACGGTCACCTGCTGCCTCATTCCCATGATGGTGAGGGTGGCCGGGTGCGGAGTGGGTGGTGGCTGTGGGGACTGGCATGGTCACCTGCTGCCTCATTCCCATGATGGTGAGGGTGGCCTGGTGCGGAGTGGGTGGTGGCTGTGGGGACTGGCATGGTCACCTGCCGCCGTGTTGCTCCCAGGTCCTGTGGCTCATCCCTGTGCCTTGGCTGCAGTGGCTCTTTGGGGCACTGGCCCTGGGCCTGTCGGCCACCGGGCTGGTATTCACCCTCTGGCCTGTGGTCCGTGAGGACACCAGGCTGGTGGCCATGGTGCTGCTGTCTGCGGTTGTGCTGCTCCACGCACTCCTGGCCGTGGGCTGTAAGGTACGGGTCTGGGGTGGCCACAGGTAGGGCTGAGGGGCTGGGGGTGTGTGGGCTGGCCCTGCCTCTGACCCCAGGGGTCTTGTGCAGTTGTACTTCTTCCAGTCACTGCCTCCGGAGAACGTGGCTCCTCCACCCCAAATCACATCTCTGCCCTCAAACATCCCGCTGCCCCCTACCCTGCCACAGTCCATGGCCCCCTCCTAGAAAGGCCTGGGTCCCACAGGTAAGGACTGTTCCCAGCTGGGCTAAGGGGGCTGCCCTCCCACCCCCAGTCAAGGTGAGAGGTTCTGGGGACACTCCCAGACAATTCTTTCTTTCAGGCAACACCTAAGTGGACCAACCCCTCTGCCTGTCCTGCCCCCCAGATGATGACTGAAGGCTCCCTTGACACCTTGAGATGACTCTGCTACTTTCCAGACTTTTCTTACAAAGCAAACACTTTTATTTTCTATGCAAAGGTGATTCAGAGAATTTATATAAAGGCGGGAGAGGGGCAGCCGAGCAGGGAGCTTTGGGACAGGGCTGGGGCCCCCATATCCCCCTGGGCCACCTGCTTTCCCTCTCATGGCTCCCCTGGACAGGAGAGAGAGCCAAGGGGGCGCTCCAGCCTGGACAGCACCCGCTCTTGCCTGGGTGCACACATGGCGGGCCTGGGTCCGGGCCTGAGCTCCAGCATCTGAGTTTGGGGGTGTCAGAAACAGGGGAGCAGAAGGAGAAGAAAACTGCCTGTGCTGCAACACGTTTCCTTGTTTATTTTTTCTTTCTTTTTCTTTTTTTTTTTTTCTGGAGGGAGAGGTCCCTGCAAGGTCCCTTCCCAGGCAGGGGAGGGACGGAAATGCCGTCACAGTAGTAGGGACTGGAGCGTCTACAAGGATGGAGGGGAGCTACTCAGGCCTAACATTAGCTACAAGGAAAAAGGACGCCTTCCGTGACAGATCTCTGAGGTGTCTGTGTCTGCCCCAAGTGGCCGGCAGTGGCCTTCCCTCCGGGCCCAAGGCCTGCAGCCACCTGCTCTAACTCTGGGTTGGGGGGTGCTGGGGGGACTGCAGGGGCTCGGGGACAGGACAGCAGCAAGAGGCAGGGGCCGAGGACGGAGGCCTTCCCGACAGTGGGGTGGGTTGTACATTCAAGTGTGAGGTGAACCCTTTGGTGGGGAGGGGGCCCCTGAAGCCTCGGCGGGGCCACCCCTCCCCATGGCGCCTCTGAGTCTAGGGAGAGGGGCTGCTGGCTCGGCCCGGCCGGCCTGGCTTCACAGAGGGTCTGCGGATTGACACTGGTTCTTTTCGTAAAAAAATAAAATTAAAAAAAGCAGCATGTCACGTCCGTTGTGACCAAGGCCTGGTCGTCGAAGGGGAGGCCCCGCCTGGCCAGGCTACCTTCCCACTGGAGACAGGCAGGGGAACAGGTGCTAAGGGACCTGACAGGCAGGGCTGGCAGGCCCCATGGCGCCTGTTCCAACAGATGACAATCCCAGGTCAGGGTGGAGCGGGCAGGAAGGGGACAGGGGCTCCCACGACATGATTTTGTGTAAAATATGGCAGCGACACACGCTCAGGGCTGGGAGGTGGGGATTAGGGTGGGGATGGCGGCAACATCGTGTAAAAAAGTGTCCCAGTTCCCATAGCAAAGAGGGCTGTGACCGGGTGTTCGGGCTTCTCCAGTACAAGGGGGAAAGCCGCCCGGCGGGGGGGGGCGGGCGGGGACATCATTTGGTTTCCTGGTGCTGTCAGTCCGCGGGGCAGGCCCCTAGCTCCCGTAGTGCATGGTGTTGGTCGGGATGGACATGGGCGACGCCATGGAGATGGCAGGGCCGCCCATGGTGAACTGGCTGTTGACTGCATAGTGGGCACTGGTGCCGCCACCACCGCTGCCCTGGGCGCCGGAGGACCCTGTGGGGCAGGCGATGGCAGTGAGGGGCTGCCCTGGCCCACCCACCCCCAGGCAGAGTCAGAGAGAGAGAGAGAAAGGGCAGGCAAGAGGGCAGGCGGGCGGCCGGACAGAGGATGGTGACTCACACGCTAGCTCGGCCCCCACGGGCCCTGCCCCTGCCACCCTCATTACCTTGGACAATCCCCGTGCTCATTATGGAGCCCATCCGGGAGTGGGTGTGATTGACAATCCCCGTGTTGGCTGCGCAGCAAGAGGGAGGAAAGAAGGAAGGGAGACGGCGTCACCGCCCCCAGCCACCCAGCCCATGCGCAGCAGCAGGCTGCAGAGCGAGGCAGAGAGGACGGAGGGCCTCGGCCGAGAGCCCCCTAGAAGAGGAAAAGGCGAAAGGACCAAGCACAGGCCGACCCTGGTTGCCACAGGCCCTTCTCGGCCTCTGGGCAGTCCTGGGCACGGCTCTCTGCTGCCCCTGGCCCTGGGGGACACTCACCTAAAGGAATCAGGTTGTTGTGGCCCACGCTGGAGCCACTGGCAATAACACTGCTCAGGTCGTAGGCGGTCGGCATCCCTGTGCCCAGAGAGGGAGACGTCAGGGCTGGAGGCACAGGGGCCAGGCCTGCAGTGAGGGCGGCCTCCCGGGTTGGCTGGGCACTGGGGCGTGCCCTGCTCACCTGCCACGGCCATCCCGCTGCTGAGGTTGTAGGTGCTGCCCGTGTTCCACATGTTTTCCGAGGGAGATGTGTAGTGGGAGCCGGGTGGGGGTGAGGGTGTCGTGCCCGTGTATCTGTGACAGAGACAGAGCCATGGGCAGGGGCAAGGGGGCTGCAGGGCCAGGGCGCCCCCACCCTGTGCAGGTAGGGTGCCCCTCCTACCTGAAGAAGGGGTTTTTCAGATCCAGGAGGTTACTGGACTTAGAGCCGGTCTGGTCCACCTGGGCCACAATACTGATGTCGTAGCTCTGTCTGTGGAGAGGGTGCAGGCCGCGGTGTGAGTGGCTGGGCAGATGGACCCCTGCCCCCCACCACCAGCCCCAGGGAGCAGTCACACCTCTTGTTGGCAATAAGCAGACATGTCCCTGAGAGCGTGTCCCCTGCCTTGGCGAACAGTGGTGACTGGAACAGGCACCGCACCTGGTACCAGTGAGTCAGGGGCTCTGTCGGGGCTGTGGACAGCCACACGGTCATTCTGTGGAGCAGGGACAGGCACGTACTTGACTGGGCCAACGCCATCACTGGAGCCACCACCTTGTATGCCTTGAGTCCTCCCCAAGCACCTGCCCCCTCTGCCAGGGACCCCTGGGACCCTGGAGCAGAGACGGGCTGGCCCCCAGGCATTCCCAGACACATACATGAGCAGGCATACATGTACACACGAGGGACCTGCAGCCACGAGATCCCTCCTCACCCTGACATGTGCCAAGAGACAGACACAGGCCCATGAGGGACAGACACTGGGGACACAGGACACAGGACACACACACACCACACACACACCCCACCCACAACAGTCTCTTGCTCTGAGACAGGCTCTCACTCCCATTGGAAGGGATAGTGGAACCTGGAGCCACGTTCCACCCTCCCAGTCAGGTTGCAGCTGCAGGAATCCCTGGGAGTGGGGAGGAGGCAGCACGGGCTGCTCTGTGGCACTCACATGGAGCCGATGAAAGCAACGTCAAACCAGAAAGCCAGGCCATGGACCAGCCCTGAATGCAGCATGTGGAATTTGAATGGGATTTCTATCCTGGAAGGCAAAGGGCAGTGGCTGCTGGGGAAGCCAGACAGGCGCTGCCAAGAGAGAAGAGGGGGTGCCAGGTGCAGAGGCCCGGGGCCCCCGCCCACCACCTGCCCTGGGACGGCAGGATGCGGTGGCCTTGACCTTCGGCCTGAGGCAGGCCGGGGAGGATGGAGTGTGGGTGCCGGTACCTGTGCAAATCTCCTTCTTTGGCTTCTAAGAAGTTCACTGTGTACTTGACAGACTTGGCCATCAGGATCCGGATGTCAAATGTGTCCTAGGAGAGAAAACAGGTGTGACCTGGCATCTGGTGCCAAGGCCGACATAGAAGGGGAGAGCCCTGCCCCTCCCCCCAGGTCTGGCCACGGCTTCTAGGCTGTGCAGCTAAAACCAGCTTGATCTTCTCAGACACGCTGCGAGGAGGGTGAACTGGCACAACACCACCAAGGGCAATTAGGTGACAGCTCTCAAAATGACAAGTGTTTATCTACATAAAAGATTTGGCACTACAGGAATTTAACCTCCAGATACATGAATACATCAACAAACTTACATGTATAATTACAGATTGTCCGTGGTAGCGACACACTGGAAACCATCTAATTAAACTAATGATGGCTCACCCATCAAAGACCATGCAGACGTGAGAAAGAATGAAGAGGCTCTTTATGAACAGATGGGGAAAGATCTCCAAGTTAAATCATTAAGCAAGTTAACCAAAAAAGCAAGTTAAAGAACTAGGTGCTAGGCGGGTGTGGAATTGCATGCCTGTAACTCCAGCTACTCAGGAGGCTGAGGCAGGAGGATCGCTTAAGCCCAAGACTGTGAATCAAGCCTGGGAAACACAGGGAGACCCTGTCTCTTAAAAACATCATCAACAACAACACTGTTGCTGCCGTCCACTCCCAGCGATGTTTGTATCTGACTGACACACCTGCCATGAACTATGTCAACCAAATACAATATAAAAAAAGAATAAACCAGTTGTTGGCAGCACTGGTGACCAACCAGAGCAGCCAGGACTTTGGGGATCAAGCTCCTGGAAAGAAGGGAAGTGCCGTTTCTGGAGGGAGCCCTTTCTGGCCTCTGCCTTTTCCCCATGGGGAGGGCAGAAAACGGCCACCTCGACCTTTCAACAGCTTCCCTGGGTGGGGAAAGCAAAATGGGAGCTCAAGGTTACCAAGGCAGCTTGGACTCAAGGGGCCGTGATGTCAAAGCAAAGGACAATAAGTGCAGGAGGGCGAGGTGGGTGGTGCACACTCAGTGCACTTGTGAAATTGGCCAACTCCTGAGCTTCAAGTGGGGCAGGGCATCAGAGGCTAAGACACCAAGCAGAAAGCTGCTAATAAGAGGCTTAAGGCCAGGTGCGGTGGCTTACACCTATAATCCCAGCACTTTGGGAGGCCAAGGCGGGCGGATCACCTGAGGTCAGGAGTTCAAGACTAGCCTGGGTAACATAGTAAGGCCCCACGTCTACAAAAAAATAAATTGGCTGGGCATGGTGGCACACTCCTATAGTCCCAGCTACTTGAGAGGCTGAGGCAGGAGGATCACTTGTATCTGGGAGGTCGAGGCTGAAGTAAGCCATGAAGTGATTGAGCCACTGTACTCCAGCCTGGGGAATAGAGTGAGACCCTGTTTCAAAAAACAACAATAAAACCTAACGGGTGGTTCAGCAGCATATTGGTAATGAGGCTAACCACTGGGCTTGCATTAAGGGTACCGAGGGCTGTACCCTGAAGCAGCCATTTCTCAAACTGTGGTCCCTTCCAAGGCACCCTCATAATAATACAAAATTTTCATAATACCACCAAAATATTTCCTGCTTTTTTCACTCATTCACTCCCCAGTGATATCACAAAAGACTGAACACGCTGGGCATGGTGGCTCATGCCTGTGATCCAGCACTTTGGGAGGCCGAGGTGGGTGGATCACCTGAGGTTAGGAATTCAAGACCAGCCTGGCCAACATGGTCCAAACCCCATCTCTACTAAAATTACAAAAATTAGGCGGGTGTGGTGGTGCACGCCTGTAGTCCCAGCTACTCAGGAGGCTGAAGCAAGAGAATTGCTTGAACCCTGGAGGCGGAGGTTGCAGTGAGCCAAGATTGCGCCACTGCACACACCAGCCTGGGTGAAACAGCCAGACTCTGTCTCAAAAAAAAAAAAGTGGGGGGTGGGGCTGTGTGTGGTGGCTCACATCTGTAATCCCAGCATTTTGGGAGGCTGAGGCAGGCGGATCACCTAAGGTCAGGAGTTTCAGACCAGCCTGGCCAACATAGCAAAACCTCATTTCTACTAAAATTACAAACAATTAGCTGGGAGTAGTGGCAAGCGCCTGTAATCCCAGCTACTCAGGAGGCTTAGAATTGCTTGAGCCCGGGAAGTGGAGGTTGCAGTGAGCTGAGATCGTGCCACAGCACTCCAGCCTGGGCAACAGAGCAAGATTCCGTCTCAAAAAAAATAAAAAGAAAAAGGCCGGGCGCGGTGGCTCAAGCCTGTAATCCCAGCACTTTGGGAGGCCGAGACGGGCGGATCACAAGGTCAGGAGATCGAGACCATCCTGGCTAACACAGTGAAACCCCGTCTCTACTAAAAAATACAAAAAACTAGCCGGGCGAGGTGGTGGGCGCCTGTAGTCCCAGCTACTCTGGAGGCTGAGGCAGGAGAATGGCGTAAACCCGGGAGGCGGAGCTTGCAGTGAGCTGAGATCCGGCCACTGCACTCCAGCCTGGACGACAGAGCTAGACTCCGTCTCAAAAAAAAAAAAAAAAGAAAGAAAAAGAAAATGGATGGAAAAGACAGAAAAGAGTATAAGAATCATCTGAGATATGGTGAAAAGGTCCACTGTACATATAATCGGAATCCCAGAAGGAGAAAGAGAATGGGGCAGAGGTAGTGTTTAAAGAGATATTATTCAAGATTGTCCAAGAGTTTCCCAAAACAAATGAAAAACATCAAGAGCAGGGGGAAAACAGAATAAAACAGAACGTTTTTTTTTTTTATTTTGAGACAGAGTCTCGCTCTGTTACCCAGGCTGGAGTGCAGTGGCGCGATCTCGGCTGACTGCAAGCTCCGCCTCCTGGGTTCACGCCATTCTCCTGCCTCAGCCTCCCAAATAG
This sequence comes from Colobus angolensis palliatus, assembly GCF_000951035.1. Classification (NCBI taxonomy): domain Eukaryota; kingdom Metazoa; phylum Chordata; class Mammalia; order Primates; family Cercopithecidae; genus Colobus; species Colobus angolensis. The sequence goes on from NW_012117265.1 coordinate 2,378,562, forward strand.
CTGGGACTACAGGCGTCCCCACCACGCCTGACTAATTTGTTTTGTTATTTTTAGTAGAGATGGGGTTTCACCCTGTTAGCCAGAATGGTCTCGATCTCCTGACCTCATGATCCACCTGCCTCAGCCTCCCAAAATGTTGGGATTACAGGCGTGAGCCACTGTGCCCAGCCTGGAAACGTATTTTTTTAAAGGAAGGCAAAAAAGTAAAGAAACAGGTCAGATTAATAGAAAAATAAAAGATCATAGATTTACACCCACACAAGTTTATTAAATGTAAATGGTCTAAATATTCTAAAAGACAAAAATGTTCAATCTTGTTTAAAAAAAAAAAACTCAAGACCCAATTGTATGCTACTTACAAAAAACAAATTTTTTTTTTTTTTTTTGAGACGGAGTCTTGCTCTGTCGCCCAGGCTGGAGTGCAGTGGCGCGATCTCAGCTCACTGCCACCTCTGCCTCCCGAGTTCATGCCATTCTCCTGCCTCAGCCTCCCGAGTAGCTGGGACTATAGCACCCTGCCACAACATCCGGCTAATTTTTTTGTATTTTTAGTAAAGATGGGGTTTCACCGTGTTGGTCTCAATCTCCTAACCTTGTGATCTGTCCACCTGGGCCTCCCAAAGTGCTGGGATTACAGGTGTGAGCCACCATGCCCAGCTTTTTTTTTCCTTTTGATTTTTCTGAATCATGGATGTATCAAAAATCTCAAGTAAAATCAATCAATAAATCACATCAGCTCACCAAGGATAAATTCATCTAGTAATGGTTTTTATTTTTATTATTTATTTTATTTATTTATATTTTTGAGACGGCGTCTCGCTCTGTGGCCCAGGCTGGAGTGAGTGGCGCCATCTTGGCTCACTGCAAGCTCCGCCTCCCGGGTTCCCGCCATTCTCCTGCCTCAGCCTCC
>NW_012117265.1:2380927-2387355 GCF_000951035.1 Colobus angolensis palliatus
TTAGTAGAGACGGGGTTTCACCGTGTTAGCCAGGATGGTCTCAATCTCCTGACCTCGTGATCCGCCCGTCTCGGCCTCCCAAAGTGCTGGGATTACGGGCTTGAGCCACCGCGCCCGGCCCAGAGCTTTCAAAGAACACCAAGACCCCTAACCCTGGGTGCTCCCAGCCTGTCATCCATTCGTTCCTGCACTCCTGTGACAGCATAACCGAGCGCCTATTCTGATGAGTGTTTCATCACCACCACGGGCACTTGACCTGCACCAGCTCATGGATTCCACCTGAGACTGGGAGGCCGGTGGCTCATCTTTATGTCCCATTACTAGGCCTGGGAGCTGTGAGGGACCTGCTAGAGCCTCACAGGGAAGCGAGCAGTGCCCAGGATGCGGCCAGGCGCTGCCTCTCAGGCCCTGCTGCCTGTGCACGTATGCAGCCGGAAAAGCAAAGCAAAGTTGCTCTGGACAGAGGGAGGGTGGTCCCCAGGCTACCCCAGCACCACTGGGGACCTCAGTTGAGGCGAAGAGCCGGTGAGGGAAGCTGAATCCACACCATAGGGGCTGCCTAGGTTCTGGCACAGGCACCCAGCTGGCAGGGTGGGCCACTTGGCCTGCCTGGTCTGGGCACACAGACTGAGAGGGAAGGGCAGGGCCTCCCTCTGTGACTCAAGGGCAGACACATGAGTCAGGGCCAGCAGCAGGGAGGGCCAGGGCCCCACAGCCCCGCCTGCCCAAAGGAGCACCTGGCCTCCAGATGTAGGCCCCCAGCCTGGCAAGCCGGGGGAGGAGGTCCTGAGGTATCAGTGGGACTCTGCCTCCTCCTTACGCCACCAGGCTGTACCCGAGGCGAGAGCTGCGGGGCTGTAGCTGCTGGAACGGGGAGGGAGATGCACATGCTGCAGCTTCTGCCCTGGGGGACCTGGGGGCACCATGGGAAGTGAGCCAGCCTGAAAGGAACCTCTGGCTCCTGCTGACCAGGAGCATGTGACTGGGAGAGAGGAGGACTGCCTTTAACCCCTGGAGCACCCCCCACAACAGGCTCAGCCTCCCCCGTCCCCACAAGCTGGCTGCTGGGCTGTGGGGGGTGCATGCAGCTGCCCACAGAGCCTGACTCCCGTCTGGCCTCATATCCCGTCAGGAGGGGCCCCCTCTGCTGGGGCTGTCCCCACCCCCACCCCCACCATCAGGGCAGAAGGGGAGGAGAGTGGGGCCCACAGCCCCTGGAGCAGCCTTGCCTCCCATACTCACACCTGAGACATGGGACACAGCTGGGGGACGCCACTTCCCACCTCCAGGAGCACAGCCAGCCAGGACCCTAGGGCCAGGATCCAGGGAGGGCCAGAGGACTCTGGTGGAAGCTTTCCCCCGCCCCTGCCTGCACAGGCCCTACCAGCCTGCTGCTGCCCACGCTCCATCTCACGGCTGCTACCCCGGCTGGGACCCGGCCCCTGCCACACGCACACAGCTGCTTGCCTGTACAGAAATGCTCAGACACGCATGTACCTAGCATGAGAAGAGCCACAGACACATGCCTCAGGCGTCAGGGTTGCAGAGACCCCAAGACAGATGGGCAGATAGAAACAGTCACCTAGGCCAGGCACAGTGGCTCACGCCTATAATCCCAGCAGTTTGGGAGGCTGAGGCGGGCGGATCACCTGAGGTCAGGAGTTCGTGACCAGCCTGACCAACATGGTGAAACCCTGTCTCTCCTAAAAATACAAAACTTAACCGGGCATGGTGGTACATGCCTGTAATCCCAGCTACTCAGGAGGCTGAAGCATGAAAATCGCTCGAACTGGGGAGGTGGAGGTTGCAGTGAGCCGAGATCGCACCACTGCACTCCAGCCTGGGCAACAAGGGTGAAACTCTGTCTCAAAAAAAGAAGCAGTCACCCAGTGACCAGAGGCCATACCCAGAGGCACGGATGGGAAGTGACAGATGGGCTTGCCAGACAGCTACCTCATCTCCTCACACATGTACACCTGCAGCCACACCCCTGCATTTGTACACATGTTCGCCCACCCCACCACCTGGACTGTGAGGAGAGTAGGGCTTGTTGGGGAACTGCTGATTCACAGAACCTGTCCCAATCCCCACTCACAGCCAGAGGCTGTCCCGCAGGAGCAGGACATGGGATGGCAGAGGTGCCAGGAGCTCCTCCGTACCCTGTGCGGGCAGGTGGGCAGCTGGGTGTCTGGCCGTATTTGGGGCCCGGGACTCCAGAAGCCACAGCTGGCTGGAGTGGGGTTGGGGTGGGAGTGTGGAGAAAGCCCAGGCTTCCCTGCACCCTGGGCCACCGACAGCAAGCAGGGAGCTGAAGCACTGACGGCCTGGCTCTGCGGCAGCCAGGGGCTCCACCGAGGGGCCCGGCCTGTGTACCCGCAATGCTCACCGCTGGGCTTCAGGTACTTCTTGGCGTGGAGGTAGCTCTCCAGCATGCGCTCGTTGAAGAGCATGTAGCCCATGGGCTCCGAGATGATGATGTCCACCTGCTCGGGGAGCGACACCTCCTCCACCTTGCCCGGGATGACCACGATGCGGTCTGTCAGGTTGTTACTCTTCACCAAGACCTGCAGGCGGGCAGGGCCGTGTGGGCTTCCCTGCGTCTTCCTGCCATGGGGCCCTCCCTAGACCACCTCTCAAAGGACAGCCTCCACCTGCACATGGCCATCGGGTCCCCCTCTGCCTCCTTCGCTGGTGCCCCAACCACGGCTGCGATTGGCCATAGCCTGTTAAGAGCTCACTGTGGGCCGGGTGCAGTGCCTCACGCCTGCAATCCCAGCAGTTTGGGAGGCCGAGGCAGGCAGATTGCTTGAGCTCATAAGCTGGGAGACTAGTCTGGCCAACATGGCAAAACCCTGTCTCTACTAAAAATACAAAAAAAAAAAATTGAGACAGAATCTCACTCTGCTGTCCAGGCTGGAGGTAGTGGTGCCATCTCGGCTCACTGCAACCTCTGCCTCCCAGATTCTAGCGATTCTGCCACCTCAGCCCCCTGAGTGGCTGGGACTACAGGCACCCACCACCATGCCCGGCTAATTCTTTGTATTTTTAGTAGAGACGGGGTTTCGCCATGTTGGTCAGGCTGGTCTCGAACTCCTGACCTCAGGTGATCCGCCCGCCTAAGCCTCCCAAAGTGCTGGGATTAGAGGACAGCAGCGTTGGCCGTGTGAAGACCTGGAAGGAGTCTGAATGTCACTACGGACACAATGCAGCTAAAGCAACAGTGGCATGGCTGGGCATGGGGGTGCTCTGCAGCTGTAAAACAGAGCAAGGAGGGCCCCTCCATGACCCAGGCGACCCCAGATCCATGGGAGAGGCAGAGCAGGGAGAGGAAGGTGCAGCCTCTGCTGGTGTGAGCGGACGCTCACGTCTACAGCCATGGAACAGCTTTGCTCAGACTTTATGGCCGGAGCTCCTCTCTCGTGATGGGGCTAGTGGGTGGGAGCAGGGGTAGGTGAGGACAGCACGCTGTTTGCTCTTTTTTAGCTTTTACATTTTGAACTTTGTGAATGAAGGTTTCAGTGCAAAAAAAAAAAGAAAGAAAACAGGGAAATGACCTGTGCCCCTGACTGCCACTCATGAGGGGAAATCATCTCAGGCCTTGAAGCCCCTCCCTGCAATGACTGTTTTGGGGACAACAAAGAGATCAAAGCACAGAAGTAACACCCCCAGCCCCCTGGGGGTTCCCAGGCTTCTCTAGGCTAGGGCCGGCATGGCACTCATGGGCGAGGACGAGGCTGGGTGGGCACCAGCAGGCCACTGACCTCGGCGTGCTGGGCCATGGTGCTGGCCTCCACCGCGTAGATTTTCCGTGCTCCAGCTTGGGCGGCAAAAAACGACAGGATCCCGGAACCACAGCCAACGTCAAGAACGATCTAAGGGAGGAGTGGGAGGTGAGAGCCAGACACAGGAGGTGATGGTGATCAGGAGGTGACAGTGATCATAAGGGATGTGCAAGTCATGAGGTGTCAACACCTGGGTCTGTCTTCACTCTCAATGTTTGCCCTTTATGGACTCTTGGTCAAAATGAAGCGAGAGCTCAAGATGAGCCATGGGCCAGTCCTCTGGGAGAAGCCCTGGAGAAGCTCCCGGTCGGCCCCAACCTTGGGGCCTGCAGCCCTCCGGATCGTCTGGGGCGAGAAGCATGGGCCTCCCCTGGAAGCTCACTGCCAGTTGAAAAGCATTTTTCCAGGGCCTCTGCAGTTTTAGCATGGAGAAAAGGGCCTGAGGTGTCGGCGGCAGCGTCTCCCAGTTCCATGCTGACTCGTGGTGCCTGGAGAAGTAGCCTGTCTTGGCTGGGGTAGGTGAGCCGCCCAAGCCCCGGGGCCAGCTGGGTTCCCCGCAGGGCTACTGGCCCCTGTGATGGTGACGTCACTCATGGCAGAGTCCAGGCCAGGGTCTGGGAGAACACACCACCTGTTCTGGATTTGTGGGATTGCTTCCACACGAGCAGACCAAGGGCAGACATTCCTGGTGGTGATAGGCATGCACTTTTGAAGGACAAATGCTCTCGGCACAGTGAGTGCCTGCAAGGGAACCTGGCGTCAGGTGGGAAGGCCTCAGGGTACCGCTCAGAGCTCCAGATGAATCAGGAAATGAATCTCCATCCTCAGGGAGCGGGAAGGGACTTCACCAACAGAGGATGCCCTTCCCAGACCTCGGTGGCCGGGAGGAGGCTCGGCATGGCCCAGCCAGGGCCGACACTCCTGTGTCAGGACAACCCTTCCCTGGGGCCCAGGGCCTACCGTCCTCTGGGATGGTAAGCGATGCTAGAGGGGCATGACCCAGACGCTGGATGAGGAAGATCCACGTAGAGAGATCCCCAAAATACTCGGAGGAAAAAAACAGGCTTCCATTTGATTCAAAAGAGAAAATAGGCCGGGTGTAATCTCAGCACTTTGGGAGGCTGAGGTGGACGAACTGCTTGAGGCCAGAAGTTTGAGACCAGCCTGGGCAACATGGCAGAACCCCATCTCAAGTAAAAATACAAAAATCAGCCAGGCACGGTGGCACATGACTGTAATCCCAGCTACTTGGGTGGCTGAGGCACAAGAATTGCTTGAACCCAGGAGGCGGAGGCTGCAGTGAGCTGAGATTGTGCCACTGCACTACAGCCTGGGGAACAGAGTGATAATCTATCTCAAAAAAACCCCAAAAAACAGAAAGAGAAAACAAAAACTGAGTAAGCTGGGTGCGGTGGCTCATGTCTGTAATCCAAGCATTTTGGGAGGCTGAGGTGGGTGGATCACGAGGTCAAGAGATCGAGACCATCCTGGCTAACATGGTGAAGCCCCGTCTCTACCAAAAACACAAAAATTAGCTGGGCGTGGTGGCATGCGCCTGTAGTCCTAGCTACTCAGGAGGCTGAGGCAGGAGAATTGCTTGAACCTGGGAGGCAGAGATTGCAGTGAGCCAAAATTATACCACTGCACTCCAGCCTGGGCAACAGAGCAAGACTCCATCTCAAAAAAAAAAAAAAAGATAGACACTAAAAACTCTGGCAAATGGGATGAGAAGGGACTACATTTCTACCTTTTTTTTTTTTTTTTTGAGACGGAGTCTTGCTCTCTTGCCCAGGCTGGAGTGCAATGGAACAATCTCAGCTTACTGCAACCTCCGCCTCCCAGGTTCAAGCGACTCTCCTGCCTCAGCCTCCTGAGTAGCTGGGATTACAGGCGCCTGCCACCATGCCCAGCTAATTTTTGTATTCTATTTTAGTAGAGATGGGCTTTTGCCATGTTGGCTAGGGTGGTCTCAAACTGCTAACCTCAAGTGATCCATCTGCCTCAGCCTCCCAAAGTGCTGGGATTACAGGCATGAGCCACTGTGCCTGGCCAATTTCTACTTTTGAATACAGACGCTCTGCTCTGCTCTCTCTCTTTAATCATGAGTGCATGTTATTTGGTGATATTAAAAAGCTCACTTATTAATTTTGTTCTTGAGGCAGCGTCTCACGCTGGGGCTTAGCCTGGAGAGCAGTGCCCCAATCACAGCTCACTGCAGTTTCAACCTCCTGGGCTCAAATGATCCTCCTGCCTTGGCCTCCCAAAGTGCTAGGATCATAAAGAGGTGTAAGCTACTCTGCCCAGCTCAATAAAATAATTGTAAAATATACGCTGATGTCTGCATAGGGAAAAATCTATAAGAAGAGACCTCATACTGAGGAGGGGCAGCAGCTGTCTCGGAGAGAACTGATAGTCTATAATGTACATGCTGTGGTGAGTTTATATATTAAATGCATTTGTTTTTGTTTTTTAAGAGACAAGAGTCTCGCTCTGTGGCCCAGGCTGGAGCGCAGTGGTGCAATCATAGCTTACTGAAGCCTCAAACTCCTGGGCTGAAGCGATCCTCCTGCCTCAGCCTCCACAGTAGCTGGGATAAATGCATTTCTTTTTTTTTTTTGAGAGCGGAGTCTCGCTCTATCGCCCAGC
>NW_012117265.1:2387910-2408580 GCF_000951035.1 Colobus angolensis palliatus
ACCTCGCCCGGCTAGTTTTTTGTATCTTTTAGTAGAGACGGGGTTTCACCGTGTTAGCCAGGATGGTCTCAATCTCCTGACCTCGCGATCCGCCCGTCTTGGCCTCCCAAAGTGCTGGGATTACAGGCTTGAGCCACTGCGCCTGGCCTGATAAATGCATTTCTAATCTGAGATTTTTGAAGATAAAATCAATGCGCAAAGAAAAAAAAAAAAAAGGCAGAAGTAGAGAGGTGGGCACGTGCACAGGCCGCTCACCTTGTCCTTGAAGTCAGTGTGGTTTTGCAGGATGGCGCGCTGGTAGGTGCCTGTCCGCACGTAGTCCTGCATCATGTTCTGCTGCTGGGACAGGTAGCCATAAAACTGGAACAGAGACACACCAATGGCACGGGGCACATGGTGGCACGAGGCAGTCAAGGCCCTGGCCAGCCCTGTGATAGAGCAAGGGGCCATCTTAGGCACAAACCTCCCTCAGGAGGCCGTGCACCCTCTGCCTGGACCCCACTAGCAGCTCCAGGAGAGGGAGCAGGAAGCCAGAGGGCAGCCCCCAGGAGGACAGCGCCACGATCACTGCAGCCGACGGCAACAGCTGGATGCTGCCTGGACCTGGAAGCCACCCAGGGGAACTCAATATTTGCCACAGGCAGGCTTCTGGCATCAGGGGACACCTGCCCCATCTTGAGGGCCCCAAAGGAGAAGAGAAGCGGATCGAACAGAGCCCTAGAACTCAGAGCGCCAGGCAGGTGAGGTGTGGTGTCTCTCTGTAAGACAACGGGCGATCGGGAGGCAGCGTGGCACCTGGGCAGGGGCACAGGCTTTGGCATCAGGCAGACCTGGCTTCCCATCTCGGCTCTGTTGCATAATAGCTGTGTGACTTGGAGCAAGTCACTTAACCTCTCTGAGCCTCAGTTTTCTCATCTGTAAAATGGGGACAATAATAGCACTTACCTCCTAGCGTTGTTGGGAGGGTCCAAGTGCTTCTGTGCACGTGACAGCGCTTAGACCAGGGCCTGGCATGCAGGGAGCGCTCAGGGCATTGCAACTGCTCTACCGTTATTCACAACGCCTGTGGCCCTGAGCTCCACCTGTGCTCAGATCCTTCCAGCAACCCTCTCAGGCAGGCACCTGCATCTCCGCTTCACAGATGAGGAAACTGAGGCCCAGCCAGCGGAGGAAACCTGCCCAAGGCTACATGGCCAGTAAGGGACAGAGCCAGGACGGGAACTTGGGTGGGCCTTCCCTGTGCTGCGTGGCCTCCTGCGGGCAGGTGGCATGGGGGTTGCCGGGGGGAGGCGGCCTGGCTGAGGGCGAGTGTAACCCACCTGGAAGTACTGCACGGCAGAAGACTCCTCCGTCCGCTCGCTGAACACGGACCGCTCCAGGGTGTGGCCCCGGCAGGTTTTCAGGATGTTGTAGAAGGAACAGAAATCTGGAACAGGGAAGCCAAGTCACTGGGGGGCGGTCAGCAACCTGGCATATGGCCATCTGGGAGGGAAGGTTCTGGATGGCCGTGTGTCCTGACGTTTCTCCCTTGAACATATGGGGCTGGTGATTTCTCTTCCCCAAAAAACAATTTTCCAAGTTTAAAGAAAAGATGAAGGGCAGCCATGCCTGCACCCTGGGGACTGACATGAGAAGAGGACAGGTATCCTGCATGTGGGGCTGGTGTCTGGTGGGAGTGGGCCTGGGGATTCCTCACCAAAGGGCAGCTTGGTGAAGCTCTCTCAAGCACACACCCACTGGCCTGGGAGTCGAAGCTCTGGCAAGTAAGCCCAAGTCCACCCAGAAGCTCAGGGCAGCATCTGTGTGGGGGCAGCAGACACTGCGATGTCCAGTAAAAGGGGACTAGACAAACCCCAGGGGCACAGAAAAGCACAGCAGAGGCCAGGTGCCTCACGCCTGTAATCCCAGCACTTTGGGAGGCTGAGGTAGGCAGATCAGTTGTCAGGGTTTTGAGACCAGCCTGGGCAACATAACAAGACCCTGCCACGTTAAAAAACAAGAACAAAAACAAGAAATAGAAAAGAAAAGCAAGGCAGAGAATCACCAATCACTACCCTTCCCCAAGATGCAACGGTATGTGGCCCTTTAAAACAGGCTCTATCGGCCGGGTGCAGTGGCTAAAGCCTGTAATCCCAGCACTTTGGGAGGCCGAGACGGGCGGATCATGAGGTCAGGAGATCGAGACCATCCTGGCTAACACGGTGAAACCCCGTCTCTACTAAAAATACAAAAACTAGCCGGGCGTGGTGGCGGGCGCCTGTAGTCCCAGCTACTCAGGAGGCTGAGGCAGGAGAATGGCGTAAACCTGGGAGGCAGAGCTTGCAGTGAGCCGAGATTGAGCCACTGCACTCCAGCCTGGGCGACAGAGCTAGACTCCGTCTCCAAAAAAAAAAAAAAAAAAAAGGCCGGGCACGGTGGCTCACATTTGTAATCCCAGCACTTTGGGAGGCTGAGGCGGTGGCTCACTTGAAGCCAGGAGTTCGAGACCACAGTGAAAACCCATCTCTACAAAAAATTAGCCAGGCGTGGCAGGTTCACACAGGTGGCCCTAAGGGCTCAGACTGCCCGAGGTATATCTGGGTCATTGCACAGCCTTCTTGAGACAAGGGGGAGGCCGGCAGTGGCTATGGGCAGGCAGCCTCCCCACCTCCAGCTGTCCCTGCACCAGCCCGTGTCAATCACTGGGCTCACTTCACCTCTCTGGTAAACCAAGCCTGAGGCGGGACCGTCAGACCGTCTCCAGCCCTGGGCATCCCTCGACACCTCCACTGCTACTCCGGCTGCATCCACCTGGGGTTCTCCCACCCCTAGTCAGGAATCTTGTGTCTCCCTGTGCCCCTAAGGTGGGTCCGGTTAGGCCCCTCTGGTGGCTTCTCTGTGCCCTGAGCAAACTGTTCCTGCCCCTACGACCTCGTCTCACTCCATCTCCTAAACTCCAGTCACAGCTGGCCCAGGGCTGGCCACTGCCAGAAAGACTGGGCCCAGGTGGTCAGGATGGGCCTCTTGGAGGTGGGGACATAAAAGCCAAGCCCCAAAAGACGCGAAGGAGCTAGTGAGGGAGGGTCTGGGATCCAGCGTCTACCCAGGCAGTAGAGTGTCCTCTGGACATATCTGCATGTGGGAATGCAGTTTGGAGGGCAGCAGAGCATTCTCAAGGATGCATGGGCCACTCCTTCGCCAGGCTCCATGCCCCTGCCCACCAGGGCTCTGGGCGCTCTGGGCTGGTGTCACCGGAACGGAAGCAGGGCCACGTACCGTTGGGTGTGGCGAACTGGATGAGGACGCTGTTGCAGCCCAGGGTGATGATGAAGGACTGCTTGCCCACGCGGCTACACTCTGTCTCTCGGGACACCGAGCACTTAAAGACACACACATCTTCATCTATGAGAGAAGATAGGCTGGCGTGAGCAGTACAGCCCTGTCGGCTGCCTTCTTTTGAGCCCGGGTCCCTGACGCCCTCCTGCTGCCTCCCGTTGGTGCCCCCAGATTCTTCCGGAGTGTCACTAAACCACCCTGGCAGCGTTGCCGGGTGCGCTGCCTGCCCAGCCCACATTGAGGACAAGGGAGCGGCTGATCAGACAGCAGGGATACAGTCTGTGTCCTCAGGATGACCAGGGCTGAGACAGGGGGACGGTGAAGGCTGAGATGGGCAGACAGGGCCACCAGGTACGGTGCCAACCCACAGGGCCTCAGAGCTGGAGCTGCCTCTCCTCCACTCGGCTGAGCCCTTCTGTTCTTGGATGGGTGCAGTGCAGTGACTGCATGGGGCCAGTGTAGCCAGACCGCCGGGTTCACACCCCACCCATGCCATTTGTTCACTGTGACACAGGCAGGTCCCTCAGCCTCTCTGGAACTTGGGTTCTCACCGTCAGATGGGGCTAATGGCGGGGCAGTTGTCTAGTGAATTACGACACTGTCTCCCTCTACCCATCATGATAGCTGTTACTAGTTATTCATTCCACAAACCTGTAGCCACTCCACTCCAGCCAAATGGTGAAACTTAGCGATGCCAGGAACGGGCCGGCCCAATCAGGCACTGTGCCCCTGCCTGCCATACTACAGTGGGACAGGTGCATCATCTGTAGTATTCTTGGCAAAAATGTTTGACCTAGTCCCATCTTCAAGGGACAACAGAAAACGACAGGTTGTTGGGCAGGCTACAGGACAACCAGGCTGGTCTCCTCGAACAGGCCAATGTCAGGAAAGACCAAAACGGTGGGAGCTATTCCAGAGTGCAGGAGACAAGAAAAGGGGGAGTGCCCAATGCGATGCAAACTGGGACCCTGGGCTGGAGCCGCATGAAAAATGTTTTAAAAAGTTATAAAGGACAACTGGGGAGACTGGACCCACACCTCCAATCCCAGCACTTTGGGAGGCCAAAGTGGGAGGATCACTTGAACCCAGGAGTTGGAGATCAGACTGGGCAGCATAGCAAGACCCTGTCTCTACAAAAAAATTTAAAAATTAGGCAGGCGTGGTGGCGAGTGCCTGTTGTCTTAGGGACTCACGAGGCTGAAGTGTAAGGATCAGTTGAGCCGACTGTGCCACTGCATTCCAGCCTGGGTGACAGAGCAAGACCCTGTCTCAAAAAATAAAGGACAACTGGGGAGCTGGACAGAGTAGCTCCCACCTATGGTCCCAGGAGGTTGAGGTTGCAATGAGCTATGATGGTGCCACTGCACTCTAGTCTAGGCAACAGAAGTGAGATCCTACTTAAAAAAAAAAAAAAAAAAAAAAAAAGACAACTAGGAAAATGTGAGTGTGGAATACATATGCCATAATTTTAAGTTATTTGGATGTGACAATGGCATTGTGGTTTTGTAAAGAAATGCCTTTGTTCTTAGAAAACATATGTGGAAGTATTTATGGCAAATTCCTATGACATCAGTAGCTTGCTTTTCAATAGCCCATCACAACAACAACGTAAGTGCAAATATGGCAAAAGTGTTCCCAATCACCCTGAATAGCCAAAACAATCTTGAAAAAGAATGAACCTGGAGGATTCCCATGTCGCAATTTCAAATTTTACTATGAAGGTACAGTAATGTAAACAGTGTAGTGGTACTGGCAAAAGAATGGAGACACAGATCAATGGAACAGAATCAGAGTCCAGAAATAAACCCTTACACTTATCCTCAATTGATTTTTGACAAAGATTCCAAGAACATTCAATGGGGAAAGAATAGCGCCTTCAACAAATACTGCTAAGAAAACTGGATAACCACAGAGAAAAGAATGAAGTTAAACTCCTACCTCACACCATATACAAATAAAACAGACCTCAAATGGAGCAATGACCTAAACATAAGAGCTAAAACTAAAAAACTCTTAGGAGAACTATTTGCAAATCATCTATTGCTAAGTATTTAGTGTCCAGAATATATAAAAAAAACTCTTTTAGGGTCAGGCCTGGTGGCTAACACCTGTAATCCCAGTATTGTGGGAGGCGGGCAGATCACTAGAACCCAGGAGTTTAAGACCAGCCTGGGCAACACGGTGAAATCCCGTCTCTACTAAAAATATATAAATATTAGTCAGGTGTAGTGGCATGTGCCTGTAGTCCCAACTACTTGGGAGGCTGAGGTGGGAGAATCACCTGAGCCCAGGAAGTTGACACTGCAGCAAGCAGAGATGGCAACACTGCACTCTAGACTGGGTGACAAGAATAAGACCCTATCTCAAAAAAAAGAAAAATAAAAGGTTGGGCACGGTGGCTCACACCTGTAATCCCAGCACTTTGGGAGGCCAAGGTGGGTGGATCACGAGGTCAGGAGATTGAGACCATCCTGGCTAACACGGTGAAATCCTGTCTCTACTAAAAATACAACAACAACAAAAAAATAATAAAATAAAATAAAATTGGCTGGGCATGGTGGCTCATGCCTGCAATCCCAGCACTTTGGGAGGCCAAGGCGGGCGGATCACGAGATCGAGACCATCCTGGCTAACACGGTGAAACCCTGTCTCTACTAAAAATACAACAACAAAAAAATAATAATAAAATAAAATAAAATTGGCCCGGCATGGTGGCTCATGCCTGCAATCCCAGCACTTTGGGAGGCCAAGGCGGGCGGATCACGAGATCGAGACCATCCTGGCTAACACGGTGAAACCCTGTCTCTACTAAAAATACAAAAATTAGCTGGGTGTGGTGGTGGGCGCCTGTAGTCCCAGCTACTCAGGAGGCTGAGGCAGGAGAATCACTTGAACCTGGGAGGTGGAGCTTGCAGTGAGCCGAGAGCACGCCACTGCACTCCAGTCTGGGTGACACAGTGAGACTCTGTCTCAAAACAAACAAACAAAAAAGCAAAAACAAACAAAAAATTAGCCAGGCATGGTGGCAGGCGCCTGTAGTCCCAGCTACTCAGAAGGCTGAGGCAGGAGAATGGCGTGAACCCAAGAGGTGGAGCTTGCAGTGAGCGAAGATCACGCCACTGCACTGCAGCCTGGGCAACAGAGCAAGACTCCATCTCAAAAAAATAAAAATAAAAATAAACAATTACTTTTTATCTCATTTTATTTATTTTTTTTTTTTGAGATGGAGTCTTACTCCATTGCCCAGCCTGGAGTTCAGTGGCACAATCTTGGCTTGCTGTGACCTCTGTCTCCCGGATTCTAGGGATTCTCCTGCTTCAGCCTCCCGAGTAGCGGGGGAACTACAGGTGTGCGCCACCACATCCAGCTTATTTTGGTACTTTTAGTAGAGACGGGGTTTCACCATGTTGGTCAGGCTGGTCTCAAGCTCCTAAGTTCAAGTGATCTGTCTGCCTCAGCGTCCCAAGGTGCTGGGATTACAGAGGTGAGCTACTGTGCCTGGCCTAAATATTTTTTTGAGACAGATTCTTGATCTGTTGCCCAGGCTGGAGTGCAGCGGTGCCATCTTGGCTCACTGCAACCTCTGCCTCCTGAGTAGCTGGGTTCAAGTGATTCTTGTGCCTCAGCCTCCTGAGTAGCTGGGATTATAGACATGCATCATTACACCTAGTAATTTTTGTATTTTTGGTAGAGATGCAGTTTTGTCGTGTTGGCCAGGCTGGTCTTGAAATCCTAGCCTCATGTGATCTGTCCGCCTCGGCATCTCAAACTGCTGGACTTACAGGCATGAGCCACTGGGCTGGGCCAAGAACTTTTTTTAACTCAACAACAAAGAGATAGCCAGGGCTGGGCACAGGCTCATGCCTGTAATCCCAGCACTTTGGGAGGCCAAGATGGGAGGATAACTTGAGGCCAGGAGTTCAGCGTCAGCCTGGGCAACATAGCAAGATCCCCTATCTACAAAAAAAATAAAATTAGCTGAGCATGGTGGTACATTCCTGAGATCCCAGCTACACAGGAGGCTGAGATGGAAGGATTGCTTGAGCCTGGGAGCTCAAGGCTGCACTGAGCTATGACTCTGCCTGTGAACAGCCACTGCACTCCAGCCTGGGCGACATAGCAAGACTCCATCTCTTTAAAAAAGCAAAAACAAATGCGAGGTGCGGTGGCTTACGCCTGTAATCCCAGCACTTTGGGAAGCCTAGGCAGGCAGTTTATGAGGTCAGGAGATCAAGACCATCCTGGCTAACACGGTGAAACCCCATCTCTACTAAAAATACAAAAAAATTAGCCGGACCTGGAGGCGTGCGCCTGTAGTCCCAGCTGCTGGGGAGACTGAGGCAGGAGAATGGTGTGAACCCAGGAGGCGGAGCCGGCAGTGAGCCGAGATCACACCACTGCACTCCAGCTTGGGTGACAGAGCAAGATTCCGTCTCAAAACAAACAAACAAACAAACAGCTGGCCAAGCGCAGTGGCTCATGCTTGTAATCCCAGCACTTTGGAAGGCAGAGGCAGGCAGATTACCTGAGGTCAGGAGCTCAAGACCAGCATGGCCAACATGACGAAACGCCATCTCTACTGAAAACACAAAAATTAGCCAGGTGTGATGGTGCGTGCCTGTAGTCCCAGCTACTCAGGAGGCTGAGGCAGGCAGAATTGCTCGAATCAGGGAGGCAGAGGTTGCAGTGAGCTGAGATAGGACCACTGCACTTTAGCTTGGGCAACAGAGCAAAGACTCCGTTTCAAAAAAAAAAAAAAGGCCAGGCACGGTGGCTCATGCCTGTAATCCCAGCACTTTGGGAGGCCGAGGTGGGCGGATCACGAGGTCAGGAGATCAAGACAATCCTGGCTAACACGGTAAAACCCCGTCTCTATTAAAAATACAAAAAATTAGCCAGGCGTGGTGGCGGGCACCTCTAGTCCCAGCTACTCGGAAGGCTGAGGCAGGAGAATGGCGTGAACCCGGGAGGCGGAGCTTGTAGTGAGCCGAGATCCGGCCACTGCACTCCAGCCTGGGCGAGAGAGTGAGACTCCGTCTCAAAACAAAAACAAAACAAAACCAACAGATACTCGTATGCAAGCATTCATAGCAGTACCTATTCACGACAGACAAAAGACAGAAATACAACCCAAATGTCCATAAACTGACAAACAGATAAACACAGTTTATTATAAAATGAAACATTATTCAGCCATAAAAATAAAGGAAGCACTGAGCCATGCTACAACATGAATTATCAGAAACATCACACCGAAAGAAGCCAGACACAAATGATTCTATTTGTATGAAATATTCACAGAAGGCACGGTGCTGGTGGCTGAGAGCTAGGAGAAGGCAGGAATGGGGAGCAACTGCTTAACGGATGTGGGGTCTCCTTTTGGGGTGATGACAATATTTTGGGAGTAGACAGAGGCAATTGTTATGCAACATGTAAAAGGGTTGATTTCATGTTATAAAATAACAGCTCTTGACCTCCCAGGCTCAAGCCATCCTCCCACCTCAGCCTCCCGGGTAGCTGGAACCTCACGCGCATGTCACCACCCCTGACTAATTTTGTTTATTTTTTGGTAGAGATGAAGTTCTTACTCTGTTGCCCAGGCTGGTCTGAAACTCCTGGGATTCATGTGATCCTCCCACCTTGGCCTCCAAAGTGTTGGGATTACAGGTGTGATTTTGCTTCAATAGAAAAAGAAAAATGGGCCAGTGTGGTAGCTCATGCCTGTAATTCCAGCACTTTGGGAGGTGGGCAGATCACTTGAACCCAGGAGTTTGAGACACGCCTGTCCAACATGGCAAAACCCCGTCTCCACTAAAAATACAAAAATTACAAGGCATGGTGGTGGGTGCCTATAATCCCAGCTACTTAGGAGGCTGAGGCAGAAGAATTGCCCTGGGAGGCGGAGGTTGCAGTGAGCCAAGATGGCACCACTTCACTCCAGCTTTGGGCGACAGAACGAGACTCCATCTCAAAAAGAAAAAGAAAACTTCCTAACTGACAAGTCCAGGTATGAGGGCCTGCAGATATGAGACCTGCAGGGCAGCTCCCTGGTCACACCCAGCCCTGCCAGACTCTCTCGCCAGGTGCCGCCCTCCTGAGAGGGCAGGGCATGGAGGAACCTCCTGAGCCCCTGCCAGGAGGAGGGTGTCAGCAGGCCACTGCCCCAGACTAACAGCCTCACCACACCCACAGGGGCCCCAAGAGAAGGTGCTCCCAGCTGTAAGTGGGTCCCAGGGAGGCACATGCAACCTTGGCAAGGCGCCCACGCTCATACCCGTCCTGGGGCAGGAGATACTGTCAATCTGTTGGCCATGCCTGGGCGACAGCAAGTGGGCACAGGGAGGCCTGTTTACCAAGCAGCCTGGCAACCCAACCAGTTGCCTGAGGCGCCCCTCTCTGACCTGGTGCCAGGCAGGCAACTACAAGACCTGTGGCCAAGTGGAGCCTGGCTGTGCCCAGCCAGGGCTGGGGCTGGGCTTGGGCCAAAGACGCCGGGGCTGAGGGCAAGTGAATCGCTTCATCACAGCAGCAGCTGCTGAAGCCCGCGGAGCCAGCAGCTTCTCAAAGTCACAGCTCTATCCCCAGGTTAGTCCCTGGCACACAGAAGACACCTGGGAAATACTGACAAACCAAAAAAAAAAGAAAAAAGAAAAAAGAAAAACAACAAGCTAGACCATGTTCCTCCCTTTGTTGGGGAGACACCCGAGCCTCTGAGCTCCGTGCCCATCATTCCTCATGGCTGTCCCCGCCTGGGCCCCTCCCCACAGACATACTCAGCCCTCTAGTCCCTACGCGGGCCAGGCCCCAGGCCTCTGCACATGCCGTTCCCACTTTCTCCCTTTCTCTCCCCTCCCTCTGCTACTATGGGCCCAGTGGGCCATCGCACACCCGGCCCAGGGTCACCTGTGAGCAGGCAGAGAATGCACAGCCTGTCTCCTGGCTCGCGAACAGCACCCCAGGAGGAAGGCAGGAGGGAACCTTGGGGCCGGGGACGCACAGGAGTCTGGATCCAGCAGTGGCGATTCAGTGCTCACCACAGATGCAGCCCTGTCCGTGGGAAACTCACTATGGCATCCTCTCATGGCCAGTCACCACCTCCCAAAGCAGCCATTCTGCTGGGGAGGAGCAGTATGGGAACTGGGGAAGGGGCAGGACCCCAGGATTCAGAAAGGCCCTCTGTGTTGGCCTCTGGAGACCAATCCAAAAAGCACCACTGTCGCCGCATCAGCCGGCGCAGGTTGGGGACTGTGTGCACATGGCCAGGAGAGATAGGGGACAGGCTGCAGGGCTAGCAGGCAAGGGTGACCAAAAAGCAGACTCTGGAGCCAGGAGGCTGTGGTGACTTCAGGCCAATTAAGGCTAAGCCAGAGCTGGGGTATTTTTTTTTTTTTTTTTTTGAGAAGACGTCTCACTCTGTCGCCCAGGCTGGAGTGCAGTGGCACAATCTCAGCTCACTGCAAGCTCCATCTCCCAGGTTCCGGTGATTCTCCTGCCTCAGCCTCCCGAGTAGCTGGGATTACAGGCGTGCACCATCACACCCGGCTAATTTTTGTATTTTTAATAGAGACAGGGTTTCACCATGTTGACCAGGCTGATCTCAAACTCCTGATCTCAGGTGATTCGCCCACCTCGTCCTCCCAAAGTGCCGAGATCACAGGTGTGAGCCACCGTGCCTGGCACAGAGCTAGGATTTTTTTACCCTGCAGTAACAGGAACAGGACTGGGATCTCCTGGTGGAGTCTCCAATGGGGAACGTGAAGAACACGAACCTGGACTGAGTGTTACGCTTCGGCCACCCCTGGACCCACCCTGCGGCTACTCGCTGGCCTGCCTGCTTACTCCGCCCTGATGAAGCTGTGGGGCCAAGGGAGGAGGGGCTGGAATTGCAGGGAGGGGGGTAGGAAAAACTGCCCCATCTTTGAGGCAGCCTTTCTTGCTCCCCAGGAAGCAGCCCCCCACCATGTGAATCCAGGTCACAAACCCCCAGTTGCCATGAGCCAGGCCTGCCCACACCCTGTGGAGGCTGGGATGTCACATGATGTAAGAGTGACAACACTCTAAGGGCCAGGCTCTGTTCCAGTGCCTATGTCTAACCCGTTTCCTCTTCTCATCACCCCTGGGAGTATCTACTCTCACTATGCCCTTATTTGCTCAGAGAGGTTAAGCATCTTGCTCAAGGTCACACAGCAAGAGTGGCCGAGGTGACTGGCACTGGCATCCCCATTCCTCACCAATGCAGCAGCCGACGTCTCTGTGCTTCCTAGAGCAGGGTTTGGCTGACTTTCTGTGTAAAGGACCAGACAGTAAATATTGTGTGCTTCCTGGGGAATCTGATCTCTGCTACAATGATTCTATTCTGCCTTGCAGCAGACAATATGTAAACAAGTGAGCATGGCTGTGTGCCCATAAAGCTTTATTTGCAAAACCCAGCAGGATTACAAGTGCAGCGCAGAGGCTGGACCCTCAGCGTCCTCGCCACCCACTTCCTTATTTGCTCACCAGGCACTGGGCAATGGAGACACGCTCCCCATCCTAGGGGCGGTGAGGACAGCCGAGTGGCAGACTGACAGGGATCCCCAGGTGGTGGACTCTGTAGGTGGCACCTGACCCAGCCTGGGAAGGAGACTAGGGACAGATCTGCCAGTGAGGGGAAGAGCACAGGGAAGATAGGGAAACAGGGGTGGCAAAGACAGTGTGCAGTGAGCCCTGGGAGGCTGCTGGGACAGACCCCCGTGCAAGGTGGGTTGATGTGGGTAGGGGCACTGTGGGGGGACTGCAAGAGGCCCCAGCGGATTGGTGGCTCGGCTCTGGGCAGCACTGGGAGGGACCTTGCGCAGGGTGGGGAGAAACCCGCCGCCACACAGGCTGAGGCAAGAGCCAAGGGCTATGGCTGGCCAGGCAGGAGGCAATGGGGGTGAGGAAGAGGGCAGCTCTTGGGGGACCAGCTGCTGTTCCCCACCTGCCTTAGAGTCAGCACCCTGCACATCCCCTCCTTATTGGCCTCCCAGGGCAGCAGAATCTGGGGGACTCTAAGGTACAAGGACTCCCTAGCCCCAGACTTGAAAAAAATGCACTAGAGAATGGTGGGCGGGGCAGCAGCAGCTCCATGGCAGCCCTGGGTCCCAGCCAGCATGCAGGAGGGTCTTGGAAGAACAGGGAGACGTCTCTCAAGGGTCTCACTGAGCAGATGGTCCCAGGGGACGTACCATGCCTCAGTCATCTCCCAGGCCACCCTTCAAGCCACACAGTGTCTAACACAACCCGCCTGCTGTGCTCTTGTCTCACACCGCCCCATGGTTCCCCAGCACCTTCTGGAAGCAGCCCTCTGCCAGTGTCCGCAGTCTCATTGCTGCCCCCTGGGTCACTCCAGCCAAACCTTGCTGGCCTTCAACACTCCTTCCCAGTCAAGATCATGGGCAGAGGTTCTCTCTGGCCTCTGATGATCCTTAGAGATCACCCTCCCGCCTTCCCCTGCTTCCCTGTCACCACCTCCTAGAGGTCCTCCGGCATTTCCCAGACAAGCCCTCATTGCCTGGCAGCTCCTTATTTAATGCCTACCTGACAGCCCCACAAAACGCAGATCCAGGGCTCTGGGCATGACCCACACAGTACCTAGCACACAAGGGGCACTCATGGGTACCAACCAGAATGCCCTCCCCAGGATAGGGGTAGGGGAGGCCCAGCCTCTTCCCGAAGCACAGGGGGCAGTGGGTGCAGGGGTCCAGGTGTCCAGGTCAGAATGCTAGCCTGCCCTCACCGTGAGCACGGCCTTGACTGGGGAAGTGGCTTCACTATGCAGAGATGTTTAGCATCAGGTGGCCACACAGCAGCACTATCTATTCACCTCCTGCCCCTCCCCCTTGCTTCCAGAAAGCAATGGAACAAGCAGGGGATCCTTGGGCCCCTGAGGCTCGTTAGACCTGGGTCAGGGGCACCTGGAGTCCCTCAGAACTTCCCATCCCTAGGCTGGGCACAGTGGTTTGCACCTGTAATACCAGCACTTTGGGAGGCCAAGCCACGTGGATCGCTTGAGGCTAGGAGTTTGAGACTAGTCCGGCCAACATGGTGAAACCTCATCTGTACCAAAAATACAAAAATCAGCCAGGAGTGGTGGTGGGCGCCTGTAATCCCAGCTACTTGGGAGGCTGAGGCAGGAGAATAATCTGAACCTGGGAGGCGGAGGTTGCAGTGAGCAGAAATCATGCCACTGTACTCCAGCCTGGGTGACAGAGCAAGACTCTCTCTCAAAAAGGAAAATAAAGAGAACCTCCCATGCCATCGTGACATCAGGGCCACATTCTTTGGCAGACAGAGAACAAGGAGGCTGGCTAGGAACAGTGGTTCATGCCTGTAATACTAACACTTTGGAAAGCCGAGTCGGGAGGATCACTTGAGCCCAGGAGTTTGAGATCAGCCTGGGCAACATAGTGAGACCCCATCTTCTACAAATAATAATAAAAAAATAAGCAGAGCATGGTGGTGTGCACCTGTAGTCCCAACCATGTGAGAAGCTGCGGCAGGAAAATCCCTTGAGCCTGGGAGGTCAAGGCTGCAGTGAGCCGAGATTGTATCACTGTACTCCAGCCTGGGCGACAGAGTGAGACCCCATTTCAAGAAAGAAAAAAAAAAAGAGAGAGAGAGAGAAAACACAAGGAGGTGGAGGGCAAGAAGAAAAGCAGCAGCACCAGCTGGGGGGAGAAAGGCCACATTTCAAGCTCTTGCATCTCCAGGGGGAACACAACTGTAGCCACCAAATGGAGGCATAATTAAAGCTATTTATCTGAGCAGACCTGGGCGGGGGAGTAGCTGGTGGCTGTAGAAGCCGTCGTCCAAATGGTACATCTTTTATTAAATCGCCTCCTGCTGCTAAAGACGACATGGGCTCTTCACCTTCCAGAGGAAAATATTCCCGATCAAAGGAAGAGAGTTAGGTAAAAAGAGGGAGACCCCCCGCTCCCCCGCGGCCAACTCCCATCCCACAGGTACAGAAAAAAACATGCTTTCTGAAGCCCACTCGGCTGGCATCTCTTCGCTCAGCCTGCTGTGCCCGGACCACACGCAGGCACAGAGGACCTGGCGGTGAACCAGAGAGCCACCCCCGGCCCTCCCATGATGGGAGTCCACAGTGGGAGGCAGACAGCACCCAGCAGGGCAGTGAGGAGACGGACAACAGAAACTGGCAGTAAGTGCTGAAAGGAGGGAAAGCACGGGAGCTGACGCACGCGGACCGGGCCCAATTCAGATTCCAGGCAGACTGGGGAGGAGGCGACACCTGAGCCAGGCCCCACTGCCCTGGCGGCGGTGACCTTGTTTCCACACTGTGGGCACCAGAAGCTTCTCCCCGTTCCTGTGTGGCCTGGCGCCCATGTGCCCAAGAGGCAGCAGAGATGACCCAGCAGGGAGGGACTGAAAGGATAAAGGATGGGATTTGGCATCAAGGAGGACTTGGGTTTATCAGGGAGGGGCTGGGTTCAGGGCCGAACCCTCTGTTCTCCGGCCCTGACCTTGGCTTCCTCATCTATCCAACGGCCACCCTGACACATCCCAAAAGGGTGAGGTGACATAACCCATGTGGAGGGCCTGGCAGCCCGGCCCCAGGGCACCATCCTGGAACTTCATGTGCAGCAGAGCCCCGCAGGGCTTGGACCCCTGAACTAGCAGCTGCCTTCACCCCTGGCCTCAGGAGCCCCATCTATAAAATGGACACAATGGCCGGGCGTGGTGGCTCACGCCTGTAATCCCAGCCCTTTGGGAGGCCAAGTCAGGCAGCTCACAACGTCAGGAGATCAAGACCACCCTGGCTAACACGGTGAAACCCCATCTCTACTAAAAATACAAAAAAATTAGCCGGGCTTGGTGGCGGGTGCCTATAGTCCCAGCTACTCAGGAGGCTGAGGCAGGAGAATCACTTGAATCCAGGAGGCAGAGGTTGCAGTGAGACGAGATCGCACCACTGCACTCCAGCCTCAGTGATACAGTGAGACTCGGTCTCAAAAAAAAAAAAAAAAAAAATTAGCCAGGCATGGTGGTATACGCCTGTAATCCCAGCTACTCAGGAGGCTGAGGCAGGAGAATCGCTTGAACCCAGAAGGCAGAGGTTGCAGTGAGCACAGATTGTGCCATAGCACTCCAGCCTGTGCAACAAAAGCAAAACTCTGCCTCAAAAAATAAAATAAAATAGGCACAAAATAGGAACGAAAACCCCTCCCTGCAGTGAGGATTCCCAGGTAATGGAGGGAGCGGTAGGTGTTAAGTACTTCGTAAACAAGAGCAGCTGCTGTTACCATCATCAGAACAGATCAATGCCAGCCTCGGAAGAGAATCCCAAACCCCAGAACCCTAACCCGGCCTGGCCTCCCTCTCCTGTGGTAACCTGAGTCGGATCCTCCAATGTCATCCGGAATCCCAAACCCCAGAACCCTAACCCGGCCTGGCCTCCCTCTCCTGCCGTAACCTGAGTCGGATCCTCCGATGTCGTCCTTGGAGAAGCTCTGGAGCAGTTGCTCCACGGTGCTGCCCAGCCCCGGGTATCTGAGGACCATCAGGTCACCCTGGGCTCCTCTGGCCCAACCCTGGCCTCTGGGCGAATCCCAACCCTGCTCCAGCACTGGAGCTGGGTGTTCAGGAGCCCTACAGCCATGGCTCTGAACGGGCACTGCCCCCAGCACATCAGAGCTATGTCTGAGCAACTGATCAAAAACTTTCGGCCCAGAAATCCCTTTGCAGGGCCTTATGTATGCTACAAGCTCTACTTGCAGAGATATACCTAGATCTGAAGGCGCCCAAAGCAGAAAACCGAAATATCCATGGATTAATGAAAGAATGAATAAATGAAGATGTGGGAAATTAAAAGAAATCGATTTCCATCTGTACACACTGACATGTTAAATGACCAAGCCACAAGGTAAGGGACAGACAGAGTGGTATAAAACCTATGCACCACAGGTGTACAGATGGGCGGGGAAGGAAGAGAGGGAGGAGCGGCTGTGCACTCTGCATTCATGGGGCTTGTCTGGAAACACAATAAAGTGACTTCATTGCTGCCTCTGGGAAGCAAGTCATACTTTTTAACCCGCACCCTCCTCTACCATTGTGTGAACGTGCCTAACGTGAAGCCCAGCAGGTTCGAGGAGAGATTTATGCGTGCACACTTGTATGTGCCTGAAAAACCAAAGGTCACGGGCAGTGCGGAGGGAAGCAGAGACTCACTTTTCATGTTACACCCTCCTGAGTGGTTTGAATTTCTCCCTTGTACATGAAAGATAGCCAGACAAAAGGCAATGGCGAAGGCTGGGGGCAGGAGAGCCGGCGTCTACGCAAGTTGTCTGGGCCCCTCCCTAGAGTGGGCAGGCCGGACGGGGGACCACCCCCCCAACATCCTTTTGGACGCTGCTGGCTGGGGGAGGGGAGTGGGAACAGGCCCTGAGCCTCTTCTGTGACCCAGCTGGAGGCTGGCGGACAACCCTGCTTTCCTCAGCTCGGAATCTCCCAGAGCAAGCCCTGCACCCACCCCGCCGCCCTCAGTGGGTGTGATGGAGGTGGGGCGGTCAGCCCAAGGGCAGCGGGGCTCCCTGACCTGCATTCCAGTAAGGGAGGCTTCCCAAACGAGCCAGGAGCAGTAAGATTCAGGTTTGAACCTGAGCTCTGCCACCTGCAAGCAAGGGACCATCACCTCCCGACACCTCAGCTTTAGCGTCTAGACAAATAAAATAACATGTGGTTCAGTGGGTAGCCATGAGGACAAATCCACCCGTGCCTGGCCCAAGACCCATGGGCACACAGTAGTGTGGCATTGGCACAAAACATCAGTCTTGGTCCCTGTGTCCCCAGAGTGCTCCAGTTCAAGGCAAAGGGTTAAGAGAAGGAGCCATGGAAACAGTTCTGGACACAAGGCCATGTCGGGCCCAGAACAGGTGTTTGGCCCTGTCCCCCAGGTGGCCACCCCGGGACCCAACCCATCTGGCAAGTGGCTGACAGAGAATCAGCTTCACACACTGCTTGGGAACACTCCTCATTTTTGGTCTCCCTCTGTCACCCAGGCTGGAGTGCAATGGCCCGCCCAGTCACAGCACACTGCAGCCTCGACCTGTGCTCAAGAAGCAATCCACCCACCTCCACCTCCTAAGCAGCTGGGACTTCAGGTAGAATAGAGCTACACCAGGGAAAAAAATACATACATATATATATATATATGCATATATATGTGTGTATATACACATATGCATACATATCTGTGTATATACACATATGCATACATATCTGTATATATGCATGTATGTGTGTATATATGCATGTATGTGTATATATGTGTGTGTATATATGTGTACACATATGTAAATAAAACAAAGTAGCTGGGACCACAGGTATGTACTACCACACAAAACTAATTTTTAGGCTGGGTGCAGTGGCTCACACCTGTAATCCCTGCACTTCGGGAACACCTGAGGCCAGGAGTTCGAAACCAGCCTGGCCAACATGGAGAAACCCTGTCTCTACTAAAAATACAAAAAAAAAGTAGCCAGGCGTGGTGGCACATGCCTGTAGTCCCAGCTACTAGGGAGGCTGAGGCGGAAGAATCCCTTGAACCGGGGAGGCAGAGCTTGCACCAAGCCGAGATCGTGCCACTGCACTCCAGCCTGGGCGACAGAGCGAGACTCCATCTCAAAAAAAAAATTCTGAAATTGCGCAGTGCCAAGACGCTGGGAGGCGTGTGGGCAGAGTTGAGAGGCGGCCACCTAGGGGAGAGGTATCTAGGGGTGTCCTGTTGGTATCTCAGGTAGGCCAAGGCCTCCATGGTGCCCCCAAGCACTATTTGGGGCAGCTGCCCTTTCTCCCTGCCCTGGGCTGCCCGGTCAGATCTCAGGAGACGGAGCACTCAATGCGCGCCCCATCTAGGTTGGCTCTGGAGAAAGCCCCCTGAACTGAGGACACCCAAACCTCATAAATCACCGTGGAGATTCTTGAGTCAAAGGCCTGGGGGACACTCAGTAGGGGGCTCCCTCTAAAGGCTGGTCCCCAAGCTCCACCTTCAGGGGTTGACAGCTTCCCCTGTAGTCCTGGCCTGTGGGCGACAGTCCCTTCAGTTGCAGGGTATGCGAAGGGCAACCCCAGGAATAGAAGGCCAAGACAAAGAAAGAGCTTGGCTTTTCTGAAAAAGACACGGGGCACCCCCTTCATTGGGAGCTATTACATGCAAATGTCTCCTGCATCCATGCTAATCAGCTGCCACCGCCGGGGCTTTGTGCACTACAAAAGAGACAGCAGATGTGAGCTGGGGTTCCACAGCCCCAGAAAGCGCAGGAGCTTAGCGGATAATTATGAAAAGCACGGGGTTGGTTGGGGGGGGTCACAGTGCAAAGCCACAAAACCGGCCTGCACCAGTCCCCTTGCTCCACATGCTGTCTGCTGGGCCAGCTCACCCAGTCTTTCTTCTCCCGTGGGCCAAGACTTTGAAGCTGTGATTTATGGAGCCCCAGGAAGCACTCTTAGGTGTTGGCTATGCAGGGCCTTGGTTAGTGCTCAAACCACCCTCCAGGTCGACCTTAGTCCTATTTTTAAGAGGGGAAACCAAGGAACAGAGCGATGACAGGCTCCAGGTGGCTCAGCTGGGGACCCAGAAGCTGGTCCAAAGACGGCCAAACTCCATCCCAGTCTCCCGAGTCCAGTCGGGAGGTACTGGGGGCCAGACTCAGGGGCCCAGGTTCCACCTGTGCTCTGGGCCTGCGCAATGCCAGGCCAGGCTAGTTGACCCCTGAGCCTCACCACTACAAGGAGGCAATCGAGCCTGCTTCCTGGCACTAAAAAGGGTCCGTCACATTGTGACACTTGGCAGGAGCTGGGCCACAGCTCTCTATGGGGACTAGGCCAGCAGGAGAAGCCCTTTGCAGAGAGGACACCCACAGCGGCCTGGAAGGTGGGGTTGAATGAGGCGTGTCATGGAGCAGCAAGAAAACCCCAGGTTGCCGAGGGAGATCATCTCCCAGAGCGACTGGGACCCTCCACACCCTGGCTTTCATTGTCAAGGACAGAGAGCTCAGTGTAGCAAGCTGGGCTGCCGCCTGCCTTCAGGCGAGTCAAAGGGCCTCACCCAGAGGAGAAGCTGCCCTGGGCTGAGGCCCACTTGAAGTCCCTGCTTAGCGCACATCTTGAAAGAGTCTGAGCCAGAGCACGATAGCACATGCCTGTAATCCCAGTGCTTTGGGAGGCTGAGGCAGAGAGATGGCTCGGGACCACAAGTTTGAGACCAGACTGGGTGACAAAGCGAGACCCCGTTTCTACAAAAAGTAAAAGATTAAAAAAATAAAGAATAAGGAAAGGTTTTGACCATCAGCCAGAGAAACAGGATGTCCTGGGCCACAAAGCTGCAGGAAGGGCATCTGCCAGGCCCCAGGGCGTCCAGGAGCCCTTCTGGCCCCACCGAGGCTCAGAGAACAGTATGTTTGGGTTAGGAGGCCGCCTTCCGCCCCAGGACCTGCAGGCTGCTTCACCAGATGTGATTCCAGATGTGGCACAGCTGAGAGGGCAGACACTACCGACGCCACAAAGAAATCAGACACAAGGCAGGAACCAGGGTAGACGGGAGACTGGCTTTGGCGAGCTCTGGAAGAGGTCGCCATGGCCAACACAGTGACACAGGACAAGGACCAGGAGCAGCAGGGGTGAGCCTTGGACAGGCACTTCCTCCATGGCCTTGCGCTGCCCCGTGGAGGAGTCAGAGACTGGGAAAAGTGGCAGGAGGGGCTGCAGGGCTGATGGCCGAGTGAAAGGCTCAGGGCCAAACCGGGGTTCACATCCCAACTCTGCCACCAAACTTTTAGTGCCTCAGTTTCCTCTTATAAAAATTAGGGAGTGAGCTGGGCACGGTGGTGCCCCCCTGGAGTCCCAGCTCCTCGGGACACCAGGGCAGGAGGCCCAGTTACTTGAGAGGCTGAGGAAGGAGGATCATTTGAAGCCAGGAGTTTGAGACCAGCCTGGGCAAAATATTGTGACCCCATATATATATATTTTTTTTCTTTTTCTTTCTTTCTTTCTTTTTTTTTTTGAGATGGAATCTCATTCTATCACCCAGGCTAGAGTGCAGAGGAGCGATCTCGGCTCACTGCAACCTCTGCTGCCCAGGTTTAAGTGATTCTCCTGCCTCAGACTCCCAAGTAGCTGGGATTACAGATGCCTGCCACTGCACCTGGCTAAATTTTTTTGTATTTTTTAGTAGAGATGGGGTTTCACCATCTTGGCCAGGCTGGTCTTGAACTCCCTACCTTGTGATCCACCTGCCTCGGCCTCCCAAAGTGCTGGAATTACAGGCGTGAGCCATCGCGCCCAGACCCCATCTCTAAAAAAAAAAAAAAAAAAAAA
>NW_012117265.1:2408711-2414041 GCF_000951035.1 Colobus angolensis palliatus
GCAAATGCTAAAAAAAAAAAAAAAAAAAAAAAAAAAAAAAAGATTAAAAAAAGATAAAAGATAAAAATGAGGGAGTGGGCAGGGCATGGTGACTCACGTCTGTAATCCCAGCACTTTAGGTGGTCGAGGTGGGAGGACTGCGTGAGCCCAGGAGTTGGAGAGCATCCTAGGCAACACAGTGAGACCCCATCTCTACAAGAAATACCAAAATGAGGCCGGGCACAGTGGCTCACGCCTGTAATCCCAGCTACAGGCTGGGAGGCTGAGGTGGGTGGATCACCTGAGGTCAGGAGTTCGAAATCAGACTGACCAACATGGAGAAACCCATCTCTACTAAAAATACAAAATTAGCCGGGCATGGTGGTGCATGCCTGTAATCCTAGCTACTGGGGAGGCTGAGACAGGAGAATCACTTGAACCCAGGAGGTGGAGGTGGTGGTGAGCCGAGATGGCACCATTGCACTCCAGCCTGGGCAACACAGCAAGACCCTGTCTCAAAAAAAAAAAAAAGAAAGAAAGAAAGAAAGAGAGACAGAGAGAGAGAGAGAGATAAATAAATAAATAAATAAGGGAGTGAGCTGTAGCTGCTGCAGCTCCCTGTGGGGGGCTGTCCTGATAGCAAAACCAGTCAATGAACATGAAGCTCCTGGAACCAGGCCTGCCTGGCTTGTCACTCGTGCTCAGCAAACATTAGCTATGGTAGTGCCTGGCAGCACCAACAAGCAGGACTTGGAGTGTGAGGGGGACTATGAACCGAGCATCCCATCACCCTCTATCTAGGGGCTCCAAGGCTCAGAGGCAGAGCCAGGCTCCTTCGGAGGGTCCCTCAAGGGCACAGGATGGAAATCTGGAAGCTCCAGCCTATCTTCGCCTTCCTGTCCTGTTCAAGGAAGAATGTGGCAAATTCTCTGGAACGTCCCTCCTCAGTCTGCACGAGGCCCCCCAGTCTTTGATTATTTATTCAAATGCCCCCAGCCCAGGATGGGTAACAAGAGCATCCCTCTTTCATGAGAGCACTGATTGGCCAGGGGCAGTCCTCGCCAGGAGGAGCACCCATGCCCACACCGCCGGGCAGGTTTTCTATACATAAAACCACTATGCTTGCACATGTGTAACACATCTGGTAAAATGAACCCCAGCTCCGAGAACACAATTAGCGGGGGAAAGACCTGCCAGCGACTTAAAGAAAAACAGCTCAGACCCGTGCCTGCCAAGGCTAATGAATCGCTTTAAAGAGATAGATAAAAAGGAAGAATAAAAGGGGGTTCTACTGGCAGGGGTGGGGGGGCACAGAGCCCCCCAAACAAGTCTGGACCTGTTTACAAGAATGGCCCGCCTGGCAGCACGGGACAAACGATGAGAGGAACACACAGGGAAAGAGGAGCTGTCCCACTGAACAAAACCTACCCAGAGGGGAACAAGTTCCATGTCTGGCTTTGGGTGGTGGTGACGTGAGTGTCCATAATTGTCAGAAACCTCAAACAGAACTAAGGCCTGGGCGTCTGTGTGTACTGACTAAACAATGATTAAAATAAATAAGCGGCCGGGCACGGTGGCTCACGTCTGTAATCCCAGCACTTTTCGGAGGCCGAGGCGGGTGGATCATCTGAGGTCAGGAGTTTGAGACCAGCCTGGCCAACATGGTGAAACCCCATCTCTACTAAAAATCCAAAAATTAGGTGGGCCTGGTGGCGCGTGTCTGTGATCCCAGCTACTCAGGAGGCTGAGGCAGGAGAATCGCTTGAACCCGGGAGGCAGAGGTTGCAGTGAGCCAAGATCACGCTACTGCACTCCAGCCTGGGGGACAGAGCAAGACTCTGTCTCAAAAAAAATAATAATAAAAATAAAACAATAAAATAAAGAAGTGATGCGGAGAATCCATACCAGAGGAGACACAGGAGGGGCCCAGAATCTCCAGAACCAACTCCTTCAGTCCTGGGTTAGGACTGTTCTCCGTTTTCTTCATGTGACTGTTTTTCAGGGAACAAAAGGCAGGTACAGGGGGAGGGGGGCAACTGGGGACTCCAGATTCCTCAACCAAAAGTCAGAGCCGTGTAGTGTCAAAGCGGCAGGTTAGGCTGGGCACAGTGACTCAGGCCTGTAATCCTAGATCTTTGGCAGGCCAAGGAGGGGAGGATTGCTTACGTCCAGGAGTTTGAGACCAGCCTGGACAACATACTGAGACCCCATCTCTACATTTTTTTTTTGAGATGGAGTTTTGCTCTTGTTGCCCAGGCTGGAGTGCAGTGGTGTGATCTCAGGTCACCACAACCTCCATCTCCTGGGTTCAAGAGATTCTCCTGCCTCAGCCTCCCGAGTAGCTGGGATTACAGGTGCATGCCACCATGCCCAGCTAATTTTTGTATTTTTAGTAGAGGCAGGGGTTTCACCATGTTGGCCAGGCTGGTCTTGAACTCCTGACCTCAAGGAATTCACCTGCCTCAGCCTCCCAAAGTGCTGGGATTATAGGTGTGAACCACCATACCCAGCCAATTTTTTAGAAAAATTAGCCAGCCGTGGTGGCGCATACCTGTAGCTCCAGCTACTCGGGAGGCTAAGGCAGGAGGATTGCTTGAGCCCAGGATTTAAAGGCTAACAGTGAGCTATGATCACACCAGTGCACTCTAGCCTGGGGAACACAGCGAGACCCTGTCTCTTAAACCAAAAAAGTGGCAGGGCAGGCACCGTGGATTTTCTGGGTAGATCTGGAGGCTGCTCAGAGTCCACCCTGCACGACTCTTGAGACTGAATCGTGAAGCTCCCCAAGCAGGTCACTAGAGTGAGATCAGGAAGCAGATCCACAAGGTGCCGGAGAAGGCCCCTGGGACAGATAAACCACACCGGGGAAAGGGACTCCTCCTCAATCACTGGGGACGAGGGGGTCTCGGGCAGGATTCCCAAGGCTAGTCTGTGTCCTATCTACCCCAACACCTGGCCGCCCTGGGATACATCTTCTCTTCCAGGCCACATAGCAGGCTTAGGAAACCAAGGATTCACCTATGTTGGGTATGGGCCAATCCTCGAAAGCCCCCTTCATTTAACGGGAGAAAACTGAAGGAAGAACCACAGTTTCCTGGACAAGGTCGCAAGGACACACCAAGGTGAGGCTCCCACGTATGCTAATCAGGACTGCCTGCAGCCTCTAACCCAGGGAGTGCTGGGCAGCCAGGGACCACATTCCAGCCAGGAAAGGCAGAGAGCAGCAGGGCTGACCACAGAGACCCTGCAGGCCCCTGGGTCCCCCTCCTTTGCAGCTCACCTCTCTCTGACCAGGCCAGCCTCTCCCCTACCTCTCCTTAGCTGCCATTCTCTTCAATTTGCTCCCTGGGCCACCTCCCCAGCAGAGGAGATGGGGTTATCTGTCTGCCTTCTCTCTGCTCCCCAAGACTGAGGTCGGGCGTGGTGGCTCATATCTGTAATCCCAGCACTTTGGGAGGCCAAGATGGGCGGATCCACTTGAGGTCAGGAGTTCGAGGCCAGCCTGGCTAACATGGTGAAACCCCCGTCTCTACTAAAAACACAAAAATTAGCCGGTCGTGGTGTCATACGCCTGTAGTCCCAGCAACTCGGGAGGCTGAGGCACGAGAATCGCTTGAACCCAGGAGGCAGAGGTTGCAGTGAGCAGAAATCGCTCCACTAGGCTAGGTGCGGTGGCTCACACCTATGATCCCAGCACTTTGGGAGGCCAAGGAGGGCGGATCACAAGGTCAGGAGATTGAGACCATCCTGGCTAACACAGGGAAACCCTGTCTCTATTAAAAATACAAAAAAATTAACTGGGCATGGTGGCGGGCACCTGTAGTCCCAGCTACTCAGGAGGCTGAGGCAGGAGAATGGCGTGAACTCTGGAGGTGGAGTTTGCAGTGAGCCGAGATCGTGCCACCGCACTCCAGCCTGGACGACAGAGCGAGACTCCATCTCAAAAAACAAGGAAAAAAAAAAAAAAAAAGACTGAGAGTGCGCTGGAGACCAGGGTGCTGTGTCTGACTTGAGCACATACAGTCCAGGCACAGATGTCTACTCTGGCCAAGGCCACTTTTCACCGGGGAAGCCACTCACTGAATCCTCCCACCAATAAGGAAGCTGAGATTCGGGGACACTGAGGCATTTGCCCATGATCGCCCTGCCAGGAAAGCACAGCAGGCCAGAGCACAGTTGGAGCCCAGCCTCCATCACAGGCGTCCCTTGCCTCCCCATCCCCCTCACTGCGTGCCCTTGGCCATGCCAGGCCCACAAGTTCATTCCCAGAGCAGGTCTTCCCTCCTGCAGTGCCAGATGCTATTTTTAGCACTTTACTTCTATCAGCTTACCACTCACAGCAACCCTCTGAGGTAGACTCTGTGAAGATCCATAACTGACAGCCAAGGAAACTGAGGCACAAAGTGGTCATCGGGATGCTAAGGAGTGGGTCAGGACTTGCCAGTACCAGCTGGCCCCTGCTAGTGCTCTTACCACAAGAACCACTCTGCCCTCAGCCTCCCTCTAAGCAGAGCCCCTCCTCTAGCATCCTGGAGTCCCTCAGCTCACTTTAAGGGATTGCTGATTTAGCGCTCCTCATGCAATGTCCCCAGGCCCGCAAATGTGGGACCTTGTGTTTATCTCGGGTGTCACCACATCCCCGGGCTCCTAAAACAGTAACTGGTGCACAGCAGATGCTCGGTGAATTTCTGCTGACCATTTAAAGCTGGCTGGATGGGAGCTACCACGCTATGGAGACCAGTGAGTCCACTTTCGCTGCATGTTTCGGGCTGAATGACTGAAAGCATGGGTCTCAGTGGGCTGGGAAAGGTCGCTGTCCCCCCTGCTCTCTCTGCAGCTCCACTGTCACCTCACCCAAGACCTGCCATCTGGCTGGCCCCTCCCCCACCCCAGCCCTCCAGGGGCTGCTCTCTGAGGTCACCTGTGACCTCCTGATCAGAAATCCAGTGACCGCCCCTTGGCTCCCACTCTGACCTCTCACAGCATCTGACCTTGCTGACCTCTCCTTCCTGCCCTTTCAAAGCTTCTCACCTGTCCCCAGAGAGGTGTCCTGGCCCTGCACAGAGAGTCCCCCAATCCCTTACCAGCCGGGGCAGTCTTCACTCCCTAATATGGTGCTGTCCTCCAGGGACTGGTACCCTTTCTCAGTCACAGATCCCTCTGAGAAGATGACTGCAGTCAGCGAAGGTTCAGGGCAGAAAAATGTGCATAGAATCCACAGCTACACCATGGCCAGTTTATGGAGCACTTACTTGGGGCCAGGCACTCAGGGCAAAGCTTTTCTTTTTTTTTCTTCCTTTTTTTTTTTTGAGATGGAGTCTCGCTCAGTTGCCCAGGCTGGAGTGCAGTGG
>NW_012117265.1:2419880-2420437 GCF_000951035.1 Colobus angolensis palliatus
CTTCCTTTTTATATATCATAAGTCATCAAGCAAGAAGCATTTTTTTTAGAGACAAGGCCTTACTCTGTTTCCCGGGATGGAGTGCAGTGGTACGATTATGGCTCACTGTAGCTTCAAGCTCCTGGGCTCGAGCAATCCTCCTGCCTCAGTCTCTGGAGTAGCTGGGACTACAGGCATGTGCCACCATGCCGGCTAAAGTTTTTAAAATTATTTTTTAAGAGATACAGTTTCACTGTGTTGCCCTGGCTGGTCCTAAATTCCTGGACTCAAACCACCCTCCTGCCTCGGCCTCCCAAAGTCTGGGATTACAGGCACGCGCCTCCGTGCCCAACTGGGGTGAAGCATTTCACATGTGTTTCCTCCCCTCCATGGAAACCTCCAGGGAGGTGCCACTGTCACCCCCTTTCAGGGAGGGAAAGTGAAGCTTCGAGGCTCATCCAAGGTCACAGCCACCGATTCTGGTCCTCGGGTACCCCTTTGCAAAACTGTGTCCAATTGTAAGGGGCTCATGGGACCTCCCCCAGGGGCCACCCACAGACCAGATTAAGAATCTGAGC
>NW_012117265.1:2420883-2425850 GCF_000951035.1 Colobus angolensis palliatus
AAAAAAAAAAAAAAAAAAAAATTAGCCAGGCATGGTGATGCGTGCCTGTGGTCCCAGTCTGCAGAGAGGCTGAGGGTGGGAGAATCCCTTGAGGCTGGATGTTCAAGGCTGCAGTGAGCTATGATCGTGTCACTGCACTCCAGCCTGGATGACACGGCAAGACCCTGTCTCAAAAAAAGAAGAAGAAGAAGAAAATGCTAGCTCTGAGCTGACGGAACTGATGGAAGCCCCTCCCAGCCTCAATTCGCCACCTCGAGCAGCCAGGTGTGCCCTCCATCCTGCCCTTGCTTAAGTGGCTGCTTCCCCGGATGTCTCTGCAAACTCACCACCTCCCAGGTTCTCCAGCAGACCTTAGAGGCAGAGCAGGTTTCCGCAGAAAGGAGACACACCTGCCACAGAGATCTTCCTGAGCCTCTCCACCTGCTAAATCCAACCTGCTCTGAGCTGTGTGAGGCCTGGCATCTCAAAGTCATTAGCAAGTTCACACCATACTCCAGCTTCTGTTGAAAGGCCTTGCCCTCCCATCTCATCCAGACCCCCCAACACAGAGGGCCGGCGCGTGGTGACCAGGAGCTGCTCACAGCACTGGCCACTTTCCATTAAGATTTCACCTGAGGCCGGGCACAGTGGCTCATGCTGATAATCCCAGGACTTTGGGAGGCGAAGGCGGGCGGATCACTTAAGTTCAAGACCAGCCCAGCCAAAAGGGTGAGACCCCCATGTCTAAAATACAAAAATTATCTGGGTGTGGTTGCACGCACTTGTAATCCTAGCTACTCGGGAGTCTGAGGCAGGAGAATGGTTTGAACCTAGGAGGCTAGAGGTTGCAGTGAGACGAGATTGAGCCACTGCGCTCCAACCTAGGTGACAGGGTGAGAATCCGTCTCCAAAAAAAAACCCCTCGATTTAGACCCAGCCCTGTTTCTACTTTTAGCCCCTATACTCCTCACAGGGGACCCTGTGCTCCAAGCCAGGTGGCTGTCTCCAGCCCTGGCCCACTCGAGCACCTCTCCATAACCTCTCCAGAAACGTCCTTCCCAACATTCTGGCCAGGTCCAGATCCTACCCACTGTGGCCAATGTGACTCCCTGTATGTTCTCCCTTTGTCCATGGAAACTGGAACCCTGAATTCAGCTGAGCACATGGCTGCTCAGACTGAAAACTACATTTCCCAGGATCCCTTGCAACTGGCAGTGGTCATGTGACTACATTCTAGCCAACAAAATGAAAGCAGAAGCACCTTGCATCAGCTACCCGGAACCTTTCTTAAACACCTGGATGTGACCTTTGCACCTTTTCTCCTTTGTCCCTTCCTGTGTCCTGCTGTCTGGAAGCCAGGGTGTAATGGCGGGACTCCAGCAGCTATGCTGAAACATGAGGACAAGACCTCACCTTAAGAATGGTGGAGGATGGCCCAGGGCAGTGGCCTGTAATCCCAGCACTTTGGGAAGCCAAGGCGGGTGGACTGCCTGAGGTCAGGAGTTTGAAAACAGCCTGACCAACATGGCGATACCCCGTCTCTACTAAAAATACAAAAATTAGCCAGGCGTGGTGGCACATACCTATAGTCCCAGACACTTGGGAAGCTGAGGCAGGAGAATCGCTTGAACTCGGGACGCGGAGGTTGCAGTGAGCCGAGATCGTGCCACTGCACTGCAGCCTGGGTGACAGAGCGAGACTCCACCTTAAAAAAAAAAAAAGTGGAGGACCTAGATCTGGGAACTTTCAAGAGCCCAGGACACTCTGGCACCTGCCAATCTTCACACTTTAGCATGAGAGCACAGAAAATAAAATGCCATCGTGTTTAAGCATCTGCTACTTTGGGTCTTTGTGGTGAACAGATAAACTGAATCCTGATCATCTTTCTAGTCACTGACCCACTTATATATGCAGTTCAGGTGAGCATCCATTCACCCTGAATGCCAAAGCCATCTCTGCTGCCTGCCAACCACATACTTTGGCCAGTCAAGTTCTTTCATTTCTGTTTTTCCACCAGTAAAATGGGGTTGGCATCTCTGACCTTGCAGAACTCCTTTTGGAATAAGTGGTAACATACAGTAAGCGCCACAACTGGCACAAGGGGCTCCCACAGTTCAGAAGTGTGCTCTATTCGGCCTGAGCAAGTGGGACCCTTCACACCCCAAACAAAGGATGTTTTGGTTTCTCTTTTGGTTGGGGCCAAGCTCCCCACAGACCCCAACTCCTGCCTGCCTCATTCATTTAACCCAGGGGGCTACAAGCTTTCCCTGCCTCGGGCCAGTGAGTAAATATTTCAGGTTTTGCAGAACACTGTGGTCTCAACTGAATATCGTTGTTTGTGGATTGGGTTTTAGTTTTTTTTTCCCTAATCAATCTCTCAAAAAACGTAAATGCCTTTCTTAGCTTTGTATAAAAATAGGCCACACCGGGTGCAGTGGTTCGTGACTATAATCCCAGCTACTTCTGAGGCTCAGGCAGGAGGAGGATGGTTTGAGGTCAGGGGTTCAGGGCCAGCCTGGGAAACACAGCAATACCCTGTCTTAATTTAGCCAATTAAGGCAATTGCTTAAATTAGCCAAGGTGGTGGCAGGTGCTTGTAGTCCCAGCTACTTGGGAGGCTGAGGCCAGAGGATCACTTGAGCCCAGGAGTCAGAGGATGCAGTGAGCTACTAAAATACAAAAAATTAGCCGGGCATGGCAGCATGCGCCTATAATCCCAGCTAATTGGGAGGCTGAGATAGGAGAATTGCTTGAACCTGGGAGGCAGAGGTTGCAGTGAGCCGAGATTGCGCCACTGCATTCCAGCCTGGGTGACAGAGCGAGACTCCATCTCAAAATAAATAAATACATACATACATACATACATACATACATACATACATACAGGCTGGGAGTGGGGCTCGCACCTGTAATCCCAGCATTTGGGGAGGCTGAGGTAGGCAGATTACTTGAGGTCAGGAGTTTGAGGCCACCCTGGCCAAGATGGTGAAACCCTATCTCTACTAAAAATACAAAAATTAGCCAGGCGTGGTGCCACAGGCTTGTAATCCCAGCTACTCAGGAGGCTGAGGCATGAGAATCGTTTGAACCTGGGAGGTGGAGGTTACAGTGAGCCAAGACCATGCCATGGCACTCCAGCCTGGGCAACACAGTGAGACTCTGTCTCAATAATAAAATACAAACACAGATAAAAATGGGCCGCAGGCTCAATTTGGCCCATAGGCCTAATTTACACCACTGCCCTTTCCCTAGCTGCCCTCAAGGTCAAGCATTTTGAGTCAGCACAAATTTATGCACAGTCTGGTACACAGTAAATGCTCAATAAACGACAATATCCATTAGCAACATGCAGGCACCACTGAAACACAAATGCCTTTCTGGGGTTACTAACTTTCTCTGCCCCCCAGCTGCCAGGGGGATCCCAGGAGTGTAACCAAAGGAAGTCACAAGGGTCCCCGGTTCGGTGACAGCAGGCCATTCTTCACCTTCTTTGGACAAAGGGTTTTTCTCTGAACTTTCCACTCCCTGGCATGCCCCCCACAGACTGAAGTTGAGCCCCTGACAGAGCCCAGGCTGCTGTGTAAGCTTCTTAGCCAAGGGGATGGGAGAGTCCAGAGAACCGGCCACACTGACTCGTGCTGACCAAGAAAGAAAACTAACACAGTCATTTCCAGAAAGAGCGCCACGGGGCTGGGGAAGCGAGAGTTTGTTCTGTTCTCTTTCCCGGCACCCCTCCCTGAGAAACTACCTCCTTTCCAAGGGAGGGCAGCCTATGCCCAGGAACTCCAGAGGCCATGCCAAAGCTTCCTCAAGCCCAGGAAGAACACGCCAAAGGGCCTCCCCCTCTGCCCAGGGAAAATGGCCTGGTGTTGGTAGCTGCCATTTGGCCAATCTCATGGACGTAGGCCAGGGTGATTTCAGATGGCAAGAAGGGCTGGGTGGAGTAACTGTTCACTACAGAGTGACTGATATAGGCCCTTCTGCAGCTGTCATCCTTCCCCTGGAGGGTGCAGACGTCAAGGAACGGGGCTGGAAGTCCTCCTCGTCACATGCCTCTCCCGGACCTCCTATGTTAGGTACAGGAGTCCCTCCCATGGCCGGTGAGCCAAGACAGTGGGGCAGCCCTGGAGCACTGGGGGCTCCATCTAGAAAAGCTAGCTCATTCCCATGCCATACCAATGAACACTGCTGTCAGTAACATGGACACAAATGTTTACTGGCTAGGCGCAGTGGCTCACGTCTGTAATCCTAGCACTTTGGGAGGCCAAGGCAGGAGGACTGCTTGAGCCCAGAAGTTCAAGACCAGCCTGGGCAAAATAGTGAGACCCCATCGCTAGAAGAAACTTAAAAATTAGCCATGTATGAGGCTGGTGGCAGTGGCTCACGCCTGTAATCCCAGCACTTTGGGAGGCTGAGGTGGGTGGATCACCTGAGGTCAGGAATTTGAGACCAGCCTGACCAACATGGAGAAATCCTGTCTCTACTAAAAATACAAAAAAAATTAACTGTGCATGGTGGTGTATGCCTCTAATCCCTGTAATCCCAGGACTTCGGGAGGCCAAGGCAGGCGAATCACTCGAACCCGGGAGGTGGAGGTTGCAG
This sequence comes from Colobus angolensis palliatus, assembly GCF_000951035.1. Lineage (NCBI taxonomy): Eukaryota > Metazoa > Chordata > Mammalia > Primates > Cercopithecidae > Colobus > Colobus angolensis. The sequence goes on from NW_012117265.1 coordinate 2,425,465, forward strand.
TGGGCCAAGATTGCGCCACTGCACTCCAGCCTGGGCAACAAGAGCAAAATTCCATCTCAGAAAAAAAAAAAGAAAAAGAAAAAAGAAAAAAGACAGACATCCAAGTTGTAACCCCTGGAATCTGTGAAGGTGACCTTATTAGGAAACAGGGTCTTTGCAGATAAGGATCTTGAGATGAGATCATCCTAGATATAAAGTGGGCCCTAAATCCAATCCCCAGCGTCCTTATAAGAAAAGAACAGCTGGGGCCGGGCGCAGTGGCTCACGCCTGTAATCCCAGCACTCTGGGAGGCCAAGGTGGGCGGATCACGAGGTCAGGAGATCAAGACCATCCTGGCTAACACGGTGAAATGCCCTCTCTACTAAAAACACAAAGAATTAGCTGG
>NW_012117265.1:2427250-2429288 GCF_000951035.1 Colobus angolensis palliatus
AAAAAAAAAAAAAGAAAGAAAGAAAAAAAGGAAAAAGTGGAAAAGAAATTATTTCAGACCCCTAAAGATATATCATCTCGGACTGAGGATCTCTGAGGAATGTGGACTTTCTCCTTTTTATGAATGTTTCCGGTCAGGTGGGGTGGCTCACACCTGTAATCCCAGCATTCTGGGAGGCAGGAAGATCACTTGAGCTCAGAAGTGGGAGAGCAGCCTGGGCAACAGGGTGACATAGTGAAACCTTGTCTCTAATAATAAAAAATGTTTCAGTTACCAATTACCTCTCAAAGAGAAGTGCTGTCTTAATTACAAATAATACTTTCAAGAGTATCAACAAAACAAAAACACAAACACTAAATGTTACTCCAGGAGTAAGATGATAAGAACATCTCACTATGTTGCCAATACATCTATAAAACCAAAATTGTTCTAAAAAAAAAATTTTTTTTTTTTTTTTTTTTGAGACGGAGTCTTGCTCTGTCTCCCAGGCTGGAGGGCAGTGGCATGATCTCAGCTCATTGCAACCTCCGCCTCCCAGGTTCAAGTGATTCTCCTGCCTCTGCCTCCCAAGTAGCTGGGACTACAGGCACATGCCACCATGCTTGGCTAAGTTTTGTATTTTTAGTAGAGACGGGGTTTCACCATGTTGGCCAAGCTGGTCTCAAACTCCTGACCTCAAGTGATCCTCCCACCTTAGCTTCCCAAAGTGCTGAGCCACCGTGCTTGGTCCTAAAAATTTTTTTTAAAGGTTTATTTAAAACTCATAGCCAACTCTCCCGGAACTCCTTTGAGGCTAAGCCCTGGGACCCTAGTTTTAGAAACGCTGCGCCACTTTGTTCTGTTCAGGACAGAGTTGGCTACCAATGCTTGCCCAGTGAATAGGTTTTGCTTATGATCTGGGGTTCTGCTGAGCTGAGTGTCCGCCTAGAACTCTGAAATATATCCTCCTTCCCCTCTCCTCATCTGGGCCAAGAAGACCCAGGCTCTGCCCCAGCAAAAAGGGATGGCACCCTCAGGTGGCAGACACAACTCCTTTAGTCCACGTTTTCAAAGTCGAGGTGCAGGGAAAACCCAGTGTGAACGGACTGCTCCTCCGGCTTTCCTTTAATCGGGCTGTTCCCAAAGTGGCAAAAAATTCACACAGGACCCAAGCCAGCGAGAGGCCTCCTGAGGGGTTCCCCGGGGCATCAGTGCAAGAAGCCCCGAGAGACAAAACCAAATGACACAGAGTAGCAAAATGTGAACGAGGAATCCAAGAAAACAGATAAGAAAAGGAGTAACAAGAAGAAGAATGAACTACAAAGACTGGGAGCGGGGGTGGGGGGTGCTGGCAAATACATTTGTGATTTTCTTTCCCCCCTAGTGAAATGTCAGTTTTGAAAGCAGCTTCGGAAAATGTAACCAGCTTCTCACATCCCCCAAAAGAAGACGGGAGGAGGCTGTTACCCCTTACTTCGAAGCCCGGCATCAGGAAGGGGCCCGTCCAGTCCACGTTTCCACGAGGAGCTCATCCTGCGTCTCCCACCCTCCCCGCATAGGCCCTCTCCCCAGGTCCCGAAGTTTCCCACTCGGGGGTCCTGAACACCACGCCTTGCACAGCGGTGGAACTCGGTCCGCCCGGGCGCCCCAAACCAGCAAACACTTTCCGACCGTCCTGAGCTATCCAGGGGGTCCCCAGAGGGATCCCGGGCCGCCCACGCCCCACCCTCCTCCCTGCAGAGGCGGCCACACCCGCCCCCGAGACACCCACCTCTCCTGCACCCCGGGCCTCCCTCCCCCACGCTTAAGCCCCCCAGGCCTGGCGTCCTCCAAATTCCCCTTCCACTCAGGGCCCCCCACTTCCTGCCCACCCATCCCTCCCAAATCTCTGGCCCCTCACTCCCCATTTCGCGCTTCCCTGCTCATTCTGGGCACCTCGCCCCTCCAGCCACCAAGCACGCCCTCTTTTCTCTGTCCCCTGCCACCCGCCCTCCACGTTCCCTCCCTGCGGGCTACCGGCTCGGCCCCAGGGACCCCACGCCAGGCCCCTGCGCTCAGG
>NW_012117265.1:2430293-2432951 GCF_000951035.1 Colobus angolensis palliatus
GCCCGCGCCCTCCCACCCGGACTCGCTTTGTCAGGCGCCCCTCTCTGGGGACGGGCGGGGAAAAGGGCGTGGCCAGCGCCCGGGACACGCCCCCACCCCGTGGCCCCAACCTCTTACCCCACGCCGTCTACCCCGGCCCCGCGCACCGACCATTTCCGATCAGCCCTGGCTTCCAGGAGCAACCTGAGTCCGTTTGAAAGGACCCCCTCCCCGACATTCGACCGCTCCTCCTCCCTTCCCCATCATCTCTGCCCACACTCCCTTCTTAATCCTTAATGTTTGTCTCCTTTCGCACAAGAAATCCTTTGACCTCCTCCCCTCTGCGCCCCTCCTCCAACATTGCTGAGTCCCGCCGGACCAGGCGCAGGGCCCCTCTCCCGCAACACGAACCCGTCTTCTCTCCGCATCCCCCTTCATTTTGGGTGACTCCATCCCTTTTGGGCGATACAGTGGGCTTGGGCCACTTCCCAGCACCCCAGCTTTAACTCTTCCCTAGACCTCATTTACGCCTCATTCTTTTTTTTTTTTTTTTGAGACGGAGTCGCGCTCTGTCGCCCAGGCTGCAATGCAATGGCTCCATCTCGGCTCACTGCAATGTCCACCTCCTGGGTTCAAGTGATTCTCCTGCCTCAGCCTCCCGAGTAGCTGGTACTACAGGCATGCTTTACCACGCCCAGCAATATTTTTATTTTTAGTAGAGACGGGGTTTCACCATGTTGGTCAGGCTGGTCTTCAACTCCTGACTTCAGGTGATCTGCCTGTCTCGGTCTCCCAAAGTGCTGGGACTACAAGCATGAGCCACTGTGCACGGCCCCTTTTGTTTTTTTAGACAGGGTCTCACTGTGTTGCCCAGGCTGGAGTGCAGTGGTGCCATCACAGCTTACTGCAGCCTCGACCTCCTGGGCTCAAGCAATCCTCCCGCCTCGGCCTCCCAAAGTGCTGGAATTATAGGTGTGAACCACTGCGAGGGGCCCTCATTCTCCTTCATGTCCCTCCGCCCCTATGCCCCCGTCATTCCACCTCCTAAACCCTCTAATCCAAGTACCGTTGCAGAGACCCCGGCATGGCACTGCTTCACTCCCCACACCCCCAGGAGTTTCCGCATACACCACCCTGACTGCCCCCAGAGATGCTTCAAATTTGGTGAATTCAGGCATGCCCCACCCCCCAGCCATCCAACCATGGGATCCAGAGGTCCCCAGCTTGAAGAATTCCACTCCAGAGGCCCGGGAACCCCTTGACCCGTGTTATAATTAATAACTTAAGCAAGCCAGCAGGCAGACACAAAACACACCCAAGGGCACCCTATGCTCAAAAACCCAGCAGGGAAGGGAGGAATTCCAGGGGTGTGCAGAGACCTGAGACCTCTTATGGCCCAGCTGGGGGACAAGAAGGGGCCCTGACATCTTCTCTGGTGGTCCTGAGGAGCTGAAGGTAGAGAGGGGAACTTCCTGTTGTCTGTCCTGTGCCAGGCCCATGCCTCTGTTCCCTGTCCCACTCCTCTGTGATGAAAATCCCCTTCCTTTCCTCTGGGCAATTCCCTGAGACAGCAGCCGACAGAGCCCCCCCAGAAGTAGCTGGAAGGACCTCAGGCCCCCGAATGCCTGGAGACAGGAGGGGGCCCCCAGTCCTCAGCCTCACTGGCAGGCCCGGAAAGTGCTGAATTCGGGGATCTCAGGCGAGGAGGACGTAGAAGTGGGTCTCTTCCGGGTCCTAGAGTTGCTGGGGGTGGCAGTGGTGCCTGAGTGATTATCCAAGGTGGCCGGGTCTTCTTCTGGCATCGTTTTCTTTGTCAATGGAAGAAGAAACACAGAAGTGGGTGATTTGGGGTTTCAGGATCTAGGGTTTCTTCATATTCTGAGCCTGAGACTCTGCCCAAGGTCTCCTCTCATCCTGCCTCCACCCACACCCACCTGTCCTGGTCTTCCCTTCTCCTGCCTTCCTCTCTGCTAAATTGGGGACCAGAGAGCCTAGATTCAAACCCCAGTTCCATCACTTTATAGCAGTGTAACCTCAGTTGTGTGGCTTAACCCCTCTATACCTCAGTTTCCCCTTCTGCAAAATGGGGAGAATGCTAGTACCCACCACTTCCTAGCGATTCTCCTCCCTAAGCCTCCCAAGTAGCTGGGATTACAGGCATGTGCCACCATGCCCAGCTAAGGGCTGCTATGAGGCTTAAAAGAATAAAACTGATAAAGCAAATGGCACATCATAAGCTCTTCTTTGCTAAGTGAACACAACTATTAATATTATCTCCTCTGTTGGGCGCGGTGGCTCACGCCTGTAATCCTAGCACTTTGGCAGACTGAGGCGGGTGGATCACCTGAGGTCAGGAGTTCAAGACCAGCCTGGCCAACACGGTGAAACCCTGTCTCTCAGAAAAATATAAAAATTAGCCGGGTGTGGTGGTACAGGCCTGTAATCCCAGCTACTCGGGAGGCTGAGGCAGGAGAATCACCTGAACCCAGGAGGTGAAGGTTGCAGTGAGCCGCGATCCTGCCACTCCACTCCAGCCTGGGGAACAGAGTGAGACTTTGTCTCAAAAAATAAATAAATAAAAAATAAATAATATTGGCCTGGCGCAGTGGCTCACGCCTGCAATCCTAGCACTTTGGGAGGCCAAGGCGGGCGGATCACGAGGTCAGGAGATCGAGACCA
>NW_012117265.1:2433831-2434603 GCF_000951035.1 Colobus angolensis palliatus
GCTTGAATCCAGGAGGCGGAGGTTGCAGTGAGCCCAGATCATGCCACTGCCCTCCAGCCCGGGTGACAGAGCAAGACTCCATCTCAAAAAACAAAATAAATAAATAAATAAAAATAATTAAAAATAAAATAAAATAAATAATATTATCTCCTCCTCCCTTCCCATTTTGGGCAAAACATTCCTCAAAAGTCTACCTCCTCTTCTGCCTTGGTGGTTTCTGACTGATCCTAGTTAAGGAGAGATGAACTTCTAGAACTGAAGCCACTCAGTTGACATCAGTCTGGGGGTTCCACCCACATTCCTGTTCCTCCCAAGCTGGGTGACCCTAGGCCCATTATCAGCCTCAGTGTCCTTGTTTGTAAAAAGAAAATAGTCGATCCCACCTGAAAGGGTGTTACAAAGTTGCATATCAGATACCCTCAGCAAGGTAATGGGGAAAGCGAGAGACAGGTCAGCTGCTGCCTTATCATTTCAGCCAACAGCAAAGCTGTATAAGGCTTCAAAAGGAAACCAGAAGTGAAAGCAGAGACTTCAAAAGAAATCTGCATACCCATAGTCATGGCAGGGTTCTGCACAATAGCCAAAAGGTGGAAACGACCCAAGTGTCCCTCAACAAAACTTGGTGCATCCATACAATAGAATATGATTCAGCCTTAAAAAGGAAGAACAGGCCGGCAAATCCCAGCACTTTGGGAGGTCGAGGAGGGAGGATCACCTGAGGTCAGGAGTTCGAGACCAGCCTGGCCAACATGGTGAAACCCCGTCTCTACTA
>NW_012117265.1:2435328-2456355 GCF_000951035.1 Colobus angolensis palliatus
GGCAGGTGCCTATAATCCCAGCTACTTGGGAGGCTGAGGCAGGAGAATCACTTGAACCCAGGAGGTGGAGGTTGCAGTTAGCCGAGATCATGCCACCCTTTACTCCAGCCTGGACAAAAGAACAAAACTCTATCTCAAAAAATTAATAAATAAAATAAAATTTAAAAATAAATAAGAAGAAAAATAAATAAATAAATAAATAAAAATAAATTAGCCGGGCATGATGGTGGATGCCTGTGGTCCCAGCTACTCAGGAGGCTGAGGCTGGAGGATCTTTTGAGCCCAGGTGATCAAGGCTGCAGTGAGCTATGATGGTGCTACCGCACTGCAGCCTGGGAGACAGAGCAAGACCCTGTCTTAAAAAAAAATTGGCAGGGTGGTAGGTGAAGGTACAGATCCACCTCTGCGTGTGTTTGCCACATGCAGCTGCTAACAGTGGTTACCTGCATGTCTGCAGAAAGGAATGCCAATGGATGAAGAGGCGTGACTTAGTAAGAAAACTTTATTGTATATTTTGACATGTGAATGTTTTTCATACTGACATTTTTTGTTTGTTTGAGACAAAGTCTTGCTCTGTCACCTAGGCTGGAGTGCAGTGATGCAATAATAGCTCACTGCAGACTCAACCTCCCAGGCTCAAGCAATCTTCTCACCTCAGCCTCTTAAAGTGATGGGATTACAGGCATGAGCCATCACGCCTTGTCCTTAAGAAAAAAACAAAAAACAAGTAAAAAACAAATAAAAGGCTGGGCACGGTCGCTCACGCCTGTAATCCCAGCACTTTGGAAGGCCAAGGCAGGCGGATCGCCTGAGGTTGGGAGTTGGAGACCAGCCTGGCCAACATGGTGAAAAACCATCCCTACTAAAAATACAAAAATTAGCCAGGCACGGTGGCAGGCACCTGTAATCCCAGCTACTCGGGAAGCGGAGGCAGGAGAATCGCTTGAATCCAGGAGGCGGAGGTTGCAGTGAGCCCAGATCATGCCACTGCCCTCCAGCCCGGGTGACAGAGCAAGACTCCATCTCAAAAAACAAACAAACATAAATAAATAAATAAATAAAAACTACCTCAAAAAGTGGGGAGAGGGGGCATCACCAGGCTGGTGCTCTGCGCAGTGTGGATTCTCATGGAAACATTTAAATCGAGCCCTGCCTGCCGGGTTTTTCTTATGGCCTCAGGATTTATTCTGGAAGCAGAGACCTCAGAGGGCTGCACGGGCCCATGCCAAGCCCCCTTCCTTCCTGCCATCTGTATCCCGGGCACTCCTAGTCTATCTCTAGAACTGACCTCTCTCCGGAACTGCAGACTCCCCTCTCCATCTGCTCCCAGGCGCCATGGGCCGTGGTGGATGACTCCACGCTCCTGACCCTCCAAGCCTCGCCCTCCTTGGCCTCCCTCTTCTCCTTTGGCCCCCTCATCAAAAATCAGCTCTGTGTTTTCTCTCTCCTAACATGCATCTGATCACTTCTTCGAACTCCACTGCCAACATTTTGGACCAAACCACCCACCCCTTGGTGCACCCTTGGCCCTGCTCTTCAGTTTCCAGGCTCCTGCCTTCCCCTGATCCCTGCTTTCCCCAAATCTGTCCTCCCTGCAGAAGCCACCAGAGGGCGCCTGTATGCACCTGAATCCGGTCCCCTCTGTCCTATACTGGGAACCCTCCCAGGCTCCCAGCTCAATAGCGATCAAGTCAAAGCTCCGCATGGGGTCCCCTTCGACTCCTCACTCCACCCCAGCTTCCTGGACTGTGCCAAAAATGTGTCCTCAGCCTGGATCAATCATCCCCAATCTTCCCCACCTCCTGCTTGTCACCCATCTCAGACTTTCCTGATCTCCTGTCTAAAGCAGCTTCCACAGCCAGCCAGCATGGTGACTCACACCTGTAATCCCATCACTTTGAGAGGCCGAGGCAGGTGGATCACCTGAGGTCAGGGGTTTGAGACCAGCCTGGCGAAACCCCGGCGCTACTAAAAATACAAAAATCAGCTGGGTGTGGTAGCATGTGCTTGTAATCCCAGCTATCTGGGAGGCTGAGAATCAAGAGAATCGCTTGAACCCGGCATTCAGAAGTTCTGTGAGCCAAGATCACGCCACTGCGCTCCAGCCTAGGCAACAGAGCTAGACTCTGTCTCAAAAAATAAAAAAAATTCCTCCCCTCTGCTTTTGGGGGATATTGTTCCCCAATGTCACACAGTGTCAGAGCTGAGATTTAAACCTGGGTCTGTGGGACTCTCTGCACAGCTACATTTTGGGGTAATCTTGGCATTTTTACTTTTTTATTTTTATTTGTTTCTTTGAGATGGAGTTTTGCTCTTGTAGTCCAGGCTGGAGTGCAATGGCTCAACCTTGGCTCACTGCTACCTCCACCTCCCAGGTCCAAGTGATTCTCCTGTCTCAGCCTCCCAAGTAGCTGAGATTACAAGCATGCACCACCACACCCGGCTAATTTTTTGTATTTAGCAGAGATGAGGTTTCACGATATTGGTCAGGCTGGTCTCAAACTCCTGACCCGCCCGCCTTGGCCTTCCAAAGTGCTGGGATTACAGGTGGGAGCCACCATGCCCAGCAACTTCATTTTCTTTATACCCAGAGGGGACTGATCACAGCATGCATCAGATTGTCACAAGTCTCCATGAATAACCTCAGAGAGGCCACCAGGTCACCTGGAATCCTCTGTCACCATTCTGAGGGGCAGTAAAGACTGAGACCAAAGGCAGCACTGACCAGGCTAGGACATACCCCCAAGAGGCCTGCCTGTGGCCACCCAACAGCCTGACATCACCACCTTCAATCCCCACACTCCCTGGGGTTTTTCAGAGCCAATGCTTGGCTCACCGAGTCCCTGTTTAGTGATTCTGGGCTTTTCCTTGCCCCCCGCAGCTTAGAGACAGCAGGTCAACTTAGCCTTGTGGTGCCCCTTGAGCCCGCCCCATTCTCCAGGTAGGACGGTCAGCAGAAAACTGGTTCCAAGAAAAACAACCACTCACCGTGGAGACGGTAAACAGGGAGTTATCGAAGGACATGTCTGAAACAGAAAGAGAAAGAAAACCAAGGATTGGGGGCTGGTTGTAACTTCCCTGCTCCCTGCCATCCCCGCCCACAGGGAAGCAATTGCGGTCCATCTCCCAGCATCCTCTATGGCGCCCTTTCAACCCATTTTGCACGGTGAACTGTTCACAGCTACAAACTGAACCTAGTCCTTCTACACACAGCCTTCCTAGGGGGGATCTCACTGCCCTCGGGAAAATGGGTATCTTATCTCAGGCCTTCCAGAAGGAGCACCTGCCAGCTCCTCCTCCTCCCCAGGCGCTCCTCCGATTGCTCCATCACCCATTCTTTTGTTTTTTCTCGTTTTTGAGAAGGAGTCTCACTCTTGCCCAGGCTGGAGTGGAATGGCGCAATCTCGGCTCACTGCAATTTCTGCTTCCTGGGTTCAAATGATTGTCCTGCCTCAGCGTCCTAATAGCTGGGATTACAGGTATGCACCACCACCCTCAGCTAATTTTTATATTTTTACTGGAGATTGGGATTCACCATGTTGGCCAGGCTGGTCTCGAACTCCTGGCCCCAAGAGATCTGCCTGCCTCGGCCTCCCAAAGTGCTGGGATTACAGGCAGGAGTCACTGCACCTGGCCTCCATCACCCATTCTTGTAGGTCTCTGCTTAAACATCACTTCCAGCCAGGTGAGGTGGCTCATGGCTGTAATCCCAATGCTTTGGAAGGCCAAGGAGGGAGGATCACTTGAGCCCTGGAGTTCAAGACCAGCCTAGGCAACACAATTCTTTGTCTCTAGGGGAAAAAAAAAAATTTAAAAAGTAGCCGAGTGTGGTGGTGTGTACCTGTGGTCCCAGCTACTCAGGAGGCTGAGAGGGGAGGATCACTTCAGCCTAGGAGGTCAAGGCTGAGCCACTGTGCTCCTGTCTGGGTGACAGAGCAAGACTCTGTCTCAAAGACAAAAACAACAAAAAGCAGGGCCAGTTGCGATGGCTCATGCCTGTAACTGCCTGTAATCTCAGCACTTTGGGAAGCTGAGGTGGGTAGATCACCTGAGGTCATGAGTTCGAGACCAGCCAGGCCAACATGGTGAAACCCTACCTCTACTAAAAATACAAAAATTAGCTGGGCATGGTGGCTCATGCCTGTAATTCCAGCTACTCGAGAGGCTGGGGCAGGAAAATCGCTTGAACCCGGGAGGCAGAGGTTGCAGTGAGCTGAGATCGTGCCACTGCACTCCAACCTGGGCAACACAGCTAGCTTCCGTCTCAAAAAAAAAAAAAAAAAGAAAAGCATCACTTCCTCAGGGGACCACCTGCCTTGTCCCAGACAGTCTGGTGCTACCACGGGTTGTTCCCCATTGAAGAACGGGCTTGTGGACAGAACGCACATCTGTCTTGGTTATAAAAGGACCCTCCCAGATCTCAGCACATAGTAAGTGCTCAATAAATGTGTGTGTCGGACCAGGAATGAAGTACAGAGAATACATTTCTCTGCTTGGGGTGCCTTCAAGAGAACATCCTACGTGACAGAGTGGCTGCCTCTCACCCCCTTGGGGAAGCTGGCAGAATGACATGTTCTGGAAGGCAAGTGTGGCCCCGGAGTCCCCGAGATAGACACGGTCCTTTCCCCATGGAGCTGGCTGTCCAGCGGAGGAAATGAGTATTAAATATGCAAGCACCCAATGATCACTGAATTCTGTTTCATTTTTGTTTCTTTCTTCCTTTTTTTGAGATTCATTTTTGTTTCTTTCTTCCTTTTTTTGAGGCAGAGTCTTGCTTTGTCACCAGGCTGGAGTGCAGTGGTGCCATCTTGGCTCACTGCAACCTCTGCCTCCTGGTTCAAGCGATTCTCCTGTCTCAGCCTCCCAAGCAGCTGGGATTACAGGCATGTGCCACCATGCCCAGCTAATTTTTGTATTTTTAGTAGAGACAGGGTTTCACCATGTTGGCCAGGATGGTCTCCATCTCCTGACCTTGTGATCCGCCTGCCTCGGCCTCCCAAAGTGTTGGGATTACAGGCGTGAGCCACCGCACCAGGCCACCTAATTGTATTTCTACCAAGGGGTAAGAAGAATGGTCGGTCCTGGGGTCCTGTAAGTAGCAGGCACAGACCCTGTCTAGGGAGTCAGGGAAGGCTTCCCAGAAGAGGAGACCTTTAGGTTAAGTCAAAGGAGAGAAGGTGAGAACCCAGGGGAAGAGATGGTGAGGGTGTGTTTTGACCCTAAAGGGAACAAGCAGTCACAGAAATTTGACTGGCGTGTGATGAGGTCAGATGGCATTTGGAGGTGTAATCCTTTCCCCACTGGAGTCAGGAGTGTGGAGGCACAGACCTGTGCTGTCGAAGTTAATCTGGGCCCAGCAGGATTCTCGATCTCTGCAAAGGAATTGAGGAGAAAGTGACAGGGACCAGGGTTGCCCTTTGAGTCAGGAGGCTTGATTGGGAAAGCTCTAGCCCCAAACCACAACCACAACGTAGCCTTTGCTCCCCACCCACTGACCCATGGGTCTTCCTCACAGAAAAGCAATAACATCCTGATTTCTGGAGCTGTCACGCTGTAGGACAGCCCCTTGGCCGGGGAAAGAAAAAAAACATGGAAATTCTCTTGGGCCAGGTGCGGGGACTCACACCTGTATTCCCAGCACTTTGGGAGGCCGAGGCAGGGGATCACTTGAGGTCAGGAGTTCAAGACCAGCCTGAACAACATGGCAAAACCCCATCTCTACTAAAAACTACAAAAATTAGCCAGGTGTGGTGGTGCATGCCTGTAGTCCCAGCTACTCAGGAGTCTGAGGCAGCAGAATCTCTTGAACCTGGGAGGCAGAGGTTGCAGTGAGCTGAGATTGTGCCACTGCACTCCAGTCTGGGCGACAGAGTGAGACTCCGTCTAAAAAAAAAAAAATACATATGTATATTCTTCTGGGTAGGAGATCCACAGCCAGGTGAAGCTGAGATTCAATCCCTAGAGCAGGTCTTTACCACCAGGCAGCAGGATGTCTCCCCACTCTCAGAGGAGAGAAACTAAGGCCAGGGCCAGTTAGGACATCCTGGTGCCCAGGAACCTGGGCCATCGCCTACAGTGCAATTGGGCATTGCACAACCCCAGGGGCATTTTTGTTTTTTTTTTTTTGAGACAGAGTCTCACTCTGTCGCCCAGGCTGGAGTGCAGTGGCGCAATCTCCATTCACTGCAAGCTCCGCCTCCTGGGTTCACGCCATTCTCCTGCCTCAGCCTCCTGTGTAGCTGGGACTACAGGTACCCGCCACCACACCCGGCTAATTTTTGTATTTTTAGTAGAGACGGAGTTTCACCATATTAGCCAGGATGGTCTCGATCTCCTGACCTCGTGATCCACCCGTCTCGGCCTCCTAAAGTGCTGGGATTATAGGCGTGAGCCACGGCACCCGGCCACCCAGGGGCATTCTTTAGAAACTGCTTGTGGGTATCTAGAGTGATTGTGACCATTTTCTGGCAGCTGGGGGTAAAGGGGTATGGGGAAGGGCCTCTCCCTGGGCAAACTGCTCACTCTGTGACTCAGCGCTGAGCCTCAGTCCTCTCTTCTGTCAAATAGGGCTATTTGTAGTGCCTGTTTCCAGGGCTGCCATAAGGATAAGGAGCTCCAGCTTCAGAGTCCTAGCATAGTCCTCCAGCACACAGGAGGCACTTAATAAATGGCACCTGTTCCTATTATGCAGCATGCCCACCAGGAGGCGCTGTTTGTGGGGGGGGGTGTGGAGTGCCCACCCTGCTAGGGAAGTGTCCTTCTATCCCCAAACCACCCTCTGTGGGTCTCCAGGGATGATCTCACCTTTTCTTCTGTAAATTTTTGAGTTTAACTGGAACAAAAAAGAAATGAGCTTGGGTTAGATTTTGGTCCTAACTGTATCCGGCAATTTCTGTTTTTTTTTTTTCTTAAGACAGAGTCTCACTTTGTCACCCAGGCTGGAGTGCAGTGGCTCAATCTTGGCTCACTGCAACCTCTGCCTCCTGGATTTAAGTGATTCTCCTGCCTCAGCCTCCTGAGTAGCTGGGATTACAAGTGCGCACCACCAGGCCCAGCTATTTTTGTATTTTAGTAGAGGTTTCGTCATTTTGGCCAGACTCGTCTCGAACTCCCGCCTCGGCCTTCCAAAGTGCTGGGATTACAGGCGTGAGCCACCCCTCCTGGCCTGGAAGACCTCAGATTTTTGTTTGTTTGTTTTTTGTTTTGTTTTTCTTTTTTTTTTTTTTTTTTTTTTTGTTTTGTTTTGTTTTTCAAGACGGAGGCTCGTTCTGTTGCCCAGGCTGGACTGCAGTAGTGTAATCTCGACTCACTGCAACCTCCGTCTCCTGGGTTCAAGCAATTCTTCTGTCTCAGCCTCCCATGTAGCTGCGACTACAGGTACACATCACCACGCCCGGCTAATGTTTGTGTTTTCAGTAGAGATGGGGTTTCACCATATTGCCCAGGCTGGTCTCAAACTCCTGACCTTGTGATCTGCCCACTTTGGTCTCCCAAAGTGCTGGGCCATCCTGGACAACATGGTGAAACCCTGTCTCCACTAAAAATGCAAAAGTTAGCTGGGTGTGGTGGCACGCACCTGTAGTCCCAGCTACTTGGGAGGCTGAGGCAGGAGAATCGCTTGAACCTGGGAGGCGGAGGTTGCAGTGAGCCAAGATCATGCCACTGCACTCCAGCCTGGCAATAGAGCAACTGAGCCGAGATCGCCTCACTGCACTCAAGCCTGGGTCACAGGGTGAGACTACATCTCAAAACACACACACACACACATAATTTGACTGGGCATGCTGGCACATGCCTGTAATCCCAGCATTTTGGGAGGCTGAAGCAGGAGGATCACTTGAGCCCAGGAGTTGAAGACCAACCTGGACAACATAGCAAGACCCTATCTCAACAACAAAAAAATTTTTTTTTTGAGACGGAGTTTTGCTCTTTTTACCCAAGCTGGAGTACAATGGCACAATCTTAGCTCACCGCAACTGCCACCTCCTGGGCAAGTGATTCTCCTGCCTCAGCCTCCCAAGTAGCTGGAATTACAGGCATGCGCCACCATGCCCAACTAATTTTGTATTTTTAGTAGAGACAGGGTTTCTCCATACTGGTCAGGCTGATACTGAACTCCCAACCTCAGGTGATCTGCCCGCCTTGGCCTCCCAAAGTGCTGAGATTACAGGCGTGAACCACGACATCCAGTCAACAAAAAAATTTTTTTTTTTTTTTTTTTTGAGATGGAGTCTTGCCCTGTCGCCCGGGCTGGAGTGTAGTGGCCAGATCTCAGCTCACTGCAAGCTCCGCCTCCCAGGTTTACGCCATTCTCCTGCCTCAGCCTCCTGAGTAGCTGGGACTACAGGCGCCCGCCACCTCGCCCGGCTAGCTTTTTGTATTTTTTAGTAGAGACGGGGTTTCACCGTGTTAGCCAGGATGGTCTCGAACTCCTGACCTCGTGATCCGCCCGTCTCGGCCTCCCAAAGTGCTGGGATTACAGGCTTGAGCCACCGCGCCCAGCCAACAAAAAATATTTTTAAAAAATTAGCAGGGTGTGGTAGTGTGCGCCTGTGGTCCCAGAACTTTTGGGAGGCTGAGGTGGGAGGATTCTTGAACCCAGAAGTTACCCAGCCTGGGCAACATAGCAAGACCCTGTCTTAAAAAAAATAAAATAAATAATTAGCTGCATGTGGTGGCATGCACCCGTGGTCCCAGCTACTTTGGAGGCTGAGGCAGGAGAACTGCTTGAGCCCAGGAGGTCAAGGATGCAGCGAGCTATGATCCTGCCATTGCACTCCAGCCTGGATGACACAGCGAGTCTCCAAATACAAAATTTTTAGGCCAGGGACTGTGGCTCATACTTGTAACCCCAACACTTTGGGAGGCCGAGGCGGGCGGATCACCTGAGGTCAGGAGTTCAAGACCAGCTTGGGCAACATGGCGAAACCCCATCTCTACTAAAAATACAAACATTGGCTGGGCATGGTAGTGCACACCTCTAATCCCAGCTACTTGAGAGGCTGAGGCAGGCGAATCGCTTGAACCTCGAAGGTGGAGGTTGCAGTGAGCCGAGATCGCACCACTGCACTCCAGCCTGGGCGACAGAGCGAGACTCTACCTGAGAAGAAAAATAATAAATAAATAAATATTTTTAAAAGGGGTGTGATGAACAAATTATTGAACCTGAAAACAAAATAGTGTGAGTTGTGAGTGTAAGCACATTTTCACGTTCCAGAAGTTATCAACTGGCAACTTATGTGCCAGGCTTTCTTTGCATGCTGTTACCTCTTCTGACCACCAGGGCAACAGCCACCAGCCCAGCGAGGAGGAAGACGGCGCCAGCCAGGCTCAGGGAGAGCACCAAGATCCAAGTGGGCACTGGAGGAAAATCAGAAAAGAGAGTGGGCAGGTCAGTGTCATCTCTCCAGGTGACCTTTGAGTAGCCAGCCGTTACCCCATAACCCCCAACCAAAGAACATGAATGCAGATGGACTCGAGACTTAGCAAACTTTGTGTCTGGCCAATTAGCATATCCCTCACTCCTGGCTATTATGATTGGTTCAGGATGAGCACGTAACCCAGTGGAGCCAATGAGAGCTAAGTCTGGGACTTTGGAGGTACCATTGGGGAAAGAGTTTTACTCCTCTGCCTAGCATTGCATAGAATAGATCTCTTAGGCCAGGCACGGTGATTCATGCCTGTAATCCCAACACTTTGGGAGTCTAAGGCAGGTGGATTACTTGAGGCCAGGAGCTCAAGACCAGTCTAGCCACAGGGAAATTCTGTCTATATTAAAAATATAAATAATTGGCCGGGTGCGGTGGCCCACACCTGCAATCCCTGCACTTTGGGAGGCCAAGACGGGTGGATCCCAAGGTCAGGAGATTGAGACCATCCTGGCTAACACTGAAACCC
This sequence comes from Colobus angolensis palliatus, assembly GCF_000951035.1. NCBI lineage: Eukaryota > Metazoa > Chordata > Mammalia > Primates > Cercopithecidae > Colobus > Colobus angolensis. The sequence continues at coordinate 2,445,226 of NW_012117265.1, forward strand.
CATCTCTAATAAAAATACAAAAAATTAGCCAGGCGTGCTGGCACGTGCCTGTAGTCCCACTTACTCAGGAGGCTGAGGCAGGAGAATTGCTTGAGCTCGGGAGGCAGAGGTTGCAGTGAGCTGAGATCGTGCCACTGAACTCCAGCCTGGGTGACAGAGCAAGACTCCATCTCAAAAACAAACAAAACAAAACAAAAACAACAAAACCCCACAAATAATTAGCCAGGTGTGGTTCACGCCTGTAATTTCAGTTACTTGGGAGGCTGAGGCACAAGAATAGCTTGAACCCAGGAGGTGGAGGTTGCAGTGAGCTGAGATCATGCCACTGCACTCCAGCCTGGGTGACATAGAGACCCCGCCCTGTCTGAAGAAACAAACAAAAAAAGAGATGGCTGGGCACAGTGGCTCATGCCTGTAATTCCAGCACTTTGGGAGGCTGAGGAGGGTGGATCACCTGAGGTCAGGAGTTCGAGATCAACCTGGCCAACATAGTGAAACCTCGTCTCTACTAAAAATACAAAAATTAGCCGGGCGTGGTGGCAAGTGCCTGTGTTGAACCTAAAAGGCGGAGGCTGCAGTGAGTTGACATTGCACCACTGCCTTCCAGTCCGAGTGACAGAGCCAGAATCTGTCTCAAAAAAAAAAAAAAAGAGAGAATATATATCTGAAGCTTCAGGGCACATTCTTGCCACCGTGAGGGGGAGAAACAACCTGAGAATAAGATAGAAGAGGAGCTGAGAAGGCAAATGCTTTCTGTCATTTTTCAGCACCTGGATCCAGCCACATCTGAAGTCAGCCATGTAAACTGACTTCAGCTCAGTGAACCAACAAATCCCCTCTTGTTGGTAGAGCCAGTGTGAGTCAGGTTTTTATTACTTGCAGTCTGGGTGCCAGTGGCCCGACGACATCCACTCCCAGCCCAACGGTAGACCCTGAGATCCACCCAGAAGCTAGTCACACAGGCATGGGAGTGGCAGTTTCAGAGTCACCTTCTCAGCACAGGACTTGGCTTCCCCTTCCTGGAGAAAGAGGAGATGCCCCAACCCCAAGGGAGGTGAGGAGCTAAGCCAGGAGGGGGAGGAAGACAGATGCTTGGTGTTCTCACAATGTGAGCCTTGTTCATTGATTCACCTGGGGCAGAAGGGGTGTTGTCAGCTCCCTACTCCAAGACCACAAGGCCAAGGTGAGAGAAGGAGGCCTTTGATAGAGGAGCCTGAGGCCGGGAAGGACAGAGAACTGCTCTGTCATAGCTGTGTGTTGGCCTCCGCTGGCAACAAGATTCTTTTTTGCAGTGAAAAAGTTCTTTTTAAAAGTTGTTTGGGCCAGGCGTGGTGGGGCTCATGCCTGTAATCCCAGCACTTTGGGAGGCCGACATGGGCAGATCACTTGAGGTCAGGAGTTCAAGACCACCCTGGCCAACATGGTGAAATCCCATCTCTACTAAAAATACAAAAATTAGCAGGGTGGTTGGCGCCTGTAGTTCCAGCTACTCGGGAGGCTGAGGTAGGAGAATCGCTTGAGCCTGGGAGGCAGAGGTTGCAGTGAGCTGAGATCGGGCCACTGCACTTCAGCCTGGGCGACAGAGTGAGACTCTGTGTCACACTCTAAAAAAAAAAAAAAATGTTTTTACAGACAGGGTCTCCCTCTGTCACCCAGGCTAGAGTGCAGTGGTGCGATCATGGCTCACAATATCCTCTACCTCCCCGGCTTAAGTGATCCACCTGCCTCATCCTACCGGCACATGCCATCAGGCCCTGCTAATTAAAAAAAAAAAAAAAAATTAGCCGGACACAGTAGCTCACACCTGTAATCTCAGCACCTTGGGAGGCCGAAGTGGGTGGATCACCAGATCAGGAGATCAAGATCATCCTGGCTAACACTGTGAAACCCCTTCTTACTAAAAAAAAAAAAAAGGCCAGGCACGGTGGCTCAAGCCTGTAATCCCAGCACTTTGGGAGGCCGAGGCGGGCGGATCACGAGGTCAGGAGATCAAGACCATCCTGGCTAACACTGTGAAACCCCTTCTTACTAAAAAAAAAAAAAAGGCCAGGCACGGTGGCTCAAGCCTGTAATCCCAGCACTTTGGGAGGCCGAGACGGGCGGATCACGAGGTCAGGAGATCAAGACCATCCTGGCTAACACTGTGAAACCCCTTCTTACTAAAAAAAAAAAAAAGGCCAGGCACGGTGGCTCAAGCCTGTAATCCCAGCACTTTGGGAGGCCGAGACGGGCGGATCACGAGGTCAGAAGATCGAGACCATCCTGGCTAACACAGTGAAACCCCGTCTCTACTAAAAAAAATACAAAAAATTAGCTGGGCATGGTGGCTCACGCCTGTAATTCTAGCACTTTGTGAGGCCAAGGCAGGCGGATCACCTGAGTTTGAGACCAGCCTGGCCAACATGGTGAAACCCCATCTCTACTAAAATACAAAAATTAGCTGGGCATGGTGGCACACGCCTGTAATCCCAGCTACTAGGAAGGCTGAGGCAGAATTGCTTGAACCTTGGAGGTAGAGGCTGCAGTGAGCTGGGATCACACCACTGCACTCCAGCCTGGGCGACAGAGTGAGACTCCATCTCCAAAAAAGTAAAAATAAAAAAATTGGCCAGAGCCAGGCGTGCGGTGGCTCATGTAATTCCAGTATTTTGGGAGGCTGAGTGGCAGGATCACTTGAGCCCAGGAGTTTGAGACCAACCTGGGCAACATAGTGAGTCCCTGTCTTTACAAAAAATAGAAATATTAGCCAAGCGTGGTGGTGCAAGGCTGTAGTCCAGCTACTAGGGAGGCTGAGAAGGGAGGATTGACTGAGCCCAGGAAGTGGAGGCTTCAGTGAGCTGTAATTGCGCCACTGCACTCTAGCCTGGTCAACAAAGCAAGACCCCTATCTAAAAAAAAAATAAAATTATTATTTTTTTTTGTAAACACAGGGTTTCACTATGTTGCCCAGGCTGATCTTGAACTCCTTGGCTCAAAGAATCCTCCCGCCTCAGCCTCCCAAAGTCCTGGGCTTACAGCTTGGGTCACTGCACCCGGCCAGGAAAGTTCTGACTGATGGTAACACAGAAGGCCACCGAGGGCTCCTCTCTCCTGCTTCTTGACCCATAACCCATGCCCAGCCTCCTCACTCAGAGATCAGAAAAGGACATCAGCCCTGCCGGGGTTCCCGTCTGACTCGGGTGAAAAGCTAAAATCCTTGCTGTGGTCTACCAGGCCCCCCACGAGCCTCCTGGTGAACTCCCTGCCCCACCTCTCCCTATTTTCTTCCTTATTCACCATCCTTCAGCCATACTGGGCTCCTTAGACACACCAGGGAAGCTTCAGCCTCGTGGTCTTTGCACAGCCTGTATCCTCTGCCTGCAATACGTGCCCCGGATATCCACGTGGTTGGCTCCTCCTCATCATTCAGTTCTTTGCTCAAATGCCACCTCCTCAGAGAGGGCTTCCCTGATTGCAATACCCTACTTCAGAGTCCAGAGGACTGACCATTAGAACATTGGGCCAGTCGCCCTACTCTACTTCAAATAATGACATCCTCACCCAAGTGGATTTTATCTGGTGCCCTGCTGGCAGGTTGAATATGTTGGATTTCATGTTTATTATCTGTCCTCATCTGCCTGGAATGTCAGCTGTAGGAGGGCAAGCCCAAGGACAGTTCCTGGTGCATAGTAAGTGTTCAGAAGCCTTATGTGGCTCATGCTGGGCATAGTGACTCACATCTGTAATCCCAGCTACTCTGGAGGCTGAGGTGGGAGGATCACTTGAGGTTAAGAGTTCAAGACTAGGCTGGTCAACATCTTTTTTTTTTTTTTGAGACAGAATCTTGCTCTGTTGCCCACGCTGGAGTGCAATGGCACTGTCTTGGCTCACTGTAACCTGTGACTCCCAGGTTCAAATGATCCTCCTGCCTCAGCATCCCAAGCCGCTGGGATTATACACGCACACCACCATGTCCAGCTAATTTTTGTATTTTTAGTAGAGATAGGGTTTCACCACGTTGGTCAGGCTGGTCTAAAGCTCTGACCTCAGGTGATCCACCTACCTCAGCGTCCCAAAGTATTGGGATTACAAGCATGAGCCACCACATCCAGATTACAGGGGAAAAAGATGGATGAGATGGGTAGGTGGTTTTCACCATTTTTTCCTCTTTTTAATTTTTATTTTTTGAGACAGAGTCTTGCTCTGTTGCCCAGGCTGGAGTGCAGCGGAGCGATCTCGGCTCACTGCAGACTCCGCCTCCCAGTTCAAGCAATTCTCCTGCCTCAGCCTCCTGAGTAGCTGGGACTACGGGCAGGAGCCACCATGCCCAGTTTAATTTTTGTATTTTTAGTAGAGACAGGGTTTCACCATGTTGGCCAGGATGGTCTCGATCTCTTGACCTCGTGATCCACCCGCCTCAGCCTCCCAAAGCGCTGGGATTTCAGGCGTGAGCCACCGTGCCCAGCCTTTTGTCTCTCCTTCTAAGAGAACTCCTGGGAATGAGACAGGGTGACAGCAGTGGGATATTTGGAAACCCACGCCCAAGACATGTCCAGCCCTGGTGAACATTTTGAGACCCTCATCTCTAAAATGATTTTTTTTAATTAGCTGGGCATGGTGGTGCACACCTGTAGTCCCAGCTACTTAGGAGGCTGAGGTGGGAGGATCACTTGAGGACAGGAATTTGAGGATGAAGTGAGGTATGATTGTGCCATTGTCCTCTAGTCTGGACAACCTTGTCTCATTAAAAAAAAAAAAAAAAGGCCGGGCGCGGTGGCTCAAGCCTTCAAGCCTGTAATCCCAGCACTTTGGGAGGCCGAGGCAGGTGGATCACCTGAGGTTAGGAGATCGAGACCGGCCTGGCCAACATGGTGAAACCCCATCTTTACTAAAAATACAAAAATTAGCCGGGCATGGTGGCACACACCTGTAATCCCAGCTACTTAGGAGGCTGAGGCAGGAGTCTTGCTTGAACCAGGAGGCGGAGGCTGCAGTGAGCCGAGATCACGCCATTGCATCTAGCCTGGGCAACAAGAGCAAAACTCCATCTTGGGAAGAAAAAAAAAAAAAGTATGTGGCCAAGAGGGCAAGTAATGTAGGTCACGGAGGTGTAATGCATGGTTTTTGGAAGGCAATGGCATCCCCGACTAGCTACCTGTTACATGTGTACAAGGTGTACCTCCTGTGCCTCAGTTTCCTTATCTGCAAAATGGGAAGAATCACAGCAACAATTTTGGTACCGTGAGGGAGATGGGTTGCCTGACAATAAGACAGAGAACAATGTGGAGCGGAGATGGGGCAAATGGTTCCTGACAGCTTTCAGCACCTGGATCTAGCCATACCTGAAGTTGATCCTGTGAGCTGACTTCAGCTCAGTGAACCAACAAATCCTCTTTTGGGCTGGCTGAGAAGGTGGAAAAAGGAAAGGCGAGTAAGTCCTGGCAGAGTGTAAGCCTGGCTTTTTCTGGGAAGGTCTCTGAGCCAACAGTACATACAAGGGGTCCGTGTGGGAAAATGAAGCCCCTGGTAGTGAGATCCCATAGAAGGGCCTTACCTGGAAAGGAGACGTTCACAGGCTCGCTGAGATCTGACAGCTGGGGCTGGCTGAGCTCGCCTAACACTCCATACTGGCAGTGGAAGGGTTCCCCTGGAGCCTCGCTGCTGCCGCTGCTCAGGTTAAATGTCACCCCGCGCTGGTCCTCGCGGGCCTGCAGGATCTGGACCACCTGCCCCCCTCGATACAGTGTGAAATTCGCCCCCGGGAAGTTCCCAGGGGCCATGCATGCGATGTAGATGGGGTCCTTTTGGTTGCTTGGGTGCGGAGGCACCAGCCGGATGGACGGTCGTGGAATCGCCAAGGAGCCTGCAATGCAGACGGTAAGGTGGGTGGGTGCGTGGTGAGAGTGGAGGCTGACCTGGCTTTGTGGCCTCCGGCAAGTAGATCACCCTCCCTTGGCCTTGTGTTTTCTGTGAGTCGGGAGGCTAGTGACCCTGCCCCACATTGCCTGGCACATGGTGACGGCTCCCTGTAGTTGAATTAATTTTCATTTTTCTTTTTTTTTTTTTTTTGAGACGGAGTCTCGCTCAGTCACCCAGGCTGGAGTGTAGTGGCGCAATCTCGGCTCACTGCAAGCTCTGCCTCCTGGGTTCACACCATTCTCCTGCCTCAGCCTCCCGAGTAGCTGGGACTACAGGCGCCCGCCACCATGTCCGGCTAATTTTTTGTATTTTTAGTAGAGACGGGGTTTCACCGTGTTAGCCAGGATGGTCTCGATCTCCTGACCTTGTGATCCGCCCGCCTTGGCCTCCCAAAGTGCTGGGATTACAGGCGTGAGCCACCGCATTTTTCATTTTTTTTTCTTTGAGTCGGAGTCTCACTCTGCCACCAGGATGGAATGCACTAGCGTGATCCTGGCTCACGGCAGCCTCCACCTCCTGAGTTCAAGTGATCCTCCAGCCTCCCAAGTAGCTATGATTACAGGCATGTGGCACTGTGTCTGGCCAATTTTTATATTTTTAGTAGAGATGGGGTTTCAATATATTGGCTAGGCTGGTCTCGAACTCCTGACCTCATGGGATCCGCCCACCTTGGCCTCCCAAAGTGCTGGGATTACAGGCGTGAGCTACCATGCCTGGCCATCAATTTTCAGTAATAGCATTGGCTATTACACAGCAACATAACTATACCCTTATTACTTTATTTTTATTTAACTTATTTACTATTTATTTATTTAGAGATAAAATCGTGCTTTGTTGCCCAGGCTGGAGTACAGTGGCCTCAGCCTCCTGAGTACCTGGGACTACGTGCCACCACACCCGGCTAATTTTTATAATTTTAGTAGAGACGGGGTTTCACCATATTGGCCAGGCTGGTGAACCTGGCTAGCTAATTTTGCTTATTTTGTGTAGAGATGGGATCTCACTATGTTGCCCAGATCCTCACCTCAAGCGATCCTCCCATCTTGGCCTCCCATGAGCTGAGTCCTGAGTGGTGAGGAAGGACCCATTTGGAGAGCTGGGAAAGGGCATTCCAGCAGAGGGAACAGCATAGGCAAAGGTCCAGGGGATGGAAGGGGCATGGGGGTGTTTAAGGAGAAGCAAACACTGGATGCAGTGGCTCATGACTGTAATCCCAGCACTTTGGGAGGCCAAGGTGGGAGGATTGCTTGAGCCCAGGAATTTGTGACTAGCCTGGGGAATACAGTGAGATCCTGTCTCTATCTAAAAATAAAAATTAAAATTAAAAAAGGAGCAGCAAGGAGGCCATTATGGCAGGAGGGAGGGGGTGAGTGAGGGGGGTGGCAGGAGCGGGAGGGGATGAGTGATGGGGAGGGCAGGAGAGGACTTTTATCTTCTTTTCCAGGCTGGGGTGAGGAATATGGATTTTGGAGCACAGCTTGCTGCAGGATGAAGTTTCCTGGGGACCCATCACTCTCCTGACTGCCCACAGGCTTCTGAACAGAGTGTCTGGCCATGTTGAGGTCTACACAAACCTCCCTCTTCCAGCCTTCAACCCCCACCCACCCCTGCCACACTGATATCCCCCTAGGTAGACCCTCCTCCTGCCCCAGCACTCAAAGAGCCTTCGGACACCAAGCGGGGCTGAGTCATGGGGTGTGGGCACAGTTGACTCCAGAGGGGTGATATTTCTGATATTCGTAAACTTGGGGGTGATGAGGAGCCTAACAAGAAAAAAGCAACACTGCTGGAGAATTTCCAAGGCTCACGGGCAAACCCATCTGCCCAGAGCTCAGCCTCCTCGATGCCCTGGGAACGGCAGCCCCTGCACTGGTTTCTGCCCCCAGAGCAGCAAGGTGGACAGGGGATGGGGGGAAAGGCGTGGGGGATCTGAAAGGGGGGCTTCAGACTCACCAGCTGCAAGAAGCAAGATGGTCCAGGGCATCTCTCCCCCGCGTTTGGCTGGGAAATCCGGCTGAGGCCAGAGGGGCCCAAGGCTCCCGGCCAACTCCTCCTGTGAGGCCAGATCGGGGAAAGGAGAACCAGGGCTGATTCTCGAGCTGAGAGTTTCCTCACTGGCAGGAAGTTGCACACACAGGCTTGAGCACTGAAAGGGACTCTCTCCTCTCCCCACCCCTTCCCCAAACATACATCAGACCCAGGCACCTCTCTGGCCGTCGATCTACAGATTAGAGGGGAAAAAATGGATGAGATGGGTAGGTGGTTTTCACCATTTTTTCCTCTTTTTTTATTTTTATTTTTGAGACAGAGTCTTGCTCTGTTGCCCAGGCTGGAGTGCAGCGGAGCGATCTCGGCTCACTGCAGACTCTGCCTTCCAGGTTCAAGCGATTCTCCTGCCTCAGCCTCCTGAGTAGCTGGGACTATGGGCAGGAGCCACCATGCCCAGCTAATTTTTGTATTTTTAGTAGAGACAGGGTTTCACCGTGTTGGCCAGGATGGTTTCGATCTCTTGACCTCGTGATCCGCCTGCCTCAGCCTCCCAACGCACTGGGATTTGAGGAGTAAGCCACCGTGCCCAGCCTTCTGTCTCTCCTTCTAAGAGAACTCCTGGGAATGAGACAGGGTGACAGCAGTGGGATGTCTGGAAACCCACACACAAGACACAAACCATAGCCTAACCAGTGCCAACATTTAAACAAATAGGGACAGGAGTGGGAGGACATGGTGGTTAGGGCTTGGCCTCTGTGACCTCAGGCATGGCTTACCTCCTTTGAACCTTCAGTATACTGCTCTGCAGAATGGGGCTAAGAGTAGTAGACATTAGGCCAGATGTGGTGGCTCACGCCTGTAATCCCAGCACTTTGGGAGGCCGAGGTAGGCAGATCACCTGAGGTCAGGAGGTCAAGACCAGCCTAACATGGTGAAACCCTGTCTCTACTAAATACAAAAAATTAGCTGGGCATGGTGGCACACACCTGTAATCCCAGCTACTTGGGAGGCTGAAGCAGGAAAATTGCTTGAACCCAGGAGGTGGAGGCTGTGGTGAGCTGAGATTGCACCACTGCACTCCAGCCTGGGCAACAAGAGTGAAACTCCATCTCAAAAAAAAAAAAAAAAGAGTAATAGACATTAGATTCAAAGAACTTGTAGTAGGAAATGCAATGCCTAGTGGGTAGTGAGTGCTCACAAGGTAAAGTTACAGGGAGGAAAAAGACTCAGAAGTTTCATTAGCCAGGTGAAAGGGAATTCCAGTTCCAGATCAATTCTGGATATAGTTTGTGATATAGTTCACAGGATAAACTGCCTCCTGTTTACAGCCCAGAAACTTCCAAGTTTCTCTTACTACTGGGTTTGCATTTATCTTTTTAAACATTTCTGTTCAAGCCAGTCGGGTTTGCTTGGGGGTTTGGACCCAAAAAGGACATGGCGTGTGGTCATCAAACACCAAAATGTGTCATTAGAGTGAACTTTTTTCTTCGGTCACAGAAAGCTCATTCCAACCTTAGGGCCTTTGCACACACTATTTCCCTGGCCTGCAACACCATTCTATCAACCTGGTCAAATCCTGCTTCTCCATCAGGTCTCAGTTTAAATATCACTTCTGGGAAAACTTTCCAGGCCCCTCTGGACTTAGAACAATCCCCCAACTAAATTCTTCCACAGTGCCCTGTAATATTCCTTTATTGCAACTGTCATACTTGTATCTTCAAGGAATTTGTTCATCTAAGTTGTCAAATATATTGGTGTAAAGTTGTTCATATCCCCTTACTATCCTTTTAATGTCTGTAGGGTCTGTAGTAATGTTCTTTCTTTCATTCCTGACAACAAAAATTAGTGAAGTCTCCTTGTCTCTTATTGGTCTTGCTAGGAGCTAATCATTGTTACTGATCTTTTCAAAGTGCCACAGTTTAGCTTTGTTGTTTTACTTTCTATTTTCTATTTTACTGCCTTTTGACTTGATTTTATTCTTTTCTTTTTTCTGGTTACCTTATGTTCAATTGGCTCTTCTTTTCCTAGCTCATGTTTTGTTTTTAATTTAAACTTCACCTACAGAAATTTGTATTAATATCTTCTTAAGATGGATGCTTATATAAACTTTTTATTTAAAAATAATTTTTTTTTTGAGATAGGGTCTTGCTCTATTGCCCAGGCTACAGTGCAGCAGCATGATCATGACACACTGCAGTCTCAACCTGCTGGGCTCAAGAGATCATCCCATTTCAGCCTCCTGAGTAGCTGGGACTACAGGTGTCCACCACCACACCTGACTAATTAAAAAAAAATATTTGTAGAGACAGGTCCCATTATGTTACCCAGCCTGATCTTGAACTCCTGGGCTCAAGCAATCCTCCTGCCGCAGCCTCCCAAAGTGTGGGATTACAGGCAGCTCATTAACTTTAAACCTTTATCTTTTTTTTTTTTTATGGAGTCTCGCTCTGTCACCCAGGCTAGTGTGCAGCAGCACAATCTAGGCTCACTGCAAGCTCCACCTCCCAGGTTCACACCATTCTCCTGCCTCAACCTCCTGAGTAGCTGGGACTACAGGCACCTGCCACCATGCCTGTCTAATTTTTTGCATTTTTAGCAGAGACAGGGTTTCACTATGTTAGCCAGGGTGGTCTTGATCTCCTGACCTTGTGATCTGCCCGCCTTTGCCTCCCAAAGTGCTGGGATTACAGGCGTGGGTCACCATGTCTGGCCTTTCTTTCTAAACAGAGACAGGGTGTTGCTATGTTGCCAAGGCTGGTCATGAACTCCTGAGCTCAAGCAATCCTCCTACCTTGGCCTCCAAAAGTGCTGGGATTACAGGCATGAGCCACCATGCCTGGCCTTTATAATTTTTCTTTTCTTTTTTTTTTGAGACAGAGTCTCGCTCTGTCACCCAGGCCGGAGTACAGTGGTGCGATCTCATCTCACTGCAAACTCTGCCTCCCAGGTTCAAGTGATTCTCCTGCTTCACCCTCCTGAGTAGCGGGAATTACATGCATGCCACCATGCCTGGCTAATTTTTGTATTTTTAGTAGACACAGGGTTTCACCATGTTGGTCAGGCTGGTCTTGAACTCCTGACCTCGTGATCTGCCCGCCTTAGCCTCCCAAAGTGCTGGGATTACAGGTGTGAGCCACCACGTCCAGCCTTTTTTTTTTTTTTTTTTTTTTAAGACACGGTCTCAGTTTGTCACCCAGGCTGGAGTGCAGTGGCGCAATCTTGGTTGCACTGCAACTTCCACCT
>NW_012117265.1:2456405-2462954 GCF_000951035.1 Colobus angolensis palliatus
TTTTTTTAAGACACGGTCTCAGTTTGTCACCCAGGCTGGAGTGCAGTGGCGCAATCTTGGTTGCACTGCAACTTCCACCTTCTGAGTTTAATTGATTCTCCTGCCTTGGCCTCCTAAGTAGCTGGGATTACAGGTGTGCATCACTATGGCTGGCTAATTTTTGGATTTTTTAGTAGAGACAGTGTTTCACCATGTTGGCCAGTCTGGTTTTGAACTCCTGACCTCAAATGATCTGCCCACCTCCCGAAGTGCTGGGATTACAGGCATGAGCCGCCATGCCCAGACTTCATGATATCTTAACACAGCTTTCCTCCTCCTCTGGGAACACAGGGATGGGGTCTGTGTTGTCACCTGCAGTGTCCTGTGTCTCCCACCATGCTTGGCATATCATAAATATTTCTCAATCATCTGATGTGACAACAACAACAAAAAAACATCCATTCAAGCCACTTCTGTGGCTGTATGCTGGGTGTACAGGAGATGGAGTTGAGAGATTCTTGGCTTTTTTCCATCAACTGAGTACTGAGCATTATCCCGTTCCCAGAACTGTGCCAGAGACATTAGGATGTGTTGCGGGAAGTCAGGGACCCTGAATGGAGGGACCAGCTGCAGCCAGGGCAGAGGAACATAAATTGTGAAGATTTCATTTTAATATGGACATTTATTACTTCCTTAATAATACTCTTATAATTTCTTATGCCTGTCTTTACCTCAATCTCTGAACATAAATTGTGAAGATTTCATGGACATTTATCACTTCCCCAATTAATACTCTTATAATTTCTTATGCCTGTCTTTACCTCAATCTCTGAACATAAATTGTGAAGATTTCATGGACATTTATCAGTTCCCAAATAATACTCTTATAAAATGTCTTACCTGTCTTACTTTAATCTCTTAATCCTGTTATATTCATAAGCTGAGGATGTACGTCACCTCAGGACCCTGTGATGATTGTGTTAACTGGACAATCTGATTGTAAAACATGTTTGAACAATATGAAATCTGATTGTAAAACATGTGTGTTTGAACAATATGAAATGAGTGCACCTTGACAAAGAACAGAGTAACAGCGATTTTAGGGAACGAGGCAAGACAACCATAAGGTCTGACTGCCTGCGGGGTCGGGCAAAAAGAGTCATAGTTTTCTTCATGCAGAGAGCTTATAAACCGATGTGCAAGTAGGAGAGATATTGCTAAATTCTTTTCCTAGCAAGGAATATAATATTAAGACCCTAGGAAAAGAATTGCATTCCTAGGGGGAGGTCTATAAATGGCCGCTCTGGGAGTGTCTGTCTTATGCGGTTGCGATAAGGACTGAAATATGCCCTGGTCTCCTGCAGTACCCTCAGGATTACTAGGACTGGGAAATTCCAGCCTGATAAATTTTGGTCAGACCAGTTCTCTGCTCTCAAACCCTGTTTTCTGTTAAGATATTTATCAAGACAATACGTGCACTGCTGAACATACACCCTTATCAGTTTCTGATTCTGTCTTTGCCCTTTGAAGCATGTGATCTTTGTGACCTACTACCTGTTCATACACCACCTCCCCTTTTAAAGTCCTTAACAGAAACCTGCTGGTTTTACGACTCAGGTGGGCATCATGGTCCTACCGATATGTGATGTCACTCCTGGAGGCCCAGCTGTAAAATTCTTCTCTTTGTACTCTTTCTCTTTATTTCTCAGCCGGCTGACACTTAGGGAAAATAGAAAGAACCTACGATGAAATATTGGGGGTGGGTTCCCCCGATAAGGTGAATGAAAATGGCTCCTGCCCTCAAGGAGCTCAGTGTTCAAGAAGAGTCAGACAAGAAGACAAGGAGAGTCTAGCGGTGAAGTGCAGTAACAGAGGCAGTGGCCGAGGGGGCTCAACCCAGCTATAGCAGGGTCAGGGAAGGCTTTTGATTGATATTGATAACAGCAGGAGGCAGACAAATGCCTAGGCAGATAGGGGCAGGTCCCTGGTGAAATCCCACCTCCAAGTCCAAGACAGTTTAAAGCCTGAAAGCCAAGCTACAAGTCAAATCCAGGGACTGGACAGAGAACCTGTCTTCTATTGGTGTGCTTTCCTCCAACTGATTGATCCCCACCCTTCACCTAGTTTGCATATACCTACACTTTTCTAATTGGTTTTCTACACTGTTGTGCCCACCTTTGAGTGGTGTCTTCACTTTAACCTTTTGTGCACACTCACAATCCAATCAGCACACACTCCCCATTCTGAGTCCATAAAAAGCCCTGGACCCAGCAACACTGAAAGAGAAACCACACCCCCACATCTCCTCTTCACTGAGAGCTGTGCTGTCGATCAAAAAAATTCTCCTCCCATCGGCCAGGCGTGGTGGCTCACACCTGTAATCCCGGCACTTTGGGAGGCCAAGGAAGGTGGATCATGAGGTCAGAAAACCGAGACCATCCTGGATAACATGGTAAAACCCTGTCTCTACTAAAAAAAATACAAAAAATTAGCTGGGTGTGGTGGTGGGCGCCTGTAGTCCCAGCTACTCGGGAGGGTGAGGCAGGAGAATGATGTGAACCCAGGAGGTGGAGCTTGCAGGGAACTGAGATAGTGCAACTGCACTCTAGCCTGGGTGACAGCAAGACTCTGTCTCAAAAAAAAAAAAAAAAATTCTGCTCTCATCCTCACCCTTCAATTGTCAGCATTTCCTCATTCTTCTTGGATGCAGGACAAGAGCTTGAGAACTGCTGAATGCAGGTACAAGCTATAACACAGGTGGGTTGAGTGGACAGGGTGCCTCCAGTGTCAGGCCCCCGCGGGTGGTTGGGGGCATTGCCAGCCATAGATGTCCCCGGTTGGCAGAGTGGCTGAGAAACATCCTGAGTCAATATGGTGCAGGAATCTACAACCTGGAATTCTGGTTTTCGTTTTTTTTTTTTGGGACAGGGTCTCTCTCTGTTGTACAGGCTGGAGTGCAGTAGGGCAATCATGGCTCACTGCAGCCTCAACTTCCTGGGCTCAAGTGATCCTCTTACATCAGGTTCCTGTGTTGCTGGGACTACAGGCGTGTGCCAACCTGCCCAGCTAATTTTTTTTTTTTTTGAGATGGAGTCTTGCTCTGTCGCCCAGGCTGGAGTGCAGTGGCCGGATCTCAGCTCACTGCAAGCTCCGCCTCCCGGGTTTTATGCCATTCTCCTGCCTCAGCCTCCCAGTAGCTGGGACTACAAGTGCCCGCCACCTCGCCTGGCTAGTTTTTTTTTTTTCTGTATTTTTTAGTAGAGACGGGGTTTCACCGTGTTAGCCAGGTTGGTCTCGATCTCCTGACCTCGTGATCCACCTATCTCAGCCTCCCAAAGTGCTGTGATTATAGGCTTGAGCCACCGCGCCCGGCCCCAGCTAATTTTTAAATTTTTTTTTGTAGAGATGGGATCTCACTATGCTGCCCAGGCTAGTCGGGAACTCCGGGGCTCAAGAGATCCTCCCAACTTGGCCGCCCAAAGTGCTGGGATTACAGGTATGAGCCATTCCACCTAGCTTTGACAGTGTCTGTGTTATTAACTGTCAGAGGCTCAGTAAATATTTGGTGAATAATTAGGGAGGAGAGTTTTTGGTTTTGTTTACTCAAGGGACATGAATCGCCCATTCAGACCCCAAAGGCCAGTGAGAATGGTGGAGTGGGGAGCTCTGGGCACCTGTCCTTGCATAGAAACATTGAAAAAACATACAAAAATTAGTCGGGCATGGGTGGTGGGCACCTGTAATCCCAGCTACTCGGGAGGCTAAGGCAGAAAATTGCTTGAACCCAGGATGCAGAAGTTGCAGTAAGCTGGGATTGTGCCACTGCACTCCAGCCTGGGCAACAGAGAGAGACTCTGTCTTGGAAAAAAAAAAAGAACAGAACAGAAAAGAAAAAATGGGGGGGAAAAAAACCTGTCAGAATCAACTTTATCTGAGCTCTAGTATTAAGTAAAAACTACTGGAGGCCATTGTTTCAGACTAAGTTTCTGCACTGAGCCCCAACAGAGAAGACTAAAAATCAAAAAGGAGTCACTTCTGCTAAAGTTCTACATCACCAAACTGAAACCGCGCTGTTTTCTGACCTTCCTCATGACTGTTGCTGGATTCTGGAGTCTATGATCACAAATAAGGCCAATTGAGATCTTTAACCGAATTAGTTGTAATTTCGTTGTAATTCTGCCCTTTGACACTAGAAAATCAAGGTTGTTGTTGTTTTTGTTTTGAGAGGGAATCTTGCTCTGTCACCCAGGCCGGAGTGCAATGGCACGATCTTGGCTCACTTCAACCTCCACCTCTCGGGTTCAGGTGATTCTCCTGTCTCAGCCTCCCAAGTAACTGGGATTACAGGTGTGCGCCACCGCACCCGACTAATTTTTGTATTTTTAGTAGAGACGAGTTTCATCATGCTGGCCAGGCAGGTCTCGAACTCCTGACCTCAGGTTATCTGCCCTCCTCGGCCTCCCAAAATGCTGGGATTACAGGCATGAGCCACCGCGCCCGGCCAGAAAATCCAGGTTTGTGCCAAACAAGCAAACACTGAATTGAGAAAAAGGCACCTTGAATATGGCAGGAAAGCTCCGGGGTGTTTTTACCTGCCTTTGACCCATGTCCTTCGCCAGCACTGCAGAAGCCTTGAAGACAGCAGCCTGTGTTCCCAGTCCTGGTTCCTGTGGAACCAGGGGGTAGCAGAGCAGCCCCTATTCGCAAAGAAGTCATGTGTCACATGACATTCCTATCAGTGATGGGTCACACATACAATGCTGTTCTCATGGGTGACCTTACCATATTTTTACTGTATTATTCTATGTTTAGATACACAAATACATTATTACAGTTACCTACAAAATTCAGTATAGGAACATGCTATAGAGGTTTGAATCATAGAAACAACAGGCCATACCTTATAGCCTAAAATATATATATATTATATATAAACATATATAAACATATGCAATATATATTTATAATTATGTATAATATATACATTATATATATATATGAGAGACAGGGTCTCACTCTGCCACCCAGGCTGGAGTGCTGTGGTGTGATCATAGCTCACTGCAGCCAGGACCTCCTGGGATCAGGCGATCCTCCCACCTCAGCCTCCTAAGTAATTGGGACTACAGGCGCACACCACCACACCCAGCTAATTTTTGTAGTTTTTGTAGTCTCGTGTTTTCGCCATGTTGCCCAGGGTGTTCTGAACTCCTGGACGGAAGCGATCTGCCTGCCTCAGCCTCCCAAAATGGTGGGATTGCAAGCATGAGCCATCAAGTCCAACCACCGTTTTGTTGTTGTTTATTTTTGAGATGGAGTTTCACTCTTGTTGCCCAGGCTGGAGTACAATGGCCGAGATCGCACTCTCCGCCTCTCAGGTTCAAGCGATTGTCCTGCCTCAGCCTTCCCGAGTAGCTGATACTACAGGCATGCGTCACCACGCCCAGCTAATTTTGTATTTTTAGTAGAGGTAGGGTTTCTCCATGTTGGTCAGGCTGGTCTCAAACTCCCGACCTTGGGTGATCTGACCGCCTCAGCCTCCCAAAGTGCTGGGATTATAGGCATAAGCCACAGTGCCTGGCTTTTTTTTTTTCTTCTTTTTTTACAGTATCCCCATTGGTAAGCCAGGCATGACTATATTGCGTTGGTCTGTTCTAATATGTCCAGAAGCTACAGAAAGATTGACTCAAGGTGTTTGTCTTCAACCCAGAATGCGTTCCTTGTAAACACTGTAGAGGGAAGGAAGAACCCACACCCACCTGGAACAAAAAATTGCGATGGAAGAAAACCAAAGATGCACAAAAGCCTGGGGTGGAAAGCTGCGGAGAATGTTTCTGTGGCCAATGAGAGCCTTGTAAAGTACCCATATATACTGAAGAATTTATTTATTTAATAATTTTGAAACAGACTCCCACTCTCACCCAGGCTGGAATGCAGTGGCACAATCTCAGTTCACTCCAACCTCCGCCTCCTAGGTTCAAGCAATTCTCCTGCCTCAGCCTCCTGAGTAGCTGGGACAACAGACATGTGCCACCATGCCCAGCTAATTTTTGCATTTTTAGTAGAGATGGGGTTTCACCACGTTTGCCAGGCTGGTCTCGAACTCCTGACCTCAGGTGATCCGCCTGCCTCAGCCTCCCAAAATGCTGGGATTACAGGCATGAGCCACCGTGCCTGGCTTATACCAAAGAATTTAGAAGGCAATGTGCATGCCCCTCAAAGTCCCCAAACTGTCACCTCTGGCTGATCTCTAGGCTTAGCATGAGCGGGAAGTAAAGGCTGAGGTTGAGTTGTTAGCATCCGGCTTAAGCCCTGGAGTATCCCTTCATAGATCTGCAGACACTGGCAGAGGGCATATTTAGTTTAATTAATTATTTTTTGAGACAGAGTCTCGGTCTGTTGCCCAGGCTGGAGTGTAATGGCACAATCTCAGCTCACTGCAACCTTCGCCTCCAGGGTTCAAGCGATTCTCCTGCCTCAGCCCCCCAACTAGCTGGGGCTACAGGCATGTGCCACTATGCCCAGCTAATTTTTGTATTTTTCTTTCTTTTTTTTTTTTTTTGAGACAGAGTC
>NW_012117265.1:2463004-2472782 GCF_000951035.1 Colobus angolensis palliatus
GAGTCTCGCTCTGTCGCCCAGGCTGGAGTGCAGTGGCGGGATCTCAGCTCACTGCAAGCTCCGCCTCCCGGATTCACACCATTCTCCTGCCTCAGCCTCCCAAGTACCAGGGACTACAAACGCCCGCCACCACGCCCGGCTAATTTTTTGTATTTTTGGTAGAGATGGGGTTTCATCGTGTCAACCAGGATGGTCTTGATCTCCTGACCTTGTGATCCGCCTGCCTCAGCCTCCCAAAGTCTTGAGATTACAGGCGTGAGCCACCACACCCAGCCTTAAAATGGTTAATTTTATGCAACATGAATTTTACTGCATTTTTTAAATATCAATTTTAGTAATCCCAACAGTTTGGGAGGGTGAGGAGGCAGGTGGATGGCTTGAGTCCAAGAGTTTGAGACCAGCCCAGGCAACACAGGGATATCTGATCTCTACAAAAAATGAGGCATGTGGTGTACACCTGTAGTCCCAGCTACTCAGGAGGTTGAGCTGGGAGAGTCGCTTGAGCCCAGGAGGTTGAGACTGCAGTAAGCCATGATGGCCTCACTACATTCTAGTCTGGGTAACAGAGCAAGACCCTGTCTTTAAAAAAAAATCCGGCTCACGTCTGTAATCCCAGCACTTTGGGAGGCCAAGGTGGACGGATCACAGGGTCAGAAGACTGAGACCATCCTGGCTAACACGGTGAAACCCTGTCTCTACTAAAAATGCAAAAAATTAGCCGGGTGTGGTGACACGTGCCTGTAGTCTCAGCTACTCCAAAGACTGGGGCAGGAGAATTGCTGGAACCCAGGAGGTGGAAGTTGTAGTGAGCCGAGATCACACCACTGCAGTCTAGTCTGGGCAACAGAGGGTGACTCCATCTCAAAAAAAAAAAAAAAGGATTCACCCATTCTCCACTATTATTTCAAATTGTCCAAGCAGTGAGTGTAAATGATAGAAAAACTTGGAGTGAAAAGGAATACCAAATTGACATTACAAAGAGCTACTTCCCCAAATTTTCCAAATGCAGTAAAGTGCTGACAATAGCCAGCTGTATTTGAGGGGTCTTTGTCATCACCTGCCAACCTTTTCTGGGTTTATCTTTGAAGACTAAACATTTCTGTGTACACAGTTTATGTTTAGATGGGAACCAAACAACAGATTTTTACTAAGGGTCTGTGATATGCCACGCACTGTGGAGGTAAGCACTCAACAAGCATTTCACTTATCCTCAAGACAGCCCAGTAGGGTAGACCTATTATCCCCATTTTGCAGAGGAGGACACTGACGCTCAACAGAGGGACTGCCTCAAGTAATGGGTGGGGCAGGAGTTGAAATGTGGCTCCCAGTTCGACGCCACGTTCGACGCCTGAGGGAAAGTGGGAGAATCGCAAGGTGGCTCCCAGTCCCACACTCTCCTCACCTCTTCCTACCTGGGCTGTGGTTCTTCTGACCCGAGTCTACTGTAATGGCTCTGTTTACCTGCTGGCCCTTGAGGTGCATGGTGTGGCCACACCTCTCCACTGTCTATAAACCAGGAAAGTGCTAAATATGAACCAAGCCTCATCTCAATTCTCACAGCCGGCCTACAGGGTGGTTGTTCCATCACTCCCGACTTACGAGGAAACTGATACGCTGATGCTTCTAAGGCTCAAAAGGCGTCGAACCTGGAGGCACGTTTCCAGGGCAAGCAAAACACGACGCCACAGGTTATCCCCGCCCCGCCCCCAGCTGAGCCTTTTTATACGCGAGCCCTACGGGTCGCGTACAGGACCACGCCTAGTCGCTATTTTTGGGTCCACTCCACCCCGTCGATCCCGCCAAAGGTTGGCTCGCGCGGCGCACTGTGGGAAAACCGCGGGGAGGTGCCTAAAGCGGACCCTGCCGCCTCTAACTTTAGTTGTCTTAGCTACTGCCTACAAAAGATGCGCCATTGTGGGACTTATTTTTATAATTTTCCTCCACCAGCGGCCGAGACGAGAGCCGAGGCCTTTGAGAACAATATTCCTAGACGGTTGTTTCCGGGCGCATCAGGCATTCATTCGGGCAGCCTGTCCCTCTGGAGGGGTCCTTCGCTCCTGGCACCTCTGGTTACGGACAACGTACAGAAGCCACTGCCAATGAGCTCCGCCGAGTAGGACGGGGGCAGGGCTAGCGCTTAAAGGAGCCGCGACCCCTTTGCAGACCAGAGGGTGACCCGGATGATGGCGGCCGGCGCGGCCCTAGCCCTCGCCTTGTGGCTACTAATGCCACCAGTGGGGGTGGGAGGGGCGGGACCTCCGCCAATCCAGGACGGTGAGTTCACGTTCCTGTTGCCGGCGGGGAGGAAGCAGTGTTTCTACCAGTCCGCGCCGGCCAATGCAAGCCTGGAGACCGAATACCAGGTAGAGGGTCGCGGACTGGGCAGCCAGCGGAGTCAGGGAGAGGGGGCGTGGCCAAGTGGCCGGGGCTTGGCGCGCTTTAGGAAGAAGGGGGAGGAGTCCGTGCTTGGGAGCGCGGGGGCGGAGCTAGCAAGAGATGGACAGATGGGGCAGGGACGGTGTGTGGGAGCGGAAGGGGAGGGAATAATAAGGCGGGGCTAGAGTGAGAGATCGAGTGGGCGGGGCCAACCATAAGTATAGGGAGCCTCTGAGAGGACAGGACTCTCGCTGGTGGGCGTGGCAATAGTGCTGATAGGTCGACTACGGGGGCGTTGCCGACAGAGGCCTTTCTTGGGGGTTAGACTAAGGAAAAAGGCTGGGTCTATCCTCTTTCGGAGGCGGAGCCAAGTGGGGGCGTGGTCAGGTAAACCTCCATTAAGGACTTTTGATAGGTGCGTGGTCAGCTGAAAGTATGGACCCCAAGCTGTCATATCAATGAGGGTAGAGGCAAGGGGCGCAGCCATTGGGACAGGTGGGGGCGGGGACCGGTTGTGGGTGTGCGACCGTTCATGTAAGCCCTTGGTATTGACCGTTCATGTAAGCCCTGTATTGATCAGTGTTGGTTCAGCCGTAGCCCTCTTTGGTAGGCGCCCTTGGCCTACCGCTAGCCCTCCACCCACTCTTACCTGTCCCCCAGGTGATCGGAGGTGCTGGGCTGGACGTGGACTTCACGCTGGAGAGCCCTCAGGGCGTGCTGTTGGTCAGCGAGTCCCGCAAGGCTGATGGGGTACACACGTGAGTTCAGTCCTAATGCCTTCCTGGGTTCAGTTACAGCCCTGCCCCTCCCAGGAGGCCTCAGGTTACCGCCCTGACTGCCCCAGAGTCGGCTGGCCGGCCACCCTGGTTCATGTTTGTGTGTCTGTCTGCCCAGCGTGGAGCCAACGGAGGCCGGGGACTACAAGCTGTGCTTTGACAACTCCTTCAGCACCATCTCCGAGAAGCTGGTGTTCTTTGAATTGATCTTTGACAGCCTCCAGGATGACGAGGAGGTCGAGGGATGGGCAGAGGCTGTGGAGCCCGAGGAGATGCTGGATGTTAAAATGGAGGACATCAAGGTGTGTCCAGGGTGCACTGAAGCCACTCCTTCCAGATCTCTAGGATTCATCTGGGGCGCCCCCTTTGGGCTGACCTAGCCTCCCCTCCGAAGTGGTGCCCCCAACTGAATTATAGTAACAGTAGCAGCTCTTAAAATAAGTAGTTCATTTCAGGCCGGGCATGGTGGCTCACGCCTGTAATCCCAGCACTTTGGAAGGCTGAGGTGGGAGGATCACCTGAGGTCAGGAGTTCGAGACCAGCCTGGCCAACATGGTGAAATTCCGCCTCTACTAAAAATACAAAAATTAGCTGGGTGTGGTGGCGGGTGCCTGTAATCCCAGCTACTCAGGAGGCTGAGGCAGGAGAATTACTTGAACTCAGGAGGTGGAGGTTGCAGTGAGTTGAGATCACGCCACTGCACTCCAGCCTGGGCAATAAGAGCGAAACTCCATCTCAAAAAAAAAAAAAAAAAGGTAGTTCATTTTTAGGTGTAAACCCTGGTGTAAAGGTTTAAGGAACTCATATCATAAATAACTTCATACCGTAAAACTCTATAACCACTTTGTGAAGTAGACCCCATGCTCAAATCATCCCTATTTTACAGGTGGGAAAAGTGAGATACAGGATGGCTGAGCAACTCACGGCCACACAGACCAACTAGCAGAGTTGGTACTGAACCCACGCAGGTTTCAGCAACTATGCTCTTAACCACAAGCAAATATGTTCTGTACATTTATTAGTATTTTAATTAACTACTTATTTTCAAACAGATCTCTCTTGGTCACCCAGGCTGGATTGCAGTGGCACGATCTCGGCTCACTGCAACCTCTGCCTCCCAGGTTCGAGCAGTTCTCCTGTCTCAGCCTCTCGAGTAGCTGCACTATCGTGCCTAATTTTTGTATTTTTAGTAGAGACAGGGTTTCACCATGTTGGCCAGACTGGTCTCAAACTCCTGACCTCAGGGGATCTGTCCACCTTGGCCTCTCAAAGTTCTGGGATTACAGGTGTGAGCTACGGCAAGGCAAGGTCTTGCTGTGTCACTCAGGCTGGAGTGCAGTGGTGTGATCACAGCCCATTGCAGCCTCAAACTGCTGGGCTCAAGCAATCCTGCCACCTCAGTGGGACTACAGGTGTGCACCACCACACGTAATTTTTTGTTTTCTGTAGAGACGAGGTTTCACCATGCTGGCTATGGTGGTCTTGAACTCCTGGGTTTAAATGATCCTCCTGACTTGGTCTCTTAGTGTTTGCATTACACGTGTAATCTTGCCTCAGCCTCCTGAATAGCTGGGATTAGTTGCGCATCACCACCCCTGGCTAATTTTTT
This sequence comes from Colobus angolensis palliatus, assembly GCF_000951035.1. Taxonomy (NCBI): domain Eukaryota; kingdom Metazoa; phylum Chordata; class Mammalia; order Primates; family Cercopithecidae; genus Colobus; species Colobus angolensis. Next base: position 2,467,766 of record NW_012117265.1, read on the forward strand.
TGTAGAGATGGGGTTTGGCTATGTAGCCCAGGCTGGTCTCAAACTCCTGGGCTCAAGCGATCCTCCCACCTCAACCTTCCAAAGTTCTGGGATTACAGGCATGAGCCACCATGCTCGTCCTTGTGCATTTATTTAGGCATTAAATTTTCACAGCAGCTTGGAAGCTTATAGAAGAGGAAACAGGCTCAGATAGGTTAATTAAGTTGCTCATGGTCACACAGCCAGTGAGTGGCAGGGCGAGGATTTGAACTTAGCCTGAACAAGTCTGTGTTTGCAGCTGTACCTTCCTGGGCTAATACAGCCTCCCTCCATATCTCCCGGTTTTTTTGGTCTCTGGTTCCCGATGGGCGGAGGGAGGCCTGACCCTTCCCCTCCCTCTGCCCTGCAGGAGTCCATTGAGACCATGCGGACCCGGCTGGAGCGCAGCATCCAGATGCTGACGCTACTTCGGGCCTTCGAGGCACGTGACCGCAACCTGCAAGAGGGCAACTTGGAGCGGGTCAACTTCTGGTCAGCTGTCAACGTGGCGGTGCTGCTGCTGGTGGCCATGCTGCAGGTCTGCACGCTCAAGCGCTTCTTCCAGGACAAGCGCCCGGTGCCCACGTAGCCCCTGCCATGGAAGGAAGTACAGGACGAAGGAGGGGCAGCGGGGTGTATGCGTATGAGACTTGGGGGTCCCTCCCCAATTTTAGTTTCCTGCCAAAACGGGAGTGTGCAGTCAGGGCCTGTGGTCTGGCCCCGTGAGTCTCCTTCCGTCCTCAGCGGGCAGGGAACACCTCTGGCTTGCAGAAGGGACGGCTCAGCGGCTGCACCGACGGTCCTGGAAATCTCGCATGGTGGGCACTGCAGTGTTGGAACGTGAGCCTCAGATTTCCTGGCCCCTGTACTGTAAATGTGCCTTAGCCTAAGCCTTCCATCCTGTGTTACCGTTGCCTGGTGCGGGGCAGGGCCTAACAAGGAAACCTGGGCCCTCCAAGCCAGGCTGAGGTCTGGTAACAGACTGCCAGGAAGGGGGCCTGGAAGACCACCTGCCCCGGCCCCTCTTCCTGCAGGGGCCCCACACACGCATGAGGGATGGCCTGGCCAAAGTCTAGGCAGAAGCCTCCTGGAACAAAGGGTGGTGTGGCCTGGGCATTGGAGTCAATAAATTGTGGTCAGAAAATCACAGAGCCTGCTGATTGGGGCTCAGGGACACCAGCTAGGACAGACCGGCCCCGGAAGGGGGCAGCCAGACTGGCGGGAGGGGCCTCCCACGAAGCTCAGAAGAAAGGTCTTGCGGGAGCCGATGGAGGTGGTCGCCTGGCACAAGAGAAAAATCAGAAAGCAAAGTTTAACTGAGTCCCAGCTGAGCCACGAGGCCTGGGCTTCCCCATGAGAGGGTGAGAGAAGCAGGGCCTGAGGGTAGGAAGTGGGTGGAGCATTGGGGTCCTGGCTTCACCAGGCAGCAGCCAGGCCTGTGCACGTGGGGGTGTGTGGGGGATCAGAAAACATCTGCTCCCACTTCTCACGTGCTAAGGAAAATAAAAGCTCTCCCCTGTATCCAGTGGCTTTCTCTGAAAGGCGACACCCAGGAAAGCAGAGCCCTCAGGGAGGTGTGAGGCGCTTCTGTTTGCAGGGACCTGGGCGTCCTTGTGGGAGGCCTGATGGGGGAGGTGGCACCCACGTCCCCAGCCCGAACACTAACACAAGAGGCCCACACAGCAGCCACCAGCAGCGTCTTCCCTTTATTTTAGTTTATTAATAGGATACAGAGTGCAGGCACTTACAGTGGTCAAACCGAGCGAGGAGTGGGTGAGGTCTGCTCAGAGAGAGGCCGCCAGGGGCCCACCCCATCAGGGAGGCATGGGTGGGAGCTGACAGGCCCCCAAGGCCCCCCCGCCACCACCACCCACATAGCCCAAGCCCAGCCACCCTGGGGGACCCAGGAGGAGGAGGAGAGAGGAGTAGGGCAAGGCCGGCCCGGGCCAACGGCTCCGGGCCTAGCAAAGGCACCTCTGGCAGCCGAGGCTGGGCCGGGCTCAGGCTGCGTGGTTAATATGGCCAGGAAGGACTATGTACACCTCAGGCCTGGCAGTCAGGCACTCCTGAGCCCACTGGACCAGGCTTGCCACTGGGGAGCTCCTGCTCATGAGAAGTTGATATACCCCTGCACCCCAGCAAGGCCTGGGGACATAGGCGCCCTTGGTGCCCCCGATTCTAGGAGGCCTGCCCTACATGGGCCTTCCCAGCCCGAGAAGACCCCGGCAGAGTCCCCCCCAGGCTGGACCCCTCATCCAGGATGGCGTCAAGGGTTCAGATTCCCCTGTGCCACCCTGAGACTCCATCCCCCAAAGTGCATCACCCCAGCGCCCCCTGCCTGGAGTTTCAGGGCCCCTTTGCGCAGTGCGGTGTCCAGCCAGGCATGGGGGCCGGCCCTGGACCGGGGCCAGCGTTAAGGAAGAGGCCAGGGCTGCCCACTGGGAGCCTGGTCCCGGCATAGGGGCGGCAGAGGGCCCCAGACCACTGAAGCTCCGGCGCCGCGGGTGCGTGAGGCCCCCCCGACAGCACGCGCCCCTCGAGGCCTAGTCGAGCAGGGATGGCTCGGCTGGGCGGATAATGGTGGGCCGGCTGGGTGCAGCAGGGGGTCTTCTGCTGCAAAGAGAATAAAGACAGGTGGGGAGGGGGAGACGGCAGTGAGGCCGTGAGCAGGAGGCAGGCCTGGGTAGAGGACCCGGCCCCCACCCACACACTACCCCACGGTGTTCACCAGACTGACCTCCGCAAGCCACCAAGGCGTTGGGGAGGAGTGCCAAACCCAGGCATCGACTCGCCTGCCGTTTGACCCTCGGTGAGGCCCCTGCCCTCCCTGGGCCTCAGCTTCCCCACTGGAGAAGTGGGGAGAATAAAGCCTGGCCCACGGGGTAGGCTGAGGCAGGCAGGGGTAGGAAGGAGAAGGAGGTAAACGGTGGGAGGAGGTGCCCAGCGTGAGGGTTCCCTAGCTGCCTGGTGATGCACCCCCATGGGCAGAGGGCAAGCTGGAAGCTACTCTGAGACGCTGAACAAGCCTCTTGACCTATCTGGGCCTGTTTTCCCACGAGCCAAACAGGGATGAGGGCGATTCCTCTACTCCAGCAGCCGGGCACGTGGTGAGAGCTCACTTGGAGGAAGTAAGACAGGAGGAGAGACCCCAGGGCGCAGGCAGTTGGGGTGCAGGGCAGAGGGTCAGCCTTACCTGGGGACTCCTGGGGGGATCCCTGGGGGAATCCGAACTGGCCGAGATGGGATCTGAGGTGGGGCTGGGAAGAGGTCATTGTTGGCAAACACGCTCTGGGGTCCAGGCCGGGATGGGATTGGGGGCGCCGAGAAGGAGGCTGCTGCCCCCACGGGCACAGGAATCAGGGGGGGCCCTGGAGTGGGGCCCCGCACCGCTGGGGGCCGGCCGGGGGGGTGTATGCTGGACACCGGTCGGCGCTGTGGAGTGGGGCTGTGAGGAAGGAGAGGCTGTGAGCTACAGATACAGATGGCGCAGGAGCCCCCGCCCTGCCACTGTGGCTGCCAGAACTTGAGGTGGGGGCTGGCTGGGGGGGACAGTGCAGGTGCAGTGGGATCCTCCCACCCCAACCTGAGCGCTAGACCCACCTTCCCTTGCCCTTGGCCCCCAAGGACTCCAACTGCCCTCTGACCTCATCCCCACGGCCCCCACACGGCCAGACACTTCGCACTCACAGGGCCCCCTCAGGCCTTGGGCCTGGGATCCACCCTCACAGGCAAAGACACTTCCAGAGTCCTCCAGATCAAGCCCTAATGCCTCCAGGGGCCGTGGAACCTGCAAGCCCTGTCCAGACACCCAGGTTCCCTCGTGGGCCTCAGCACCTGCTGACTGCAGGCCCGGGTACGATGTCCTCCCCCTAGGGAACGCCATGGATGGCTCCCCAAGGGCTCTGCAGGGCGGCCCCCTCTGAGGTTCCCTGCCCGATGGCCTCAATGGACAACTCAGGGGCGGCGGCAGCTCTGGCCATGCCTTGTGTTTGCCCCTCCAGAGCCTCCCATCTGCCCTTCTCTGTGGTTCAGGAGGCTCGTCTCTCTCCCGTGGCTGCTGCCCCTCCAGCCTCTTATCCGGCTTCCATTTGGGCTGTGCCGACAGAAGGCACCAGCAGAGGGCAGGCAGGGTATTTATTCACAAGGTCCTGCCCTAGAGCTGCGGGGCTGGCTGGCCCCCATACCCTTTCTCTTCCCTCCTCCGGCCTCGGCAGGGCAACAGCTCCCACGGTGCCCAGCCCTGGGTGCCACCCCTTCTCCTGCCCACCCTTGGGTTGTGTCCTGTTTCCTGCCAGGACCCTGCAGGACACACAGGAAGGCCAGGAACCTGCAGGCCGAATGCTTGACGGCAGGGGAACCAGGCTTCCGGACCTGTGGCTGCTGGCGCTCTGGAGCCAGGTGTCGTCGACAGGCGGGGGTACGGGCGTGGACACAGTGCTGGTGCTGATGTCGCCGATGATGTTGAGCGCCTCCTTGAGGGCATGGTACATGCGCAGCATGTCGTCCCGCCGCTGCGCCTGGTCGGCCGACTCCTCCATGAGGCTGCTCTGGTCCGCTGAGGAGTATAGGTAGGCCAGAAGCTCGTGGTGGATGAAGGCTTTCGTCTGTGGGCAGGGGTTGGGGAGGGTCAGGCTTGCACATCACCCCAACCCAGAACCCACAGTGACTGCTGGAAAAACATCTCCCACAGGGCGGGGCCACCCCCAGACTTTTTTGTAATTATCCTGCCTCAGGCTCCCGAGTAGCTGGGACCACAGGTGCGTGACACTATGCTTGGCTAATTTTTGTAATTTTTGTAGAGATAAGGTTTCACCATGTGGCCCAGGCTGATTATGAGATTCTTATTTAACTTATTTCTAGTATCTTGCCTCTTCTATTGATATCTTTTCTCCTGTTTTAGCTTATTTATTTATTTCCTTAGCCTTGGCAAAATAATTCTGTTATATCTTTTTTTTTTTTTTTTTTCTTGAGACGGAGTCTCGCTCTGTCGCCCAGGCTG
>NW_012117265.1:2472832-2519898 GCF_000951035.1 Colobus angolensis palliatus
GGAGTCTCGCTCTGTCGCCCAGGCTGGAGTGCAGTGGCGCGATCTCAGCTCACTGCAACCTCTGCCTCCCCGGTTCACGCCATTTTCCTGCCTCAGCCTCCCAAGTAGCTGGGACCACAGGCACCTGCCACCACACCCAGCTAATTTTTTTTTATTTTTAGTAGAGACGGGGTTTTACCGTGTTAGCCAGGATGGTCTCGATCTCCTGACCTCATGATCCGCCCGCCTCAGCCTCCCAAAGTGCTGGGATTACAGGCGTGACCTACCGCGCCTGGCCTCATTTTTGTATTTTTAGTAGAGGTGGGGTTTCACCATTTTGGCCAGGGTGGTCTTGAACTCCTGACCTCAAGTGATCCGCCTGCCTTGGCCTCCCAAAGTGCTGGGATTACAGGCCTGAGCTACCGCACTCAGCTGCCTCCTTCTCATTTTCAGTTCTCCACTCACATTGTTGATCATGAGGTGCATGATGGTCTTTGGCATGAGGTCGCGGATGGACTTGTTGATAATGGCCACGTACGAGTCCACCAGGTTGCGAATGGTCTCCACCTGCCGCTCCAGTTGGGGGTCCATGGAGAAAGTGTTCTCCTGGGCTCCGTCCTCATTTTCTGCCTGCAAGTGGGAGGGGAGGTGCTGAGGGGTGACTGTGGCCTGGGGCAAGTCCTGGTTCTCTGGAAACCATCTGCCCTATTGTCTGACCAATAACTGACCCCAGGCTGGCCCCTGACAGCCCCACTGGTACCAGGTAGGCCTGCCTGCCCCGGGCCAGAGCTGCTCAAACAATGGGGTGACGCTGGCTGATGCTGGGGTGGATCCCCTCACCTGGGCATTGGAACATCGTTTTTCTTTTTTTTTTTTTTGACACGGTCTTGCTATGTCACCCAGGCTGCAGTGCAGTGGCACAAACACGGCTCACCGCAGCCTCAACCTCCCGGGTACAGCTCAAGTGATCCTCCCACCTCAGCCCCCTGGAGTAGATGACCAGGGATTACAGGGGTGCGCCACCACGCCTGCATATGTTTGTATGTTTTGGAGAGACAGGGTTTTACAACATTGCCCAGGCTGGTCTCGAACTCCTGAGTTCAAAGGATCTGCCCACATCGCCTCCCAGAGTGTTGGGATTACAGGTATGAGCCATCACACCCAACCTTAGGGCATTTTATTTTATTTTTGAGATGGAGTCTCGCTCTGTCGCCCAGGCTGGAGTGCAATAGCATGATCTCAGCTCAATGCAACCTCCACTTCCCGGGTTTAAGCGATCTCCTGACTGAGCCTCCCAAGTAACTGGAATTACAGGCATGCGCCACCATGCCCGGCTACTTTTTGTAGTTTTAGTAGAGACGGGGTTTCACCATGTTGGCCAGGCTGGTCTCGAACTCCTGAGCTCAAATGATCTGCCCGCCTCAGCCTCCCAAAGTGCTGGGATTATAGGCGCGAACCATCCAGCGCGCCCAGCAAGACATTTTAATATTGGGGCCAAGGGTGGCCACGTTCATTCCACCTCAGGATGGAGGGGAAAAGAGAGGAGAACAAAGAAGGCGGTACCCCATTCCCTGTGTGCCCTGGTCACTGGCTTCCGTGAGGGAACTTTCTGGGCCCTGATGACAAAGTATCTTCAAGTTCTCCTTTGCTTGCTCAAGTGGGCAACTGCTACATGATTTCAGAGACTCCTGCCTAACATGGCCTGAAAATGACCTGTCCTGGGGAAAGCCAGCCCTGCTTCCTCTCCCAGGTGGGGGCCGCTGGGCCGCCGCTGCGCAGGGCGGCTCCTCACCTGGTCCTTCTCAGGGTAGACGCCGGCTCGGAGGAACGAGGCCTTCCAGCTGTCCACATCCTCCTGGGAGTCACAGGCCAGCTCGATCTGCCGCAGGTCCTTGTAGACGTTTCTGCGGGGGGAGGGAGAGGAGCAGGCTTGACCCTGCCATGGGTCTGGCAGACCACCGAGAGGAGTGGGCTCTAGGGGTCTTTCTGACTGACCAGGAACCCAAACCCAACCCAGGCTTCACCCCGTCATGCCGAGGGATCATTGTGAGTGATGCCTACACAGAACAGCACTGTGCACAAGCTCGGCAAGTGTCTGTGTTTATTTCTTTTGGATTAGCTGACTCTTCTCTTTTCCTGGGCCCCCAGAAGTAGGCATGTGACCCTTGACACCCACTGTAGCTAGGAAGCTCCCACTGGGGCATTTTCAGGAAAGCCCAGAGCAGCACTGTACACCAGAAATTTATTATTATTATTATCATTATTATTATTATTATTTTTGAGACGGAGTTTCACTCGTTGCCCAGGCTGGAGTGCAATGGCGCGATCTTGGCACACCGCAACCTCCAACTTTCAGGTTCAAGGGATTCTCCTGCCTCAGCCTCCCAAGTACCTGGGATTACAGGCATGCGCCACCACATCTGGCTAATTTTTGTATTTTTAGTAGAGACAGGGTTTCTCCACGTTGGTCAGGCTGGTCTCGAATTCCTGACCTCAGGTGATCTGCCTACCTCAGCCTCCCAAAGTGCTGGGATTACAGGCATGAGCCACCTCACCTGGCTGCGTGTTTTTTTAAAAAAAATTTTGGCCAGGAACAGGGGCTCATGCCTGTAATCCCAACACTGCGGGAGGCCAAGGCAGGAGGATCAACTGAGGTCAGAAGTTTGAGACCAGCCTGACCAACATGGTGAAACCCTGTCAATACTAAAATACAGAAAAATTAGCCGGGAGTGGTGGCGCACACCTGTAGTCCCAGCTACTCAGGAGGCTGAGGCAGAAGAATCACTTAAACCTGGGAGGTGGAGGTTGCAGTGAGCTGAGATTGTGCCACCGTCTCCAGCCTGGGCAACAGAGTGAGACTTCGTGTCAAAACAAAACAAAACAAAAAAGTTTTTGTAAAGGCTAGGCATGGTGGTTCACACCTGTAATTCCTGCACTTTGGGAGGCTGAGACAGGGGGATTGCTTGAGCTCAGGAGTTGGAGACCAGCCTGAGCAACACAGAAAGATCCCCATCTCTACAGAAAATACAAAAATTAGGTGGGCGTGGTGGCGTGCGCCTGTAGTCCCAGCTACTTGGGAGGCTGAAGTGGGAGGATCACTTAAGCATGGGAGGTGGAGGCTGCAATGAGCTGAGATCACGCCACTGCACTCCAGCCTGGGTGACAGAGCAAGATTCAGTCTCCAGAAAAAAAAAAAAAAGAATCAGGGTCTTGAAGCTGAGAGATAAATGGAACGGATGCTAAACAATGCTTGCAGATGCTGGTCTATAGGCCAGGCCCCGTGCCACATGCCACGCATGTTTTCCTGTCCCACATCCAGGTGTGGTTGAGACAGCCAAGCTGCCCCCAAAGCCTTTAAGTGAGACTTGGGTTTGTGGTCAGCAAGTGGCTGCTCTGAACGACCTCTGGATGGGGTTGTGAGGGGAGACGCATATCCTCGTAGCTCCTCCTGTCTTCCTTTCTGCTGCTGCCTGGAACATCATCACAATGGCCGAAGCCTGGGCAGCCATTTTGGGCAAAGAAGTAGAAGTCAAGGTTTTGGGCCAGGCACGGTGGCTCATGCCTGTAATCCCAGCACTTTGGGAGGCCAAGGTGGGTGGATCACTTGAGGTTGGGAGTTTGAGACCAGCTTGACCAATATGGAGAAACTCTGTCTCTACTAAAAATAAAAAATTAGCCAGGCGTGTTGGTGGATACCTGTAATCCCAGCTACTCGGGAGGCTGAGGCAGGAGAATCGCTTGAACCCAGGAGGCAGAGGTTGCGGTGAGCTGAGATCACACCATTGCACTCCAGCCTGGGCAACAAGAGCGAAACTCTGTTTCCAAAAAAAAAAAAAGGCAGGATTTCGTGGCAGGACTGTCCCACCGCAGAGCGCGGGTTCTGCAGACCAGGTGGAATCCTGAGGAACATGCAGGGCCTGGATCCCGATCCCTGTGGAGCTGCTCCGCTTTGCCTGGGATACTAACGTCTGGATTCGATTTACATAAAAAACCATCAACCATCTATCTTGTTTTTCAGCTATTACTCTGGGTTTCCTGAACCTGCTCTTAAAAGATGTATCAGGTAATATCGTCACCCTCCCTGTAGAGGAGGCACACGACTCAGGGACCTGGGACAGCTGCCAGGTGCCATACGGCCAGGGGCAAGCCTAGAAGAGCTATGAAGGTTTTCAGGGCCAGCTGGTGGACAAATGGGTCTCAGAGCTTTAGGCCAGCCAGAGCAAAGCAGGAGGGAACAGGAGACTCAGCTGGAGTTGGTGGGTGTAGCCTAGCAGTAGGCAAGGAGGTTCTGGGGCCAGCAGGGAGGACGTCAGTGCCTGCCTGCGGGTCTCAGGGTACCACCGGGCCTTTGCTGACAGCTAAGCCCTGACTCAGGTGGGCCCTGCTTCCTGGATGAGCGCGATTGTGTGAGCATGGGAAGAGCCCTCCTGCCAGCTGGGTCTCTTCCTGAGAGCAGTGTCTCTGCTAAAGTCTCCAGCCACTGCTTCATGGGACAGATGTACTGTGAGCTTCCTGGGGCCTCCCATTCTCCAGCTTCACTCTCCTGGGAGCTCATCTGGTTTCATCCCTTAAAATACCGTCTATGCAATGGTGACTGCCCAGTTCACATCCCAGACTGGAGCTCGTTCCTGGACATCACACTCCTCGATCTACCCAGGTGCCTGCCTGATGTGCCCTCTCCCTTGGCATGGACTAAACGGAGCTCTTGGCTGTCTCCAGGCCTACCCTGCCGCTGCCTTCCCCACCTCGGCCAATGGCAGCAGCCGGGCAGTGCAGGAGCTCAGGCCCAGGTACTCAGGGTCACCATCGGTGCCTTTCTCTCTCATATCCATGCCCACCAGGGCTCTGCCTGACTCTTCTACCCAGAATCTGCACCCTTCTTCCCTATGGGGTCTGGCCCCATCATCGCCCACTTGGACCCTTAAGGCAGTGGCCTTTGCCCTGGTCCCCGGTCTCCCACCCTCTCATACTGTTTCCCTCTCAGCCACCAGAGGGCGCCTGCGAGCACCTGAGCCAGGTCCTGGTTACCCTGTGCTCAGAACTCCGTGGTTCCCAGCTGACTTGGACCCTGCCTTCATCCTTGTCTCTGCCCAGAGAGGTCACCTCTGACCCAGCACCGGAAGCATCCCTGGCATTTGCTGTTTCTCACCTGACTCCCTTTCTAGAAGGTCGGTCCCAAGGGCAGGGGCTGCTGACAGCCAGGTGCTCAGTGAAGGCTGTGGAGTGTGAATGAGGCCGTTGGTCTTCACCCCGTGCCCTCCCCGGGACCCTGGGACCCTCACCTCTGCTCCGTGTTGAAGATGGCGAACACGTGCTTGTTGGACATGAAGCCCTTCTCCACGTCACGTATCTTGAGGTTGTCCAGAGGCAGCATGTACTTCTTCTCTTTCTCCTGAGGGTGGACGGAAAAGAGTCACCCCGAGCTATCCACATGACAACTCAGGATGCCCCAGGCCAGAGCGTGCAGCGTGCGCCACCACCAGCACCAGGGGCTTCTCAATGCTGGTCGCTGCTGTGGATGAGCCCATCTGCCAGCCCCTCCCCGTCCGTCACTCTGTCCCAGCCACGCTGCCCTCCATGATGCTCCCTGAGTATCCCAGGTGGGTTCCTACCCCAGGGCCTTTGGATGACCCAGGCCACTGCCTGATCCTGACACCTGCATGGCTCCCTCCTGCCCTAACTCCACCTGCACCTTCCCCACTTCCATCCTCCTTTCCCCTCACACAACACACCACGTATTCTGCGCTTGTTGACCTAGGTGCCTGACTGTCTGTGCTTATTGACCTAGATGGCTGACTGCCACTGGCCTGACTCAGTGTCTCCTGTTGAATTCACTGCTGACATGTGGCTGACTGCATGCGCAACACAACCACCCCTCGCCTTGCGTGGAGCGAGTGGAACTTTTATCTGGGCTCCATCTTTGAAACAAGCCTAGGAGTGAGTTACCTCTGTGATGCCATCTTACAGAGGTGAAGACTGAGGCAGAGAGGAACAGGGCTGAGATTTCAACCTTGGCCACTTTCGGACATCTCAGGGCTGGATAGCTGATGCCTGGGCCAGGTGCTGCAGAAGTCTTAGTCCCTTTTTTTATTATTATCTTTATCATTATTTTAATAGAGATGGGGTCTCACTGTGTTGCCCAGGCTGGTCTTAAACTCCTGGGTTCAAGCGAGCCTCTCAAAGTGCTGGGATTGTAGGTGTGCACCACCGCACCTGGCCCTATCACTTGCTTTCAAAGGTTGGCCCTGTTCAGGAAGCACCAACCAAGTGCCAGGCATGGCTGCCCAAAATGCTAGGGAGGCAGCTCAGAGGAGGTGGGCCCCTCAGCCAGGGGCAAGGGGCTGGCCAGTTACGGAGCTGGGAATGGCACCCTGGAGTCCCACGCTCACCCAGTGACATGTGTGCCCACCCGTCACAGCAGCAGCTCTTGGGGACCCATGCCATGCACTGCTTCGTCTCAGTTCACGGATCCCTCCCAGCTCAGAGAGGGAAGCTGGCTGCCCAAGGCCACATAACAGGCAGTGCAACCCACAGCAGGACTTCAGAGGCCAGGTCGCTGTGACCCAAAGCCCAGTCCTCTCCACAGTGCCCCTGGCCTTTCTTCTCCCTGGGCCATCTCTGGAAACTCCTCTCATGTCTCCTCACTGTGCTGCCCCAGCACAAAGCCTAGCCTGCCTGCCGCCTCCAAGTTTAAGAGCAGCCACAGTGACTGTGGAGGAGGCAGCTGGGGCTCCCTGACAAGTGGGGGCTGGGTGGGGAGTGTCAGGACTTTGCAAGGGGAGCCAGGATGAAGCAGTGGGCTTGGCACATGGGCTCAGTCTCAAGGCGTTAGGAGCTCAGCATGGTTGAGGTGATGCCAGCCCTGCCCTTTCCTGGCCGTGTGCCCTTAGGCAAGCCACTTCCACCATCCCCACATCTGCACCTCGGTTTCCTCATCTGTCCAAGGAGGACGGAGGAGCTCGGTGCCCACTGCAGAGCTGGTGCCCATGAGCACCCGGGATTTTCTTTGGTTGCTCTTGTGAGTGGCTCCAGAATTAGCCTGCTAGGCTCTAGGCAAGGAAGAAGCAGGGCAGAGCATAGGAAGAGAGGCCCAGTGGCCGTGGAGGGAGCAGAGTGTAGGAAGAGAGGCCCAGTGGCTGTGGAGGGAGCAGAGCGTAGAAGAGCGGCCCAGTGGCCGTGGAGGGAGCAGAGCATAGGAAGAGGGGCCCAGTGGCCGTGGAGGGAGCAGAGCGTAGAAGAGCGGCCCAGTGGCCATGGAGGGAGAGACACCGCTGCAGACCCAACGGAGGGAGGGTGTTGAAGAAAGCCCGTACCCCCCATCCCAGGCAAGGCTGGGTAACACAGGGCCTGAGTCCCTCCTGCCTCTCGGGGAAGAGTTTTGGGGGCTTTAGAAGGGGCCAGGGGAGGGGGCTTTGCAGAAGCCCTGCCCCCCGCCCGGATGTTTGCCCAGGGGCCTTTGCTGCCCTGACCCTATCGTGTCATGCGGCCAGAAGCTTCCGGCCAGCGGGGCCAAGTAACTGAGTCACAGGCCATTCCAGCTAACGCCACATCTGGAACTGTTTACAGTGCGATTCTGCCCAGAAAGCAGTGGCTGCCTTCCTGGGGCTGCCGGCACGCACACTCGCGCACGCACACGCGCACACACACACACACACAGAGGCATGTGTGCGCCCCTCCTCCCCACCCCCGACCCCCAGAGAGTCAGACTTTCTCCTGAGCCCAGAAGCCACGATCCCAAACCCTGCCTCCTGCCTCCGCCTCCCCCACTCTTTAGGATTTCCTGAAAACCCAGAATTTTCTCCAGATGCAAGCCGGCCCCAGCCTTGCCACGTCAGAAGGGATAGAGCGGATCGTCTCGGGAGGAGTAGTGGTTTCCCTGGCTGCTCAGAGGTGCTCAGGCACGGCCTGGCCTGGTGGCTCCGGCGTCTGCCTGGGGGGTTCTGCAGGATGGACAGCCGGCCTCGCCAACCCAGTGTTCAGACTACCTGTTCAGGAGGCTCTCAATGTGTACAGTAGTCTGCACATTGGTTAGGCTGGGCTTGGGTGAGCGGCGGGTCGAGACAGGCCCCCCAAACTCGCCGGCAGGTGAGTGTCATTTTCCACCACCCCGTTTCCCACTGCGGTGAAGCCTGACATAGAAGATTCGAGGGCCTGGGTGGGCGAAGAGGTGCTGGGGAAAGGCAGAGGGAGCCCTGAGGCCGGCCGACGGGTTGGGGGCCCTGGCCCTATCAGTCCGCCATCCCCACCCCATGGCTATAAATGTCTTCTCCTTTAATCTTTAAATAAAGAGATACTGATGTCTTGCGTCTCACTGAGGCATCTAAGAGGGTGGCCTGATCCTCAGGGGTGGCTGCCACGTGTGTGACTCCAAGGGTCCCTGCTGGGATCCTAACTTGGGTGGTGGTGGGGGACAGGTTCCATGGCTACCTCCTCCTGACTAGAGCCTGCTTTGTGTCTGGGGCGCACACAGGGCCCCTTTCACAGGTCGGCTGTTTCTCATTACGGCCAGTGCCCGGCCCTTCTCCCACCGCTGCTCCAGACTCCAACGTGGGGCTCCACAGGAGGGTCGGGGGCTCTGGCTTCCAACCCTGAGATGAGGAAAACATGAAGGGCCCCTCGTGTGGGAGAAGAGATCTGAAAACTAGACTTGCAATGCTGCCCGGCAGAGAGCCGCCAGGCTAAGGTTCTGGCCCAGAAGCTCCTCCAGGGCTCGCTGTCCCAGGCCTGGCACTCCCACCCAGGGGACCCTGGAAGGTCCCCACAGCCCTGTGAGAGGCAGGGGACCAGCTCTCAGCCGGCCCACACGCCACAGCGCAGGCTGCTTTCTGACTGCAAGGCAGAAAGAGGGGAGGAAAAGTGAAAGGGCACCCCACCCCATCCCGGCCATTTTGAGGAGCCATCTGATCTGGACACGTGAGTTCCTAGAGGAGCGTGAGGAGGGGAGAAGGCTGCAGACCACGCCTGGCCCCACACTCCTCCCACATCCCAACCCCATCAGGTTCGCTGGATCTGAGGTTCTAGAAGGTTCCACAGGGACCCCAGAAATGCTTGCATGGTGGCTCAGCAGACTCCACCACCCTGGGTTAAGAAATAGCACCCCAGAGTCCCGCCCAGGCCTCAGGGCTCCTGAGGCTTCAGGAACATTCCAGAGATGAGCGTCTGGCCTCGTGTGGAGTGGGATGACCCTTTCACCCCAGCGCCCTCGGTCAAGGGGCCATCAGGCCTGGGCTGCGGCGGAGGTGTCTGGATGTCGGGCTCGGGTGTCCCTCAGGTCAGGGAGCATGGGCCTGCAGACGTGCACTGGAGAAGCGTCTACCCCAGAGGGAACACTCCCCCGCTCCCCGCCGTGGGGCAAGTCACTGCTCAGAGCCTTAGACGGGGGTGACCACAGAGCCACCCGAAGGGCAAGCGTGAGGGTTCCTCAAGGCGAGCAGGGTTCTCCTCAGGTGTGGCCTCAGTGGGCTCTCTTAGCCAGTGAGCCCAGCATAGAGCAGGGCTTCACAGCCACGAGGCCCTCCTCTCTTTGCTCCTTCCTGGGCCAGCCGGGGCCCTCCAACCTGCCTTCTCTCTAAGCCTGGAACTTCCAAGCCAAGTCCTGCCTGTCCTGGGGCTGACGTGGCTGCCAGCAAGCCCCCAGTCGGGGGCACTCCCTCAAACCCAAGGGGAAGACAGCCAGGCAGGGTGGCTCCGGGGGCCTCAGGCAACCCCAGCCTCTCCACTGAGGTTGCCTGGACTGAGTTGGTGGCTGTGCCATCCCAGGGACCATGGGGACTGGCCAGCTGGCCCTGCACCTGACACAGCCTCCAGCTCCTCTGTGCGCTGGGGGTAGCTGGGTAGTTCCCTCCTACAGAGAGGAGCTGGGAGGACTCGATACTGGTAGCCACCAGGACAAAACCCGGGACACATGCGGTGAGCCAAGCACAGTGCTGGGCTCAAGTACCAGAACTCCCACACTGGCTCCCACAGTCCAGAGGGGACAGGCCACAGTCCTGACTTTATAGGTGGGGAGACGAGACACGAAGGGTTGATGCCACTCAACCAATATCCTGGTGAATTCTGGGTGTCAAGCCCCAGCTGTCATGCTCAGAAACAACCAATATCCACTTCCTTCTTAGAAAGTGCTAGAACTGTTAGCTGGACTCACAGTTCCCACACACAGAGGCCCTTCTTTCCCTTCTTCGGGCTGCTAGAGGCTACATGGTGATGGGCGTGGGGCAGCCATTTTAAACTATGAAGGGAGCCCTGTGTTAAGGTGGCAACAGGAGAGGCAGAGCCAGGCCCTGGACAGCCTCGCAGCACAGGATCACCAAGCTCACTGAGACGTGAGCAAGAAAGAGACTTCATCTCTTTAAGTGCCTTCATTTTGGGCCTCTATTACAGACGCAAATCCACTGCCCACATAACACAGCCATGGCTCACGGGACAGCCTGCAGTCTTCTCCCGGAGCAACCAGGACACTGAGAGACACAGCTCCCTTTGCCAGGGACTCTTGAAAGCCAACCTGGACCTCATCAGAGTAGCAACAAGCTGTCATACAGAAGTAGCTTCCCTTCCAGGCCACTAAGCCATGGTTATGTCAAGAGAATTAAGCAAGAAATGGGTTGATCAGGGCCATAAAAAAGAATGAGATCCTGTCATTTGCAGCCACATGAATGGAACTGGAGGCTATCATGTGAAGTGAAATAAGCCAGGCACAAAACGACAAATCTTGCATGTTGCCATTCTTTTTTTTTTTTTTTTTTTTTGAGACAGAGTCTGGCTGCTCTGTGGCCCAGGCTGGAATGCGGTGGCCAGATCTCGGCTCACAGCAAGCTCCGCCTCCCAGGTTTACGCCATTCTCCTGCCTCGCCTCCCAAGTAGCTGGGACTACAGGCGCTCGCCTCGTTGCCCAGCTAGTTTTTTTTTGTATTCTTTAGCATTAGCCAGGATGGTCTTGATCTCCTGACCTTGTGATCCGCCCATCTCGGCCTCCCAGAGTGCTGGGATTACAGGCTTGAGCCACCGCGCCCGGCCGCATGTTGTCATTCATACATGGGAGCTAAAAAAAGGTAGAAGAGGGGATCTTACACAGGTGGAGAGTAGAAGGATAAATACTAGAGGCTGGGAAAGGTGGGGAGATAGGTAAGGGGTAAAGAGAGGTGGGTTAATGGGTACAAACACACAGTTAGAGAAAAGGCATTAACTTCTACTGTTCAACAGCAGAGTAGGGTGACCACAGCTAAGACTATATAGTTAACAATTGTCTGGTGGGTTTGTTTTTTTTTTTTTTGAGATGGAGTTTTGTTCTTGTGGCCCAGGCTGGAGTGCAATGACACAATCTCGGCTCACGGCAACCTGTGCCTCCCGGGTTCAAGCGATTCTCCCACCTCAGCTTCCCAAGTAGCTGGGATTACTGGTATGCGCCACCACGCCAGGCTAATTTTGTACTTTTAGTAGAGACGGGGTTTCTCCATGTTGGTCAGGCTGGTCTCGAACTCCTGATCTCAGGTGATCCACCCGCCTTGGCCTCTCAAAGTGCTGGGATTAAAGGCGTGAGCCACTGCGCCCAGCCTTTTTTTTTTTTTTGAGACGGAGTCTCTCACTCTGTCACCCAGGCTGGAGTGCAGTGGCCGGATCTCAGCTCACTGCAACCTCCACCTCCCAGGTTCCAGTGATTCTCTTGCCTCAGCCTCCCAAGTAGCTGGGATTATAGGTGCCTGATACCACACCTGGCTAATTTTTGTATTTTTAGTGGAGAAGGAACTTCACCTTGTTGGCCAGGCTGGTCTCGAACACCTGACCCTAGGTGATCCACCCACCTCAGCCTCCCAGAGTGCTGAGATTACAGGCATGAGCCACCGTGCCCAGCCAACAATGTATCATCTATTTCTTCTTCTTCTTCTTCTTTTTTTTTTTTTTTGAGACCGGGTCTTGCTCTGTGGCCCAGGCTGGGGTGTGATCACAGCTCACTACAGCCTCCATCTCCTAGGCTCAAGTGACTGACCCTCCCACTTCAGTCTCCTAGGTAGCTGGGACTACAAGTATTTGCCACCATGCCCAGCTAATTTTTTTTGAGTTTTAAGAGACAGGGTAATGCTATGTTGCTCAAACTGGTCTTGAACGCCTGAATCAGGCCATCCTCCCACCTCAGCCTCCCAAAGTGCTGGGATTATAGGCCTGAGGCACCGTGCCCAGCCTTGTATATTTCATAGTAGTTAGAAGAGAGGACCTGAACTGTTCTGAACACAGGGAATTGAGGAATTCCAAAGTGACAGACGCCACAAACACCCTGCCGTGAGCACTACATACTCTGTGCATCTAATAAAACATCACAGGGACCCCATAAATACGTCAAACATTATGTATCTTTTTTTACACAGGACAATCAGGAGGGATGCTGGGTCAGCGTGGAGAACAGGGGCCGGTCGGCAGTGTCCTTGCTCGAGGCCTGCTCCCTCACTCGCAATGAACGAGTCCCTCCCATGACTCAGCACTCAACACTGCTCCCTGCAGTCACCATCACCCAGGGACCTCTCCACTTCCTTCCCATAATGACGAGCATGTGGGGATCATTCTGCACACTATGGCCAAGCACTGCACAGTGGGCAGGGACCATGCTAGCCCACTTCGCAGATAGAAAAACCAAGGCCCAGAGAGGCAAAGGGCCTGACTGAGCCTGTAAGTGATGGAGCCCCTGGAGGCTGGCTGCATGCCCCATGGGGGCCAGCTACAATGTGAGTCTTGTGGCACATGGTGGCTGCTCTCCAGCCCTGGGTTATGGCTGTGTTTTGTTTGCTTGCTTGTTTCAGACAGAGTCTCGCTCTGTTGCCCAGGCTAGAGTGCAGCGTGCAATCTCGGCTCACTGCAACCTCCGCCTCCCGGGTTCAAGCGATTCTCCTGCCTCAGCCTCCTGAGTAGCTGCGACTACAGGCACGTGCCACCACTCCTGGCTAATTTTTGTATTTTTAGTAGAGACAGGGTTTCATCATGTTGGTCAGGCTGATCTCGAACTCCTGACCTCGTGATCCACCTGCCTTGCCCTCCCAAAGTGCTGGGATTATAAGCAGGAGCCACTGTACCCGGCGGGTTATGGTCCTAGTGGTGACTCTGGGGCCGAGTGGCACAGTGACTGAATGAGTTCTGCCCAGAGGAGGTGCCCACCCGCTCTTCCCTGGCTGCCCCACCTCCCCCAGCGCCCTGTTCCCGCCTGCCACTCACCTCCTCATCCTTGTACCAGGACAGCGACTCTGCAGTCAGCACAAACCAGTACTCCTTGGAGCCCCCCTTCATCAGGCTGATGTTGTTGATGGTCAACCAGCCCCTGCGGATCACCTGGGGGGAAGTGCGCAGCTTAGCGGAGAACCTCGCTCCGCGCCCCAGCCATCCCCCAGCTCAGCAGCCTCGCCGACAGCTCAGTGAGAAGCCAGGGACTGCGACAGACACCTCCAGCCCCGAAGCCCAGGAAACCCAGTTCCACCCTGTGCCAAGCATTTCCAGCTGGAAACCAACATGGGGTGCCACCTGGGCAGGTGGGCGGACAGACAGATTCACTGGGTCAGGGGCTGATGGGGGACAGAGTCACGGACGCCTGACGGAAAGGGGTCCACGGGAGGAGTCTCTGGGGCTTGTGTGTGGGGTTGTGGCAAATGAAATGTGACATCTGAGGAACTGCACTTGTTTGCGTGAGATAAGGTTCCAAGGGTGGCGTCCACACAGAGGGCCAGGGTCAAAGGTGTGAGCCCAGGGGCCCTCCCCAAGGACACTGAAGGAGTGCGGCTCATGTCCCAAGCTGGCTGCAAGCCTGGTGGTCATCCTTTTTACTGACACATCAGGGTTCTGGGCTGGGAGACCCCATGGATGGGGATCGTGTGGCCGTAGGTGTCATCTGAGTGGGGTCAGAACCCAGGCCTGTGCAGGGACTCACCTGACAGCTAACGGCAGGCAGCCTGGGGGCTGTGCTCCCACGCTCCCTGGCCGCTGGAGGCATGTGTGGGCCAGAGCCCCCCACCCCACTCAGGACAGGGGCCCTGGGAGCTGCAGGAAGCACACAGAGGCACGCACAGGGCGGTCTGGGACCCAGGCACTGACAGACTTGGCCAAGCTACAAAGGGTGGGCTCAGCATGGCCACGGACAGCTGCGAAGGGCTAGCGTGCGCCTCCTGAGGCAGGGCATGGCAGGGCATGGCATGACAGGAGCGCCAGAGATGGGGCCTCCAGGAATCCGTCTGGGGCCCAGATGCTGTCCTAGTCAGGGGCAGTCCTCTGGAGGGGCTTCACCCGGACTACCCCGACCCACCCCAGGCCTGTCATTCTGAACAGGGCCACCAGCCCACAGTTCCAGTGGCTCCTTGGTGGCTGGATGTGAGTGCTAAGCCCCAGGTGGCCATGAAGACAGAGGTGGCGAAAGAGGACCCAGGGACCCCTGGACCATGCAGAAGTCACTGCCCAGGCTGGGGACGGCATGAGATGCCACCGGGTGCCCCTTGTTAAGGTCAAGGGTACAGACTTCTCTCTCCGTGGGATGAGCAGACAGGACTCTCCCAGTTGTTTGGAGCAGGCAGTGACCCCTGGCATCTGGCCATTCACAGGCTGCCTGGTGGTGGGTGCGGGGGCTGAGGCCAGCAGCCCCTGTGAGGTCCCAGCATCCCCTCTGGGAGTGCAGTGACGAGCTCTTCCTGGTCTGCCCAGGAGGTCCTGGTGTTAGCATCAAAGGCCTGGCATTCTGGGAGCGGGGTGGGTGCACTGCCTTGTCTGAGCCCAGGGCTGGGCCCAGAACGAGTGCTTAGTAGACCCTGGTTCCATGACTGAATGACAACCCGGAGAAGGAAAACAGGGAGACAGGCTGTTGGCGCTCCCCCAGAGAGATGTGAGGTCTCCATACTCCTAGGCCTGGCCCGGATCCCAAGGAGAGGGATGTGCCCACGCAGCCCTTGGTGGCCTGGCTCTCCTGTCTCCAGCCAGGCTTAGTGTTGCTCAGAGCTGGAGGACAGGGCCCACGCTACGCTTTGGGGTACATGGCCATGGCGACAGGGCCAGGACACTGATCGGGGCCATGCTGGGGATGGCACACCGAGCCTCGGGGCAGGAGGTCTGGCAGAAGCCCTGAGGTGCCCTTCTCCACATGGGTTCAGAGACAAAATCCCACCCCAGGGAGCTGCAAGCTGTGGGTGGCAAACACAGGCACCGTGAGCCATGCACAACTTGTGATCCAGAGAAAAGGGAGGGGCCAGGCCTCAGCAGAATGTCAGGTTTGCATCCAAGGGACACATCCCAATGGGACTGGGCTTAGAAGGAAGTGGGGGTGGGAGAGACAGAAGAGGCTGCAGGCCGTCGCGGGCTGGGGTGCACAGTGACAGGCAGGCAGGCACATGGGGCGGCATGGGCGGCAGGGCAGGCAGGGGGTGGCAGAGCAGGGATCCCCTGGCAGGCTGCTCCAGCCTCTTTCCTGGGTGAGGGTCCTGCCCCAAGTCTCCCGGGTAGAGATGGAAACCACAGCTGGGAGACCCAGAGGCCACGGCCACACTCACGACAGGGCTGGGCTATGTGGCCTTTGGTAGGAAAAGAGGAACGCCTAACCTCCTGGGGTGCAAGGGAGAAGCAGGTTCCTGGCCTTGGCCTGTCAAATTCAAGGGGACTAGGGGAAATACGTGAGGAACCTGAAAACCACAAGCCCAAGGCCAACTAATTCCTCCCGTCACTGCCCCCACCCATGGCCCTATCTGCACCGCCCAGGCCCTGGCATAAGAGCAGCAAGGCCCTGGCATAAGATCGGCTCAGCTACAAGTAAGCCCCTGGGATTGCCAGAAGATCCCTGCTAGAGGGCAGTGGCAGGGATGACCCAGTGCCTTGGTGGCTGGCAGTGGGAGAATGTCCAGCAAAAGTGAGCCCCTGCTAGGACTGGAGGCCCAGACTGTGCTGTCCAAGTGTGAGAGCCGGGCTGAGGCCGGCTGCCTAGAGGCGAGCTCCTTGAACTGGGCTCAGCTCTCAGATATGAGTAGCAGGCTGCTTCCCACTGGGCTGGGCTGGACTGGGTCTCACGCCCATCTCATGCCCCACACTGAGCCCCAGCTGAGGGCTCTGCACAAAGGAAGGAGGTGTTACCCACAGCAGGGACGGACAGCAAATATGATTCATCTTGGGGGCCATGTCAATCGACTGGTACGAGATACCTGGAGCACTGTGGTGAGAATTCTGAGCGTGGCAGGAAACGGTGCTAGGATCAATTAGTGTTGCCTGTCACAGGCAAAGGATAGGAGAAAGGGATAAATGCAACAGAAGAGTCTCATCAATTTATCTGGAGGACAAGAGGCAGCATCTAGGAAAGGGGCTCCTGATTGACTAGTCATGCCTGCCATGCGTAGAGAAGAGGGTATCATATGGGGAAAAAAACAATACCTTGATAACTTAGCCACATCTGCTATAGAACAGGAATGCTGGCAAGTTTATTTGGAAAGAATGCCAGGATTGATTAGCAATGTCTGCCATGGGCATGTGCTAGAGGAACGGCACAAGGCAAAGAATGCTGTATCAACTAGCCATGTCTGCCATGGGCACAAGAGGGGAAGATTTCTGCCATGTGGAAAAATATGCTCTGATCCATGAGTGACATCTGCATAGGAGAGAGAAGGAGGAGGGGCAGTGCCAAGAATGAATTCTGGTCTGGCTTAAGTGAGATCTTCCTCAGTCAGGGATATGAGGGGAGGCAGGGGCAGTGTATAAGTATGTGCCATCCCTGACCTACAGGAAACCAGGAAAACCTGCCAGGAACGGGCTGCAGGAGTAAGCCTTCAAGGGTGGCGGTTCAGTTAGTGCCTGTGTGAGTCGACTTACACCCAGGGCAACGTGCAGTTCAGCGCCGGCTGCGGCATGGGGTTTCCAGGTTAGCTTGATTTTTAGTATTTTTGTTATTTGGAGGGGATGGGGAACAGGGAATGTTAAGGGGTGGGCGGGGTCTCCATCACCACTAGATTCTCTAACGTTTGCTACCACACTAAGCATGTACTTACCAGGATCTCCCCCTTTGAATATGCAAAGTTAGGGTTGTGGGTGAATCAGGGAAGAGCAGGCAGAGGAAAAGAGATGGAAGGGACGTGAAGGGGACAAAGAAAAAGCAGGAAAAGCACAAAAACAGGAGAAGAGAAGATCAGGGGAAAAAACAGCAAAAGAAAAAAAATTACATGCTATTAATCATATTCATGGTGTTAATATTTAATTCATTATCATCTCAAGAAACAAAAAAGCAACAACATATGTATTACCTACGGCAAGCGCAAAAATAAATCATGCAATGGTTACGTTCCTCCTTCCAGTAAGCTCTATGATCGTGCAAGGTACATGGCAGAGTCCCCGCCCCCACCCCTGCCCAATGGGGAGAAGGGAGGGACATAGGCAGAAATTTTGCAAAGATTATGGGTTTCCTTTTTTTTCTTTTTTTTGAGATGGAGTCTTGCTCGGCCGCCCAGGCCAGATTGCAGTGGTGCGATCTCGGCTCACCATAACCACCATCTCCTGGGTTCCAAGTGATTCTCCTGTCTCAGTCTACTGAGTGGCTAGGATTATAGGCACCCACCATCATGCCTAGCTAATTTTTTGTATTTTAGTAGAGACGGGGTTTCACCATGTTGGCCAGGATGGTCTCTAACTCTTTTTTTTTGTTTTTTTGAGATGGAATCTCACTCTGTTTTCCAGGCTGGGGTGCAGTGGCACAATCTCAGCTCACTGCAAGCTCCGCCTCCTGGGTTCACACCATTCTCCTGCCTCATCCTCCCGAGTAGCTGGGACTACAGGCGCCTGCCACCACGCCTGGCTAATTTTTGTATTTTTAGTAGAGATGGGGTTTTGCCATGTTAGCCAGGCTGGTCTCAAACTCCTGAGCTCAGGCAATCCACCCGCCTCGGCCTCCTAAAGTGCTGGAATTACAGGTGTGAGCCATCATGCCCGGCCTATTATTAATTTTTAAGACGAGGTCGCATTGTATTGCCCTGGATGGTCATGAACTGCTGGGCTCAAGTGATCCTCCCACTTTGGCCTCCTAAGTAGCTGGGGTGATAGGGATGAGCCACCACACTCAGCTCATTTTAAAATATTATTTGTAGAGACAGGGTCTTTCTGTGTTGCCCAGGCTGGTCTCAAACTCCTAGCCTCAAGTGATCCTCCCACCTCGGCCTCCCAACATGCTGGCATTACAGGCGTGAGCTACCATGCCCAGCCAAGAGTCAAGTTCTAACCCTGGCCTTGGATGGCACATAGGGTCTTTTGGGTGGGTAAAATGTGCCCACTAGGCCCTGCCAGAGTGTCGGCTCTTAGACCATCTCCCAGAAGTATCAATTCCTAAGGGGCCTCCAGAGGCCGAGAGAGCAGATGGTCTGGTACTGAGGCTGTGGGGGTGCTTTCCACAGGCCGAGCTCCATCACTGGGGCTGGGCTGTCATTTAGTGTCCTCCCGCCTCCCAGGGTAGAGTGGCAGGCTGCAGAGGGGTGTGCTACCTGATTGGGGATGGCTCTCTTCTTGTTCAGCTGCGTGCTCCTCTGCTGGGCACTGAAATCAAAGAACAGACAGGGTTCATGTGGACAGGATGCTGAGGGGGAAGAAGGGCAAGAGGCGCATGTGGCCATTCTCTCCCTGGGGACCAAGTGAGCAGCCACAGGCAGAGGCAGAGAGAAGCCCCCTGCACACAAGGAGCTGCACCAGGGAAACGGCCTGGGCACACGGAACAAGAAAAGGTATCTGGTTCAACTGAGGCTTCTTAGGCCCTCAGCTCAGCCGACTTACTAAAGTGTTGGTTACTTCCAGATGTCACTAGAATCCTGGAGTTTCCAAGAGGAAGTGTGAGAAGGTGTTGCCTAAGATGAGTGCAGTGGCACGATCACAGCTCACTGCAGCCTTGACCTCCCGGGCTCAAGTAATTCCCCTGCCTCAGTCTCCCGGGTAGCTGGAACCAAAGGTGCACACCACCATGCTCAGCTAATTTTTTATTTTTTGTAGAGATGAGGTTTCGCTCTGCTGCCCAGGCTGGTCTTAAATTCCTAGACTCAAGGGATCCACCCGGCTCCACCTCCCAAAGCGCTGGGATTACTGGCATGAGCCACTGCACCCGGCTCTTCCTTCCTACTCTTCTCATGATTTGATCCCAACACCAGCCTGTAAGTGGCTCTAACCACAGAGCCATCCAGTCCTAGACATCAGAGTGTGGGACAGCTGCTGGCCATGAAATGGCACATATGTTGCACGACTCCTGACCCAAATTCAGAGGACATCCAAGGTCGACAGGGTGTGTTTCTATAAGGTTCCAATGCAGCCACAATCCCAGATCTCTTTTCTTCTTTATCCATCCTACTTCCTGGCTAGTTCATGCCAGCATAGACAAAACCCACTATATTTTATATGTGGACACCTACTCCACCACCTTACGGTTCTAATATATTTTCTACTCTGACAATCATATGATCACTTGCAAACAATGTATATCTCCTGTTACTTATCCATCACATTTTCTTTTCTTTTCTTATTGCTTTGGCTGAAACTTTCAGAACAATATGGAGAAGCAAATCAGCTTGGTCACTTTCCTTTCCTGACTACCTTGGGGGTTTTGTTTTAAAATGTAAGTTGGTTGTAGGATAAGGGAGAAAGTAGGCTTCTGTTTCTAGATCAGAAAACGCTGGAAAACTAAGAACAAAGGCAGAATTTTATCCAATGTTATTCCCAACATTCAGTAAGTTTATTATAGGGCTTCTCACCTGGGCTGTTTATTATTTATTTTTGAGACAGAGTCTCACTCTGTCACCCAGGCTGGAGAGCCCTGGTGTGATCATGACTCACTACCTTGACTTCCCAGGCTCGGGTCATTCTCCCACCTCAACCTCCCGAGTAGCTGAGATGATGCACCACCATCACGCCCAGTTAATTTCTGTATTTTTTTATAGAGACAGGGTTTCACCATGTTGCCCAGGCTGGTCTCAAACTCCTGGGCTCCAGCGATCCACCCACCTTGGCCTCCTGCAAAGTGCTGGGATTACAGGCATGAGCCACTGCGCCAGGCCTGGGCCCTGTTTATAATATTTTATTTGGAGGGTAATGGGAAGTCCAGAACATCCAAGCACAAGAAGGATTTTGATCAGCAGCATCTGAAGGAGGTGGCACTGAGCTGAGCCAACCTTCACAGTGATGGCTGGGTGACAGTGATGGCCCAGAGGTGCTTTTCCTAAGGGCCTCCTGGCTCCCACCCTTGCCAGGGCTCCCTCAAATAGCAGCCCACAAGGTGGCCCCTCTCCTGAGCCTGGACCTAATTGGAAGCATCCTGGTGTCTTGGGGGAAAATCCAGAATCCTCCCCTGGACCTGCAGGGCCCTCCTGATGACAGGGCCTGGCCTCTGGCTCCCTTACCTCCACCTGCCTGGTCTTGTAGCCGTCCTTCCCTAGGTTCAATTCTCTGGGGTGCCTCCTGCATCACCTGACTTCTTCAGGAAGATCTCTCCAGGCCACATCCCTGGCTCCCCTTTCCCACAGCCTATCCCCTACCCTCTCTTCCTACTCTCATCATCCTTGTGACACTTTGCTTAAGGACTCCACCTCCCCAGCCAGCCTGCAGGCTCTGACACAGCAGGGGCTACAGCTGGTGCGGTCAAGGTCCTGGCCCGGAGGCCC
Source organism: Colobus angolensis palliatus (assembly GCF_000951035.1). NCBI lineage: Eukaryota > Metazoa > Chordata > Mammalia > Primates > Cercopithecidae > Colobus > Colobus angolensis. The sequence continues at coordinate 2,493,433 of NW_012117265.1, forward strand.
AACGCTGGCCCTGGCTCTTCAGCATCCCATAGCTCTTCAGCAGGCCCCAGGGATGTCCCACCCAGGGCTGGGGCCACCCAGCCAGGGCGTACCCGTTCACACACCAGGGTAAAGGCACACAGCAGGCAATACCCACCAGGTCACCAGCTGCTCAGTATAGTAACAGCTGGGGGAAGTGGGAAGGCCCAGGAATCCAGAGGAAAGAGTGGAGTGGTCAAAGGAAAAACAGGAGAGATTGTGAGAAGGAACTGTGGATGAAGTGTGAGAAGCAGAGACATCAAGGTGAGGAAAACAGCAGCAAACCAAAGATGGGGACCAGCGCTGTGAGCCCACACACACCCGTCGGCCGGGAGCACAGGGCTGGGGGCTGCCTCCCACAGGCAGGGGAAGCCCAGTCAGGGCCCTCGGCTCATCTCTAGGAGGGGTTCTGATGAGGTCCTCATTCCTTTCTTTGCCTTCCTCCTTTCTCCTCACCTACCTGGTGCCCAGCACAGAACAGATCCTCAATCAGCTTTGTCAGGTGCACCAATAAACGTTCTATCTGGTAACCACATAGCCTGAGATGTGGCTCTAGAGGCCCTCCCCTAGGAAGCCTGCCTGGCCCGTCAAGGCCAGGCCCAAAGGCCGCCCTCTGGACCTCCACAGGCCCCACACGGCCCCACCCAGCACACTACGCCGGAACGGCCTGTGTCCCTGTTGGTTCCCTGCATGGGGCCTTCCTCTGAGGGTGGCCAGCTGGGTGTGGGTTTGCCCGCTGCTCTGTCACAGGGCCTCGCGAGAGGGCATACCAGCGGCACCATCCAGCCCGCCTCAGGCAGGAAGGCCTGCGGGAGCCTCCCCAGCAATCTGAGTGAGGCCCAGGCGCGCCGAGGGACTGAAGGAATCGGCGGGTGATGCCGGACACCACTAGCACTGATAGCGACATCCTGCTGAAATCAGAGCTCCCCAGTCTGGGCCCTCATCTAGGTGCCGTGGAAAGTTCTGGTTTAAATCTACAGTGTACGCCTTGAAGCGAGGGAGACCCCAGGCAGCACTTCCCAAAGAGCAGCTTCTGGAGCCCTGAGCCCATGAGATGCTGTCCGTGAAGGGGCAGAGTCTGGGAAAAGCCGCCCACCGGTCGCTAAAGGCTCTGACAAGTCCTGTGGGAGAGGGGGTGCAGCAGCTGGCTGGCTTCGCCCTCTCCCTGCAGGTCTGACCATAGCACTGCCCTCTCCCGAAACTACAGGGATGCCCCACAGAAGGCGCGTTGGTTTGGGACAGTGGACCACTATCAGCCCAGGAGAGTGTCCAGATATTCTCAGGTGGCTCTGCCTTCACCCCAGGACCCCCGATAGAGACTGTCTGACCCCCGCCCTCTCAGAGAATCCCAACTCGATCACCTCCTTGGATCTGAGAGTAATGACTGGTGCCGTCCGACCAGCCACTGTCTCCAAAAGTACCTACTTGGCAAACCCGATGAAGTCCTCGTGGTTCGTGTTGATGTAGGACTGTTCAATGTCAATCAGCAGAAGAATCTGGGGGAAAGCGGGGGTCACTGTGAGTACAGGGCCAAGCCTGGTAAGTGGCGGTGGCGACAGGAGCATTTCCTGGTCTTGCCAGCAGGGAAGGCATGCGAACCAGGAGGCTTCCCAGACAGGAGAACAGGGGGCTGGCGTCACACTCCCCACACCCTCACAGGCAAGAAAGCCTGGGACAACAGAGCACAGCCAGGCAGCCCAATGGGCCAGTCACAGGCAGGGCCACTGTCCCCAAGGTCTGGAGTCCTGATTGAGCCACTAACTGGCCATGTGACCCTGGGCCTCATGTTACTGACCTGTGGAATGGGGTGACAGGAGGCCCAACTGCCAAGGGTTTAATAATGTGCAGTTTTTTGTTTTTTTTTTTTCTTCGAGACTCACTCTGTTGCCCAAGGTGGAGTGCAGTGGCACGATCTGGGCTCACTGCAACCTCTGCCTCCTGGGTTAAAGCGATTCTCTTGCCTCAGCCTCCCAAGTGACTGGGATTACAGGTGCCTGCCATCACGCCCAGCTAATTGATGCATTTTTAGCAGAGACAGGGTTTCACTGACTTGGCCAGGCTGGTCTCGAACTCCTGACCTCATGATCCGCCCGCCTTGGCCTCTCAAAGTGCTGGGATTACAAGCGTGAGCCACTGCGCCTGGTTTTTTTTTTTTTTTTTTTTTTTGAGAAAAGAACTTACTCTGTCTCCCTGGCTGGAGCGCAGTAGAACAATCATAGCCTCAAACACCTGGGCTGAAGCAACGCCCCTGCCTCAGCCTCCCAAGATGCTGGGGCTGCAGGCATGCGCCACCACACCTGGCTGATTTTCCCTTTTCTCTTTTGGAGAGGCAGGGTCTCACTATGTTGCCCAGACTGCTCCTGAACTCCTAGGCTCAAGTGATCCTCCTGCCTCGGCCTCCCAAAGTGCTGGGATTACAGGTGTGAGCCACTGCAAGCCACTGCCTTATAAAATCTCTTTTTCTTTTTCGGAGACAGAGTCTTACTGTGTCACCCAGGCTGGACTGCAATGGCGCAATCTCGGCTCACTGCAACCTCCACCTCCTGGGTTCAAGCAATTCTCCTGCCTCAGCCTCCTGAGTAGCTGGGACTACAGGCACCCACTGCACCACCTGGCTAATTTTTTGTATTTTAGTAGAGACGGGTTTTCACCATGTTGCCCAGGTTGGTCTCGAACTCCTGAACTCAGGCAATCCGCCCACCTTGGCCTCCCAAAGTGTTAGGATTACACGCGTGAGTCACTGTGCCTGCCCTGTAAAGTCTTTAGCGCCTGGCATGTTTAAAGTGCTGCATTAAAACTGCGAAGCTAATTTGGCCAACTATGAACACTAAAATAAAACACACACACACATTTAAGCTAGAAAGGTAAAGTCTCAGGTAAAGAGCAGGGCTTGCGAGTCCACTGCACTTGCTGAAACTCTCCCTCCCTCATGTTTCTTGTCCTCTGCCCAGGATGAAGTTGGTCTATGGGAACCGTGGATCCAGGCAGCTCACTGGCTTGGCTCCCATTCACAACAGGCCAGGCTGCTGGGGAGGAGGGGCTCGGATGCTCCTCACTGGACTTCCCTGGCCCTGGGCCAGTCACTTCCCCTCACAGCACCTTCAAGTTTCCGAGAATAAAGCAGGGCAAGGCACCCAGACTTGTCGGCCTGCTGGAAAATGCCAGGGTGCTCCGTCTGTGGGAGCAAGCGTGGCTGGTTTAATAAGGCCTGAGTCTCCTCAACCCAGTGCTCTCAGATCCGGCCCAGGAGCATGGCAGGTGAGCACCAGGGGCTGTGGAAGGGCCAGCAGCATTCTCACTAACAGTAACAACAAAAAGAATCAGACTCTTCCAGACTTTTGATACAATTTCCAAGCTACAGCAGCCAGAGGCATAGGCGCACCGGTGCCCTGAGGGAGCAATTGGCCAAATCAAAACTGGGCGCCTCTCTGCAGGATCAATGAGCCGATTTCATCCCCATCAATGGCAAGTAGAGAAGGACCATTTTAAACAAAGTGACATAACAAGCAAGGGCTTAATTAAGCTCCAGTTTCAACAAACAGTTGTAAAAAGAACACAGACGACAACTGAGAGAAAGTGACTCAAAACAGATCCGGAAGCGGTGGCTCACACCTGTCATCCTAGCATTTTGGGGGGCCGAGGCAGGCGGATCACTTGAGGTCGGGAGTTCAAGACCAGCCTGGCCAACATGGCAAAATCCCATCTCTACTAAAAATACAAAAATTATCCAAGCGTGATGGCTCACTCCTGTAATCCCAGCTACTTGGGAGGCCGAGGCTGCAGAAGAGTGTAAGGATGGCCCAGTGCTTAGTGGGTGACAGTCTCAGCTGCAGGGGGAGGCAGCGACTTTGGGTGTGTGCTTGCAAGCTTTTGCAAGAAAGTGTTAAATGTTGAAACAGAAAAAGCAGGCTGGGTGTGGTAGCTCATGCCTATAATCCCAGCACTTTGGGAGGCTGAGGCGGGCAGATTGCCTGAGGTTAGGAATTCAAGACCAGCCTGGCCAACATGGTGAAAATTTGTCTCTACTAAAAATACAAAAATTAGGTGAGTGTAGTGGCATATGCCTGTAGTCCTGGCTACTTGGGAGGCTGAGGCATGAGAATCGTTTGAACCTGGGAAGTGAAGGTGGCAGTGAGTCGAGATCGTGCCACTGCACCCTAAGCCTGGACGACAGAGCAAAACTCTGTCTCAAAACACACACACACACACACCACAAAAAGCATCCCAAACACCCTCCAGCAGGCAAGTGGAGGCCCATGCTGTGCTCCATCCATTCCCTGGAAGACTACTTAGTGATCAAGGCAGCAAACTGCAGATACAACAAACAGCAGGCTTGGCTCCCAAATGCACAACACCGAGGGGAGGGAGGGAGGGAAGAAGGGAGGCAGGAAGGGAGTCAAGAGCCAATGGGCCTCACACTGTGGAAGTCCACTGGGAAGACTATAGGATAGGGAGCGGACTGGTGGTGGCCAGGGCCTGGGGATTTCCTTTGCTGCTTTTTATTTTAAGAGACAGGGTCTCGCTCCTTCTCCAGACTGGAGAGCAATGGTATGACCGTAACTTAATGAAGCCTTGATCTTGTGGGCTCAAGGGATCCTCCCACCTCAGCCTCTCAAGGAGCTGGGACCACAGGCATGTGCCACCATGCCTGGCTAATTTTTTTATGTTTTTGTAGAGACAAGGTCTTGCTATGTTGCCCAGGTTGGTCTCGAACTCCTGGGCTCAAGCAATCCTCCTGCCTGAGCCTCCCTAAGTGCTGGATTATAGGCGTGAGTTACTACACCCAGCCTGGCCTGTGGGTTTTTGAGGGGTTGACTACAAAGAGGCATAGGGACAGGGATTTTAGGAGGTGATAGAACCGCTCCGTATCTTGATTGAGGTGAGGGTTACTTTGCCATATGCAGCTGTCAGCACGCACAGAACAGTACACTTGACATTTACTGCATGTAAATTATACCCAATAAAGAAGACAAAAGGCCAGTACCTGGTCCTTGGTTCTCCCCTCCCGTTCCCGGATATAAGTGGTGACGATTCGCTCTGTCTCCTCTCGCAACCGGGGGTAGGAACTGAGCTGGGGGAACAAGCAGAGTGGCCGCGTTGGCAGGGTCCTCGTGGCACGGGAAGCAACACGAACCACACAGGTAAAAAATGTGGAGGGGGGTGGGGAATGAGATATGAGGGGGCCCACCAAGCCCACACCTTGCTCCTGGCCCCCAGTGAGTCCAGCTGGGAGCTAAGAGCAGAAGAGTGGGGGCGCTGTGGACCGGAGAGAGCAAGAGAGCAGAGCTGCTTTTCCAGCCAGCGGCCAGGAGGCAGGAGGCGGCATGAAAGCAGAAAAGCTGGGGCATGTTTGCCACCCAGGGCTTCAGGGCACCCCCCTCCTGCCCAGCACCGGGTGAGAGCAGGAACCCTGAAGGGCTTCGCCAGCATGAGTGAGTAGCGTCTGTTCTAAAATGGTAAGGGGGGCATCTGGGCCATCAGCCTCGGTGGGAACTCCTTGCAGAGAACCACTCCTGATCGCTGTATCTGTGGCACCCACTCCCCAAATGCACCCATCTCCCCGGGCTTCCTCTGCAGCACCAACTTAACCAGACCTCACGCACAGGGGAGCGCCATCTTCTGCAGTCTGGGTCGGGCCCATGAGTTGGGGAAAATGGAAAGGTTACTCTCAGGCGGCCTAGACCACGAGGACACGCCGGGCTACACCGACAATGTGTTTCCTGTGTTTTGCCGTTTTGGTGCTGGCTGGGAAACCCCTTTCTCTAGGGGTTCCAGGAAAGGGCACTGCTTAGTAAATGCGATGCGTTTGGCACCATCAAAGGCTGACCGCCCCCACGGGCAGCCACAACGCGTGTGCAATGCCACTGCCCCCATTCCATCTGCCAATGCAACGTGGCGACATCTCAAAGTGACAACTGGTACGGGGAAGGGGGGTTCCTGCCGAGGCTGAATTTTCCAGATGCTCGGGTTGAGACTAACACATGGAGGGGGAGGAAGGGGATAAATGTGGAGGTGAGAACGAAACCTGTTACCTTCTCGGCACACTTTTTAATGACCGTGGCCAGCTCTGAGACCACGAGATCAACACACTTCAAACTCGGCTCTTTGAGTTTTACAATCTGTTTTTTCACAATGGCTTCAAAGGCCATGTCGGGGGTGAAGAGCCCCGTCCTGGGTCATGCGGAGGGCAGGACGAGGCAGAAAGACACCCGGGGACAGTGCAGGCCACACACGCAGGACAGGAGACAGAGAGAAGAGAAGAAACCAGAGTCATCTGATTAGTCCATGCACGGGGGAGCCTGTGCCCGCATTTGCCCCGGAAGCTGCTTCGGATCAAAGAGGTCTGGGGTTTGGGGGTGTGGGCTCGGTCTGGGGTGTAGTTACAGAAGGGCCACGGGGGGTTGTCATTGCACAGACAGACAGCCAAGGTGTGCGGAGGCCTCTAACGTTCATGTCCATGACACCTGGCTCTAGGATGAGCATTTTCCAACCTGTTTGGGCTGTTTTCCCCCTCCCTTTTCTAATCCAAGAAGCTTAAGCAGCAAATGTGGGCTTTTCCAGACTGAGAACAGAGGGGCTCAAGCAGAAATTCCCTGGCAACCCGGAGCGCTGGGGACACTGTGGTCGCGCAAGCACAGACTGCCCACTGGGAGGCATTTCAGCTGCTTGGCCAAAGCGTGCTGCCCTGGGAACCAGGCCCGTGGCGTTGGAGCGGGTTGGGGGAGCCCAGCGTGTCCTGCCGAATGGAGGCAGTGGCTCATCGAGGGCGCATAGAGGCACTGTGACTGAGTGGATCCAAACATGGGCTGCCCCTGGGGGACAGCATAGGGTGCAGGGTGTGGCAGGGGCACTTAGGAGCCCAGCTGGCTCTCATTATGTCGCTGGCATTCAGGCCTTTCCCGGAGCTGAGGGACAGAGAAGTCGGTGGCTTCAGGGAAGTCTGAGAATGCTGGGCATTGGTCAAGAAGGGGTGACAGCCAGGGAGCTTCAAGGAGCTCAGTCTCCAGCCGTTGACGCGGGGGGTCCCTCTCTGCTTCCCAGGAGGCAGCAAAGCAACAGCCCAGTGAAACCCCAATTTCATCAGACACATGCTAGGCTTGGTATCAGGGTCCCAGGGACAACTGTGCATCTATCTGGCCAGTCCAGGAGGCCTGGCACTCCCCTGTTGGGCCGTGGTCGACATGCTCCTGTCCCAGCCTCTGGGGAGAGGCCAAGTTCACAAAGCGATATGGGGAGAAAAGGCACCAGTGGGGGCCGATGAGGCGCTGGGAGCCTGATACCAAACCCCCGTACCCCCGTTTCCACAAGGTCAGGAGTCACCCTGCCGAGGGAGCAATACCTTACTGGTACACTGCCTAACTGTATTGATTAGCTCCTGGATAACCAGGTCGACACATTTCAGACAGGGCTCTTTCAGCTTGACGACCTGCTTTTTCACAATGGCCTCGAATGCCAAGTCCGGGGTGAAAAGCCCAGTCCTGAAACCATCCAGACCCGGGGGCAGGGGAGATAAGTCAGAGAGAAACAAAGCATGGTCAGCAATTTCATCGGCCCTGGCCGGGTCCCCAACAAGGAACGAAGGTTGCGTCATGTGTGGGGCCGGACGCCTGAGTCCACTGCCCGGAAACCCTCAGGGTGACCCGAGGACCCCACGGCGATGGAAGGCCAGACACCTGCAGCGACTACCTTTGCTAGAATAAGGAGGGGACCCAAGAGGCTCACAAGGAACCCGTGATGGGGACTCATGCTGGCTTCCCAAAACCCTGATTCAGTGCCGCCCCGCCCCTCCCCAGGCACATCTGCAGTGAGCTTTCTTAGTTTAGCATGAGGTTCACACCAACCGACTGGGCAGGAAGCAAGCCCTGTTTCATCAGGAGCCACGGACAGCCCTGAAACCTGCGACAGACGCAGGACTGAAACACATCCACCCTCACGTGCCCTTGGAGACCCACAGGGAGGGGCTCGCAGCTACTGAAAACCATCCAAGAGCCCTCTTAAGGCCTAACGATTAGGGGCTCAGAGGTTTGGGCGACCCAATTAGCTGGGGGGTGGCACCGCAGAGAGGGACAGTGGTGACTCTCCTCGTGGAACTTGCCTGACTCCATGGATGTTCTTAATGGCGTAGCTGATCTCCCGTCGTAAGTCCTTCTCGTCAAACTCCATCTGAGAAGAGAAATCAGCACATGCATGGAGGTACTTGGGGCGCCCCCAGGGCAGGCGTGCATCTGGGGAACATTCTCTCCCACGTGTGGCTGTATTCACAAGGCGGAATATTTAACTCGTCAAAATTTTACAAAAAAACTGAAAACTGGCCAGATACAGTAGCTCACACCTGTAATCTCAGCACTTTGGGAGGCCAAGGCAGGCAGATGGCTTGAGTCCAGGAGTTTGAGACCAGCCTGGGCAACATAGTGAGACCCCACCTCTACTAAAAATACAAAAATTGGCCAGGTGGACTGGTGCACATCTATAGTCCCAGCTACTTGGGAGGCTGAGGTGGGAGGATCATCCGAGCCCAGGAAGTCGAAGCTACAGTGCGCTGTGATTGCACCACTGCACTCCAGCCTGGGTAGAAGAGCAAGACCCTGTCTCAAAAAAAATAAAAACAAACAAATTAATTAAAACCCAGTTTCCGAAAGCATGACATGAAACCAACACTCTCATTATATTGATGGGAATATAAATTCATGTGAACTTAGATTTTTCAGACTATCAGTATGCACTACCACACCTGGTTTTTTCTTTTTTTTTTTTTTTTGAGATAGGGTCTGGCTCTGTCACTGAGGCTGGAGTGTGGTGGTGCGATCTTGGCTCACTGCTGCATCCTCTGCCTCCTGGGCTCAAGTGATCTCCTACCTTAGCCTCCCAAGAAGCTGGGACTATAGGCACATGCCACCACACCTGGATAATTTTTGTATTTTTAGTAGAGATGGGGTTTCACCATGTTGCCCAGGTTGGTCTTGAACTCCTGGGTTCAAGTGATCAGCCCCCCTTGGCATCCCACAGATTACAGGCGTGAGCCACTGCATTTGATCTTGCTCCTCTGATTTTAAAAAACTACTGTTTTTTTTTATAAAAAAATAAAAAAATGCTATGTGCTTATTGTAAACAGTATAAAACTTCAAGCAAATCACAAAAAAAAAAAAAAAAGAGGAAAAAGAAGTCCTAAATCCTAGCACCCAGGGCTGACATTTTTGCAAACATCCTTGCAAATACAAAGAAACACTTGTAGACGTCCGTGTTCAGTTTCATACATAAGGATGTTGTATATATCAGCTGAATGCTATACTGCACATGCTGGCTCCAATGCCTATTTTCTTCCATTCTTCAATGACACTCTAGGGTCATCTTCTCATGTAAATTTATCTGTATTTTCTATGTATTTTGCAAAGAATGTACATTGGCTTTTGTCAGAGGAAAAGCACAGGGGTTTTCATATTGTTCTACCCAAAACCTCAAAGCTTAGTGTCGGGAAAGGAAGGCCATGGGGACATCTCATCCAGGCCACACCCTGCCCACCACAGGTTCAGGCCTAGAGGCAGGAGCTTGAGACCTAATTGCCTGGGAGGAGGCCTGGCTGGAGGCCAGCAGGAGGGTGCCTGACCAGAGACAGGAGGGCCCAGCCCCCGGGGCGCTACCTTCACCAGCTCAAAAGGGAACCGCTCGTGGAAGATGCGATTGATTCGGGCGCCCCCGGAGAGCTCCAGTGTGTCCACCTGATCTCCTGAGCCCTCGATCCTCTTCTCAAAATCCACCCCAAACTGCTGGACCATCCTATGAGGAAAAGGAAAAAGCAAGCATCAAAGCAGAGGTTTCCACACTGCTCTGGAATGATGTTCCAAGTCAAGCCAAGGTTTACTGTTCTTTTACCATTTTTCAGCAGCAAAGTGTCTTCTGTCTATGTTAAAACAAATAAACCAAATTCAAGAGCTCCCAATGGCAAATGCTGGCTACGGGTCAGACTCAAGCTAAGCTTGTTTCGATTATTCATCCATTCAATCAAAGAAGACCCACTTATTCCTCCCACTTTGCAGAAGACAGGAGAGTTCAGGAGTCAAAGCTCAGCACCTCTGCCCTGATTTGCAGGATGCAACTTGATTTGCAGGATGCTGGGAAGGAAAGGTAGCCACTTCCGCACAATTCAGGTACTTCTGCAGGTTCCCGCCACCTCCCAGCCTGCTGGGGTTGGTCCTACCCCACTGATGGGATGTAAGGCCTTGGACAGGACTTTGTCCCTCTAAGCCTCCGATTCCTCATCTCCAAACTGGATTGAGGGTAACAACATCTACCTCCTTTGTGGGGACTGAAGATGTTTCTAGATCTCATTACTTCCAAGAAGTCACTGATCCTAAAATGCACTGTTATTTTGTGTATCCGCAAAAAAAGAAAAAATGCTGCCACGAATGGTGATTCTGCAAAGACACCTGGTTTCACACAAGTTAAATGCTTTCTTGGCCGAGTGCGTTGGCCCACGCCTGTAATACTAGCACTTTAGGATGCTGAGGTGAGAAGATGAGAGGAGGGCTTTAGTTTGGGAGTTCGAGATCACCCTGGGCAACACAGTGAGACTTCATTTTATTAAAAACAAACAAACAAAAAAACGCTGGACACGGTGGCTCATGCCTACAATACCAGCACTTTGGGAGGCTGAGGCAGGCAGATCACCTGAGCCCAGGAGTTTGAGACCAGCCTGGACAACATGGCGAAACCCCATCTCTACTGAAAATACAAAAACGAGCCGGGTGTGGTGGTGCATGCCTCTAAGTCCTGGTTAATTGGGAGGCTGAGGCAGGGGAACCGCTTGAACCTGGGCAGTGGAGGATGCAGTGAGCCAAGATTGTACCACTGTACTCCAGCCTGGGTGAGACAGAGTGAAACTCTGTCTCAAAAAAAGGAAAAAAAAAAAAGAAAACTTTTCTTGGTAAATTGCTTAGATCGGGCCTGGCCCTTAAAAAGAGTCTCTCCCCAGCACTTTGGGAGGCCGAGACGGGTGGATCACGAGGTCAGGAGATCGAGACCATCCTGAGCTACACGGTGAAACCCCGTTTCTACTAAAAAAAAAAAAACAAAAAACTAGCTGGGCGAGATGGCGGGCGCCTGTAGTCCCAGCTACTCGGGAGGCTGAGGCAGGAGAATGGCGTAAACCCGGGAGGCTGAGCTTGCAGTGAGCGGAGATCGCGCCACTGCACTCCAGCCTGGGCGACAGAGCTAGACTCCGTCTCCAAAAAAAAAAAAAAAAAAAAAGAGTCTCTCAGCATTGCTTATTGGCACCGTGAATAGTGAAAAAGTAAGATGATCTTGTTCACGTTTTAGTTTTCCTAAGCATTCCTAATTGCTCTCCCTAGTGTACCGGGCTGTCTCTCCTCATCAGTTTCACCCCCGAAATTCATGATCTACTGAAGTACCTGGAGACTTGCCCGTAAAGGGGAGCTGCTCAACGGTGGCCACTGCCAGGGTCACCAAGGCTGGGTTGCCAAAGAAAGGGGGGTCTCCCTTCATACCCCAAGTGGGAAAGGCAAGCACAAGCTGCCCAGATTCCCAAAATCTCTTTCCTCACATGAAGCAAAGGGTGCGCACATTTAATTTCCTTCCAGGACACACACGAAGGCCTACATTAATGCTTCACCTGGAATGGGGAATTTGTTTTTGTTTTCGTTTTTTTGAGACGGAGTCTCGCTCTATCGCCCAGGCTAGAGTGCAGTGGTGCAATCTCGGCTCACTGCAGCCTCCGCCTCCTGGGTTCGAGCGATTCTCCTGCCTCAGCCTCCCCAATAGCTGGGATTGCATGTGCCCGCCACCATGCCCAGCTGATTTTTGTGTTTTTAGGAGAAATGGGGTTTCGGCATGTTGGCCAGGCTTGTCTCAATCTCCTGACCTCAAGTGATCTGCCCGTCCTGGCCTCCCAAAGTGCTGGGATTACAGGCATGAGCCACCGCACATGGCCTGGAATGGAGAACTTGAACTGTGGACCAAACCAGGACCACGGTTGGCAAAGGCACAGCACTCAACTAATGACAGACAACAGACTGGGGAGGGGTTTGGGCAAGGATGGAGACTCTGGAGACCTGCTCTCAGCCACAGGGGACAAAGCACACCTGGGCACCAGCCTCCTGGGGGCCCTGGAGGTGATTTACGGGCCCAACCCTTGCCGCACAATCAGAGCATTCTGGACAATTGTGACTGGCTGGTCGGCGCCCCATGGAATTCGGGCTTAATCCTGCCCCCCTGTACCTCGGAATGCGCTCTTAGTAACATAGTGAGACTTTGTCTCTACAAAAATACAAAAATTAGCCAGGCGTGGAGGCGCATACCTGTATTATTCCCAGCTACTTGGGAGACTGCGGTGGGAGGATCACCTGAGCCCAAGTGGTGAGCCAGGATTGCACCACTGCACTCTAGCCTGGGCGACAAGGCAAGACCCTGTTTCAAAAACAAATATGTGAGGGCCAGGCGTGGGAGCTCATGCCTACAATCCCAGCACTTTGGGCGGCCGAAGTCGGCAGATCACCTGAGGTCAGGAGTTCGAAACCAGCCTGGCCAACATGAGGAAACCCCATCTCTACTAAAAATACAACAATTTGCTGGGCATGGTGGCGCATGCCTGTAATCCCAGCTACTCAGGAGGCTGAGGCAGGATAATTGCTTGAACCCGGGAGGTTGCACTGAGCTGAGATCATGCCACTGAGCTTCAGCCTGGGTGACAGAGTGAGACGCCATCTCAGGAAAAAACAACAACAAAAAAAACCCACCAAATATATAAATAAAATAAAATGAAAAAATCAATTTGAAACAACGTACGTACGTTCCTTAACCCCTCTGCTGGGGTCTCTGCCCTGCAGGAATCCTCGCCTGTAAAGTCACAGATGAACTTACAGGCATCTGTTAACGAAAAAAAAAAAACCAAGCAAACCCCTAGGTGTCCCCTGTGGGCACTGGGATACATGAACAGTCTGTGGGCTGCGTCAGGCGGAGACAGAAGGCTCTAGGCTTTGCTTTAACAAGAAGAGAAAAGCCAAGTGCAGAATTCAGGAGCTGGGGGATGTCTATTACCGTAATTCCCCGTTCTCTTGTAAAGCGCGAACGGAGAAAGACCGCCCATGTCTGCATGAGGACCTTGGACCCTGAGATAAAATGCTAAATCGAGAAGGTCCAGCTCTTGACAGGGGATGCAGATAACAGTGGCGCTTCTCCATGGTGATGGCAAAACTACCTGGGCAGGGAGGGCCCTGCAAGGCACCGGTTACAAATGACGTAACGTGCTAAGCCCCGGGGGACAGGGACTGTTTGTGACGGGCATTCCCTGACCCAGTCCTGCCACAGGCTTAACAAATAGCATTTAACTTTATTTATTTACTTATTTATTTTTGAGCTGGAGTCTCGCTCTGTCTGCTCAGGCTGGAGCGCAGTGGTGTGATCTTGGCTCACTGCAACCTCTGCCTCCCAGGTTCAAGTGATCGTCCTGCCTTAGCCTCTCAAGTAGCTGGGACTACAGGCGCCCACTACCACGCCTCGCTAATTTTTGTATTTTTTTCATAGAGACAGGGTTTTACCATGTTGGTCAGGGTGGTCTTGAACTCCTGACCTCAAGTGATCCACCCACTTAGGCCTCTCAAAGTGCTGGGAATACAGGCGTGAACCATCATGCCCAGCCTAATTTTTTTTTTTTTTTTTTTAAATTTCATAGGGACAGGCTGTTGCTCAGGCTGGTCTCAAACTCCTGGCTTCAAGCAATCCTCCTGCCTTGGCATCCCCATGTGCTGGGATTACAGGCACCTTATAATCTGCCAGTTTATCCCCATGGCCATGTGAGATGACAGCTGCTATGACTCTCACTTTAGAGGTGCAGAAAATGAGGCTCAGAGAGGTCCGGTCACCTGCCTGTGGTCACCCAGCGGGCCCAGGTCCTCCCTCAGGCTGAGTCCTCCACAACAACACTTCCTTCAGTCCAGTAGGCTGAATCTTGTGGTTTTGGTTTGGTTTTTTTTTTTTTGAGACGGAGTCTTGCTCTGTCACCCAGACTGGAGTGCAGTGGCATGATCTCGGCTCACTGCAACATCCACCTCCCGGGTTCAAGTGATTCTCCTGCCTCAGCCTCCCGAGTAGCTAGAATTACAGGGATGTACCACCATGCTCGGCTATGAATCTCCTCTTGAAGTCTGCAAAGGGCCACTATCTGCTATGCCAAGAATGTCTGAGCATAAAAGGACTCTGGTCCCTGAGGCCACGACCATGCACTGCTACCTGGCAGAGGGGGTAGGGGGATGCCAGGGTTGTGATGGCCAGAGGAGGCAGTGTCCTCCTGCTGTCCCTGTGGGAAGTGCCTCATGCATGGTACCGTCTGCAGTATGAGCTACCCAGGAGTCCCTGTCACCTGCTCTGGTCCAGTTGTTCCAGTGCCTCAGGGATCCTTATAGGCCCAAAGCCAAAAGGTCAGAGGCAGAAGAATCCCGGAGTGAGAATTTGGGATTGTGGGGGCATACCTGCTCCCAAACGTCACAGCTAGGCAGCTGCACCAACCAAGGCATGGGGTGGATCTTAAGAGCCCAAGCTGGAGAGGCACCTAACCCAAGGTCTGACTCCCACCCTCTCTCCCATGTCTCTTCTCCCACTGCAGCCAGGGGAGCCTGTGAGCACCTGAGTCAGCCCTGACCCTCCTGCGCTCAGAACCATCCATGGCTCCCACCTCACTCACAGCAAAAGCCAGTGTGCTCCCTGAGGCCCCACAAGGCCCTGCACAGCCTGCTCCATCACCTCCTTCCCCTCCCCTCACTCACTCCATCCAGCCACACGGCCCTCCTCTGACATGCACGACCCCAGGGCCTTTGCACTGGCCCGGCTTCATCCCACACGGCTCCCTCCCTCACGTGCTTCAGGTCTTTGCCTGACATTCAACTTCTTTTTTTTTTTGGAGACAGAGGCTCACTCTGTCGCCCAGGCTGATGTGCAGTGATGTGTTCTCAGCTCACTGAAACCTCTGCCTCTTGGGTTCAAGTGATTCTCCTGCCTCAGTCTCCTGAGTAGCTGGGATTACAGGAGAATGCCACCATGCCCGGCTAATTTTTGTATTTTCAGAAGAGACAGGGTTTCACCATGTTGGCCAAGCTGGTCTTGAACTCCGGACCTCAAGTGATCCTCCCGCCTCAGCCTCCCAAAACACTGGGATTACAGGTGTGAGCCACCACGCCTGGCCAACGCTCACCTTCTTTTTTTTTTTTTTTTTTTTGGGGGATGGAGCCTTGCCCTATCACCCAGGCTGGAGTGCAATGGCGTGATCTCGGCTGATCGCAACCTCCGCTCCCGGGTTCAAGCAATTCTCCTGCCTCAGCCTCCTGAGTAGCTAGGATTACAGGCATGCACCACCATGCCTGGCTAATTTTGCAATTTTATTTATTTATTTATTATTTGAGACGGAGTCTCACTCTGTCGCCCAGGCTGGAGTGCAGTGGCGCGATCTCGGCTCACCGCAAGCTCTGCCTCCCGGGTTCACGCCATTCTCCTGCCTCAGCCCCCTGAGTAGCTGGGACTACAGGCGCCCACCACCATGCCCGGCTAATGTTTTTGTATTTTTAGTAGAGACAGGGTTTCACCGTGTTAGCCAGGATGGTCTCGATCTCCTGACCTCGTGATCCACCCGCCTTGGCCTCCCAAAGTGCTGGGATTACAGGTGTGAGCCACCGCGCCCGGCCTATTTATTTATTATTTATTTATTTATTTTTGAGACGGAGTCTCGCTCTGATGCCCAGGCTGGAGTGCAATGGCGCAATCTTGGCTCACTGCAAGCTCCACCTCCTGGGTTCATGCTATTCTGCTGCCTCAGCCTGCCGAGTAGCTGGGACCACAGGTGCCCACCACCATGCTCGGCTAATTTTTTGTATTTTTTTTAGTAGAGATGGGGTTTCACTGCGTTAGCCAGGATGGTCTCGATCTCCTGACCTTGTGATCCGCCCACCTCGGCCTCCCAAAGTGCTGGGATTACAGGCGTGGGCCACTGCGCCTGGCCTAATTTTGCAATTTTAGTAGAGATGGGGTTTCACCATGTTGATCAGGCTGGTCTCCAACTCCTGACCTCAGGTGATCCGCCCACCTTGGCCTCCCAAAGTGCTGGGATTACAGGCGTGAGCCACCGCCCCCGGCCGGCCAACGCTCCCCTTCTAAAGGAGGCTGTTCCCGACGACTCCCACACTAGCACCACTTTCATAATTTGACATTTAATACACTATACATTTTCTTTCTTATTTTTTGTCCCATTCGTCCCACTTCCCCCCATTCTGAGCACTCCAGGGGGCAGGGATGGACACTTCTCCCGTCCACTGGGGCAACTGCCGTGCTCAGGATGGAGCCTGGCACACAGATGGCTTGCAGCGAGTGTCTGCTGAATGAATGAGTGGACAAGTGATGAGTAATGTCCAGTCTAGGGGGCCCTGTGGCTGATGGAAGGTAGGAGCCAGGCTGGTGGTGGGGGCAGGTGCCGGGGTACGTACTGCAGCAGGGCTTTGGTTTTGCGTGTAGGGTCGTCGGGCCGGAAGTTCTTGTACTCCTCCACCTCCTTCTCCAGGGACAGTAGCTGGCTCTGTAGTTTGCTACGCAGGGCTGGCAGCGACTCCCGGATGTGGTTGGTCAGTTGCTGCAGGAGAGTGGTCAGAGATCAGAAAGGGTGGTATGGGCAGGAGACCAGGGGGTGGCAGGCATACTCCCCCCACCAAGGGCCAACGCCAGGGTGCCACTATGAGGCCAGCACATCACACAGCCTTGAGACAGCAACAGATATATCAGGCCACAGATACACTCGTGTCTGGGAAAGGAGACGGTACAGAGCTGCTCATGAGTGTAAGAGGCTACAAACAGCCCGTGGGACTGACATCAGGCACTGGGCATATCAATGCCTTGGGGACATGCAAATGCTTGCAAGGACAGTCCATCCAGACCACAGAACACGGGGGCCAATGAACACACACGGGGACAGGCCCTACAAACTAAGACGGAAAGATCTCCCCTGAAAAGGAGCAGAACGCACTTAAGATGAGCTCCCTGGCTGCATCTGCATCTACAGAGAGAAGCAAGAAAGATTCAAAATAGACAAATGTGGGCCAAGCGCGGTGGCACACACCTGTAATCCCTGCACTTTGGGAGGCTGAGGCAGAAGCATCACTTAAGATCAAGAGTTTGAGACCAGCCTGGCCAACACAATGAAACCCGTTTCTACCAAAAAGTACAAAAATTATCTGGGTGTGGTGGTGGGCACCTGTAGTCTCAGCTACTCAGGAGACTGAGAAAGAACTCGGGAGGTGGAGGTTGCAGTGGGCCGAGATTACACCATGGCACTCTATCTAGCCTGGGTGACAGAGCAACTCTCTCTCTCAAAAAAAAAAGTTTTTTTTTAATTTAAAAATTTAAAAGAAAAAAAAAGAAAAACAAAGCCATAAAATCAGCCTATACTTGAAAAGTGTCAAGTAGAGTTCTGCCATCCGTCCTACAATAGAGAAGAATTTAGAAAGTGTTCATCAAGGCTGAGTGCAGTGGCTTGTGCCTGTAATCCCAGCACTTGGGGAGGCTGAGACAGATCACTCCAGGATAGGAGTTTGAGATCAACCCAGGCAGTATGGTGAGACCTTCTCTCTACAAAAAATAAAAAACTTTTCAAAATTAGCTGAGTGTGGCAGCACCCGCCTATAGACCCAGCTACTCAGGAGGCTAAGGCAAAAGGATCGCTTGAGTACAGGAGGCTGAGGATGCAATGAGCCGTGTTTGTGTCACTGCAATCCAGCCTGGACAACAGAGTAAAATGCATCACAAAGCCTGGACAACAGAGAAAAATCATCAAAAAGGCCAGGTATGGGCCGGGGGCGGTGGCTCACGCCTGTTATTTCAGCACTTTGGGAGGCCAAGGCGGGCAGATCATGAGGTCAGGAGATCGAGACCATCCTGGCTAACACGGTGAAACCCCGTCTCCACTAAAAATACAAAAAAAAAAAAAAAATTAGCCGGGCATGGTGGCAGGTGACTATAGTCCCAGCTATTTAGGAGGCTGAGGCAGGAGAACGGTGTGAACCCAGGAGGCGGAGCTTGCAGTGAGCCGAGATTACGCCACTGCACTCCAGCCTGGGAAAGAGGGAGACTCCATCTTGGGGTGGGGGGCGAGAAATAAAAAAGGCCAGGCTGGGTACAGTGGCTCACGCCTGTAATCCCAGCACTTTGGGAGGCTGAGGCGGGCAGATCACCTGAGATCAGGAGATGGAGACCAGCCTGGCCAATGTGGTGAAACCCTGTCTCTGCTAAAAATACAAAAGTTAGTTAAGTGTGGTGGCACACACCTGGAATCCCAGCTACTTGGGAGCCTGAGGCACGAGAATCACTCGAACCTGGGAGATGGAGGTTGGAGTGAGCTGAGATCACGCCACTGCACTCCAGCCCAGGCAACACAGTGAGGCTCTATCTCAAAAAAAATAAAAATAAAAATAAAAAAAATAAAAATAAAATAAAAAGTGGCGAACTAGAAAAGAGGCATGAAGGAACCTCACATCTATGGCATGGAGCTAGTGGGGTACCCCAAAGATCTCCTTGACCAGGGATCCCTGCCCTGCAGCCCTGGCCATGGACCCCCGTCTGTGTGGGCTGCCTAGAAAGGCAGGGAGCTACGCTGGCCTTCCCTTGGTCTCTGACAGGATACTACTGCACTTAAGCCGTGAGCAAATGGAGAGGAAAGGGCACTGCTGCTCTGGGAAGCACCCCACGTGAAAGGAGGCTGAGCCCCCTCCAGGCTCCCTGGCCGCCAGCTGGGCTTTTTGCTGCTGGCTCTGAGGAGGACCCAGCCAGCTGTGGAGTTTTACTTCCCTTCCTCTCCCTACTCCCGTTTGCAGGCAGACCCCAGCTTCCTCTCCTGGTGGGCCCCTCCCTCTAGATACTGACTTCCCTCTTTGCTCTCCCGAGCTGCCTTCTTTGGGCAGCTCTTTTCCCGGCCCCCGCCCCTACTGGATTCTTGATTGTGCATTTATCTGGTGGTTTGTTTGGTGTCAGTCTCCCTCATTAGAATTATGCCTTCCACAAGGACAGGAACCTGCTCTCGTGTGGACACTGTGTGCCCCTGTATGTGCGTGAAAAGATGACTCCTGGAGTGCTGCTGAGGCCCTGCTGCCATCCTGGAAGGTGCTGGAAAACAGCACAGAGGAACATCTTGCCCCTGCTACCACGCACTGGCCCACTGTATAGCTTTTAATACCACTTCTGTTTATGCACCCTGTGAATATATTACTTATAAGAAGAGAATAATAGGCCAGGCATGGTGGCTCATGCTTGTAATCTCAGCACTTCGGGAGGCTGACGCAGGTGGATCACTTGAGCTCAGGAGTTCGAGACCAGCCTGGCCAACATGGTGAAACTCCATCTCTACTAAAAATACAAAAATTAGCCGGGTGTGGTGGCACATGCCTGTAATCCCAGCTACTCAGGAGGCTGAGGCAGGAGAATCACTTGAACGTGGGAGGGGGAGGTTGGAGTGAGCCAAGATCATGCCACTGCACTCTAGCACTCTAGCTTAGGTGATGGAGTGAGACTAGCTTAGGTGATGGAGTCTCCCAAAAAAACCGTAATAATAATAAATAAATAAGTTATTAACCCCCTGTCACCAATCCCACGCAATGCATACAATCTTCTGGGTAAATGACTGAATAATTATAATGGTAATTAAAATATTGGTAATAATAACAGTGATGGTTGTAATAGTAGCAGCACCAAGTCACTGAACATCTGCTTTTCACCAGACCCTGAATCAAGTACATTTCTTTTATTTATTTATTTAATTTTTTGAAACAGGGTCTCACTCTATTGCCCAGGCTGGAATGCAGTGGCACAAACATAGCTCACTGAAGTCTTGATTTTCCAGGCTCAAGTGATCCTCCTGCTTCAGCCTCCTGAGTACCTGGAACTACAGGCATATGCCACCATGCTTAGCTATTTTTTTCTATTTTTCCTAGAGATAGGGTCTCCATATGTTGCCCAGACTGGTGAACTCCTAGGCTCAAGTGATCCTCCTGCCTTGGCCTCCCAAAGTGCTGCGATTACAGACATGAGCCACTGCACCTGGCCAAGCACATTTATTACAGCACAAATAAAAGCGGACTGAACCTATTTTGCTAAAACAACTGCTGCTGCAGCCTGAAACAAGTGCCAGTGAGGATCACAGCTATTGTGCAGTGCACAGCCTACGCCACTGCACACTACTCTGCAAACCTTGCAGTACCTGATTCAGCGTCTTCTGCAGATGTGGCGTGCCCATGCGGTCGGCCATGTGCCGGTAGGCCGGGTGGGAGAGGAAGAACTTCCTCTCAGCTGCCAGCGCTGCACGGATGTCCTTCTTGCCCTCAATATCCTTCTGGCTGCGGTTCACCACGCCAATGTAGCCTGTGGGGAGAGGCAGTCAGGGCAGGGGCAAAGCTAGGTGAGCCAAGTGGACCTGGCACGGGGATGGGCAAGATTCAAGTATAGAGATGGATCCTGTCCCACAAGGCACTCACAGACTATGTCATAACATGTTACTCAGAAACAACACAGAGGATGCGAATGCCCATGGCAGCTGTGAAGAGCAATGTTAAGTATTTGGAGGAAGGAGGGATCACATCCAGCCTGTGTGTGCAGGGACAGAAAAAAGCTTTGGGGCAGATGAAATCTACAAGCTGAGATTCAAAGACAGGTAAGAAAAAAATCTCGGCCGGGCACGGTGGCTCAAGTCTGTAATTGCATCACTTTGGGAGGCTGAGGCGGGTGGATCATGAGGTAAGGAGTTCGAGGCCACCCTGGCCAGCATGGTGAAACCCCATCTCTACTAAAAATACAAAAAATTAGCCATGCATGGTGGCGCATGACTGTAGTCCCAGGTACTCGGGAGGCTGACGCAGGAGAATTGCTTGAACTCAGCAGGTGGAGGTTGCAGTGAGCCAAGATCACGCAACTGCACTCTAGCCTGGGCAACAGAGCAAGACTCTGAATTTAAAAAAAAAAAAAAATCTCAAGGCCAGGTGCGGTGGCTCACACCTGTAATTCCAGCACTTCAGGAGGCTGAAGTAGGAGGAACACTTGAGCCCAAGAGTTCGAGACCAGCCTGGGTAACATGGCAAAACCCCATCTCTACAAAAATATACAATAATTAGCGAGGCGTGGTAGCACAGCTACCTGGGAGGCTGAGACGGGAGGATCACCTGAGCCTGGGAGTTCGAGGTTGCAGCAAGCTGTAATCACCCCACTACACTCCAGCCTGGGAAACAGAGCAAGGCATTGTCTCAAAAGAACAAAGAGAAATAACATCTTAAAAACAAGAGCAATAGGGAACAGCTAAAATCCACTATCAAACAAGTATATTTTAAACAGTTGGGTACATCAGGGTATTCATGTCCAGAGAGATCAGTGGAACCGAAAGGAAAGTCCAAAACTACACTGAGAAGGAGGTAGAACTGAAAGTTAACACTTCAACATATGGGGGAGAAGAGCTGGATAATTCAATGCATGCTGTTGTGAAGAATCCTAGTAGAATGCCTATCATTCCACTCCTGGCTAGGTTTTTGTTTCGTAGGTTTTTTTTTTTTTCTTTTTTCTTGAGACAGAGTTTTACTCTCATTGCCCAGGTTGGAGTGCAGTGGTGTAATCTTAGCTCACTGCAACCTCTGCCTCCTGAGTAGCTGGGATTACAGGCGTGCGTCACCACACTCGGCTAATTTTTGTTTTTTCAGTAAAGACGGGGTTTCACCACGTTGGCCATGCTGGTCTCGAACTCCTGACCTCATGATCTGCCAGCCATGGCCTCCTAAAGTGCTGGAATTACAGGCGTGAGCCACCGCGCCTGGCCTATGCTCTATTTTCTTTGCAGTGGGGTTGTGCATCTTTTCTCTTAGAAGGGGAGAGGTGCCTGTCATCTATCCTGTAAGGTCTTGTGAGATGTGACTGCTCTTCATCCTCTCCAGATCTCTCTCAGATCCAAGAGGGAGGAGGGAAATGGAGACATGCCAAGGTGAGGTCACAGTAGGAGACCCAAGATCTGAACCTAGATCCCTGTGAAGCTAAAATCACCATCACCTGTGTGATAGCATGAAGAAGGAAACAGCAGGGGCCAGCAAAAAGCATCTGGCTTGGATTTGGGTTGATTTACTTATTTAAGAGATGGAGTCTCGCCCTGTTGCCCATTCTGCATTGCAGTGGCATGATCATAGCTTACTATAGCTTTGAACTCCTGGGCTCAAGCCATCCTCCCGACTCAGCCTCCTGAGTAGCCGGGAGTACAGGCACATGTACCATCACACACGGATTTTTTTTTTTTTTTTTTTTGAGACAGAGTCTCACTTTGTCACCCAGGCTGGAGTACAGTGGTGCAATCTCAGCTCACTACAACCTCTACCTCCCAGGTTCAAGCGATTCTCATGTCTCAGCCTCTCCAGTAGCTGGGATTACAGGTGTGCGCCACCATACCCGGCTAATTCTTTTTTGTATTTTTAGTAGAGACAGGGTTTCATCATGTTGGTCAGGCTGGTCTCAAACTCCTGACCTCGGGTGATCCACCCACCTTGGTCTCCCAAAGTGCTGGGATTACAGGCATGAGCCACTGTGCCAAGCCTGTATGATTTTTCAAGAGAGAGATGGGGTCTTGCTGTGTTGCCCAGGCTGGTCTCAAACTCTGGGCCTCAAGCCATCCTCCCAACTGTGCTTTCCAAAGTCCTGGGGTTACAGGCATGAACCACCATGCCTAGCCTGGGTTCCCGTAAAGCAGCAGGAGTTGTGAGTCATTAGTACACTAGGAAAAAGGGTCCAGTGGGAGGGCTTCTGAAGCCTGAGGTCACAAACCAGGAGCAGGCCTACAAGTGAGCTGAGAGTGGAAGCGCCTTCATTCTTGGAAACAGGAAGGAAGGCAGAGACGGGCAGCTGTGGACATCAGTGAGTCAGGAGGAAGGGGAAGAGGCCCACATCACAAATCCTCAGCCCAGCTAGTACCAACAGACCCCAAAGTCCCTTAGGATCCAAGGTGAAGGCCTAACAGTGTCCAAGAGCAGCTGGGTCGGGGTGGCTGTAGTAGGGTATGGGGTTGGGTAGGGTCTGCTTTCCTCTTTAGCACCAGCAAATCCTCCCCAAACCTCAGCCAGCCACAGATTCGCTTCTCAAGCCCCGGATCTTCACAGCCAAACAGGATTTTGAATTTAGCCCTGACCACATTCCCCTGGGATCCGGGGTCGCCTCACCACTCAATGTCTCAGCAGTGCTGGGGGATGGTGGTAACCAAGGTCTGAACTTTTCCCCACATCTATCTCAGACATCAAGGTAGAAAACCCAGGAGTAAAAGAAATGGTCTAAGTGACTGTGGCTAAGCATGAAGGGAAAGGCAGGAGATGCCCGCAGCTTAGAGTAGATCCCAGAGGGCAGGAATGGTTTTAAAAAAACACAAAACAAGGCCGGGCACAGTGGCTCATGCCTTTAATCCCAGCACTTTGGGAGGCCGAGGTGGGTGGATCACATGAGGTCAGGAGTTCGAGACCAGCTTGGCCAACATGGCGAAACCCCATCTCTACTAAAAACACAAAAATTAGCTGGTTGTGGTGGCGAGCGCCTGTAATTCCAGTTACTCAGGAGGCAGAGGTTGCAGTGAGCTGAGATTGCGCCCCTGTACTCCAGCCTGGGCGACAAGGCAAAAACTCCATCTCAAAAAAAAAAAAAAAAAAAAAAGGAAAAGGAAAGGAAATGTTATAATAGAAAGTAATTTAAAAAATTAATTACAGTTATAAACCCTGGGGAGCTGGGAGCTGCGGAAGATTCACGCGTGGCTGTCTGGAGGAAGTGTGGCTGCGGGTGAGTTTAGTTTCCTCTTTCTATACATTTGTTTTCTAATGTTCCAGAAACCAGCAGGTGTTAACTGTGCACTTGAAAAACGAACGCATACAAATCAGAAAAAAAAGATTCATACGCTCAAAGGGAAAAGAAAGAAGGAGTTACGGTGAAATGGAGAAGCAGTGACTTCCAAGCAGGCAGAGAACAGGTGCCAGGGTTTCAGTCACGATAAGGACCCCACCCGTCCTCCTGCTTCCCCAGTCCCCGCAAAGCCACACCTCTTCTCAACGGGAGCAACTTGTTCTCCAAGACATCCCTGGCATCGGTGCCCTCGTCCATCAGGTCAAGCTTGGTGATGACACCGATGGTCCGTAGGCCTGAAAGAGGTCAGAGGTCAGAGGTCAGAGGCTGCCACCAGGAAAGAGCATCGGCAGCTGTAGGCTACCTGGGGTCCATTTGGCCCTGAAACTTCCAGGTCACATCACCTGGGAAAGCCAGAACATCACAGGCCTGGACCCGTTTCCCACGTGTTGAATGAAGATGGTCACAGCCCTGATCTCACAGGGAGGTCATAAGGGTGAGCCTGGCACATGGCAAATACTCAACAAATGCTGGCCTCTATTGTCACTTGCGTTATTAAGGACAACCTCTGCTGCTGCAGGCTTGGGGAAGCCTCATGGAAACATGATTCCTGGGCCAGATGTTGATGCTGGACTCTCCAAGGGGCAGCCAAGTCCCAAGGTCACATTTGAGCCTGACGCGACTGTTTCCACGGCCACCTCTTGCCTGAATGGCTAAAATCCCACTCTGGAAACCATCCCATCCAATCCCACCTCTCCACAAGTCATTCCAGAGTCAAGGATGTCCTCCTAGCAAAGCCTCACCTCTGCAGGTCAACCGCTCCCACGGGGGCTGCGGCCTGGCTCTGTGCTAACCGTGTATGTTTTATGTGTGGCATGTGCATGAGACACTGGGGACAGATGGAAGCCAGAGTGAAGATCTCTGGTGGGTGCCAAGAACCAAGGATGCTGGGCATGTCCCATGCTCAAGGCACCTGGAAGAGGGGACTGCTGCCCAGGGCTCAGGGTTACCTTGGGGATCGACTTCCTTGGCCAGCTTGAGGGCGTCGGAATTGGCCAGGTCCATGTTGGCGGGCGTGACGGCCAGAATGAGGCTGCTCTCCCGGCTGATGAACTGTAGGATCATGTCCTTGATCTGGTACTCGATGTCTGGAGGCTGGTCGCCCACAGGCACCTTGGTGATACCCGGGAGGTCGATGAGGGTCAAGTTCAACACTGGGAGGGAAACCAGAGGGAAAGGCACTCAGAGCCAGGAGAGGGGAGGCACATGCAGGCCCGCAGCTACCCAGCTGACTACCAAAGTTCCTGTGCAGGGCTCAGACCTGAGGATGCCGCCTGACACTCCACCTGAACCACACCTTGGATCTAGTAACTCCCCTCCTAGGATCCCATCCTACAGATACCCTCTACCTGCTCCATTTCAATGATGCAGTTCTAAATGAGGACAGTTCAGACTGGAATAGATCTAAAGGACTCAATAAATTTCAGCCCATCCACTCAGCCAATACCGAAGAACCGTTATGGACAAACACACGAGGCTGGGCGGGGTGGCTCATGTCTGTAATCCCAGCACTTTGGGATGCCAAGGTGGGTTGATCACTTGAGGCCAGGAGTTCGAGACCAGCCTGGCCAACATGGCAAAACCCCATCTGTACTAAATACACAAAAATTAGCCGGGCGTGGTAACACACACCTGTACTCCCAGCTACTTGGGAGGCTGAGGCGTGAGAATCACTTGAACCCAGAAGGTGGAGGATCCAGTGAGCTGAGATCGTACCACTGCACTCTAGCCTGTGTGACAGAGCAAGACTGTCTCAAAAAAAAAAAAAAACAAAAGACAAATGGATGAGGTCGGGCACGGTGGCTCATGCCTGTAATCCCAGCACTGTGGGATGGGTAGATCGCTTGAGCTCAGAAGTTCGAAACCAGCCTGGGCAAGATGGCGAAACCCTACCTCTACCAAAAATGTAAAAAATTAGCCTGGCACGAAGGTGTGCATCTGTTGTCCCAACTACTCAGGAGACTGAGGCGGGAGGATCGCCTGAGCCTAGGAGAAGAAGAAGTGAGCCAAGATCACACCACTGTCCTCCAGCTTGGCCAACAGTGTGAAACTCTGTCTCAAAAAAAAAAAAAAAAGAATAAAGAAACATTCTGAGAGGCATACAAAAAAAAAAAAAAGCATAGGCTGGGCGCGGTGGTTCACACCTGCAATCCTGGCACTTTGGGAGGCCAAGAACTCACCTGAGGTCGGGAGTTCGAGACCAGCCTGACCAACATGGAGAAACCCCGTCTCTACTAAAAACACAAAATTGTGGCAGAGCGCGGTGGCTCACGCCTGTAATCCCAGCACTTTGGGAGGCCAAGGCAGGCGGATCACAAGGTCAGGAGATTCAGACCATCCTGGCGAACACGGTGAAACCCCATTTCTACTAAAAATACAAAAAATCAGCCAGGCGTGATGGCGGACTACAGGGTCGCAGCTATTCGAGAGGCTGAGGCAGGAGAATGGTGTGAACCCGGGAGGCGGAGGTTGCAGTGAGCCGAGATCGTGCCACTGCACTCCAGCCTG
>NW_012117265.1:2520064-2520359 GCF_000951035.1 Colobus angolensis palliatus
GTGGGGGCGCATGTCTGTAATCCCAGCTACTTGGGGGGCTGAGGCAGGAGAATCACTTGAACCCAGGAGGTGGAGGTTGCAGTGAGCTGAGATTGCGCCATTGCACTCCAGCCTGGGCAATAAGAGTGAAACTCCATCTCAAAAAAAGCATAAATGATTTTTATGTTATGTTAACAATTTAAGGAAAAGGAATGATAAACACATACACAATATATACATAGATAGAATCACAATTGCTTACATATGTTTTTTGCTTACACTTTTTTTTTTTTTTTTTTTGAGACAGAGTCTCACT
>NW_012117265.1:2521649-2536048 GCF_000951035.1 Colobus angolensis palliatus
ATTGGCCGGATGCGGTGGCTCACGTCTATAATCCCAGCATTTTGGGAGGCCAAGGTGGGCAGATCACAAGGTCAGGAGTTCGAGACAAGCCTGGCCAATATGGTGAAATCCCATCTCTACTAAAAATACAAAAAATTAGCCAGGCGTGGTAGCAGTCATTTCTAGTCCCAGTTACTTGGGAGGCTGAGGCAGGAGAGTAGCTTGAACTCGGGAGGCAAAGGCTGCAGTGAGCCAAGATCATGCCACTGTACTCCATCCAGTCTGGGCAACAGAGCAAGACTCCATCTCAAAAAAAAAAAATTAGCTGGGTGTAGTGACACATGCCTGTAATCCCAGCTACTTGGGAGGCTGAGGCACACGAATTGCTCGAACCTGGGAGGCGGAAGTTGCAGCGAACAGAGATCACGCCACTGCACCCTGGCCTGGGCAACAGAGCAACACTCTGTCTCAAAAGAAAAAAAAAAAAAAATCAGGATATTTTACAGAAGTCTGGTTCTGGCCTCTCTTGAGGCAGCAGGAGATCTGGCTGCCTTGAGGCAAGTGGTGGCTGCCCTTAGTAAAAGGGGGAAACAGCTGCAATCACCCACCACTCCCAACTTCCTGGCATGCTCTTTCTTCACATTGAGACAGAGGTCTGGGTACTACATACCTAGCACAAGTGGGAAGATACAGATCAGGGGGCTATGTGCATGTGAATATCAGCTGTTTGTGAATGGGTGACATGAACGACCACGAACGACCAGAAACGGTCAGTCATGGGTCCCCACCCGTGCTGCCTACCGTGTGGCGAGTAGACTCGAAGGTTGATGGGCACTGGGGAGATGCCTTTGTTGGTCCCCGTGACCCTGTCGGTCTCTGCTTCAATCTCCTGCCGGACTTCATCAAAATCTGTAAACTTTTTGGACTTGCAGTGCAAAAACTCGGCATATTCTGGAAAGGGAAGAGAGATGCTGAAAATGAGAAGCATAGGCGATGGGGGGGAGAATGCTTTGTTGAATGAAAGTAATGACCCAGGCCGGGCGCGGTGGCTCACGCCTGTAATCCCAGCACTTTGGGAGGCGGAAGCGGGCAGATCACACGGTCAGGAGACTCAGACCATCCTGGCTAACATGGTGAAACCCCGCCTCTACTAAAATGACAAAAAATTAGCCAGGCGTGGTGGCACACACCTGTAGTCCCACCTACTCAGGAGGCTGAGGCAGGATAATTGCTTGAACCCGGGAGGTGGAGGTTGCAATGAGCCAAGATCGCGCCACTGCACTCCAGCCTGGGTGACAGAGCGAGACTCCGTCTCAAACAAACAAACAAACAAACAAACAAAACCAATAAAATAAAATAAAAAAGAAAATAATGACCCAGTCATTGTCACTCTAGGAATTTAGGAGTGAGAGACTCATTCTCATGACAAGTGTCTTGGGGCAGGCGGGGGTTCCTACAGACTGAATAGACTGAGCCCCTTTCCAGATCCTGAAGATTACATTCCCATGTGGCACTTTGCAAACTATTAATATACATCATGACATATTATGAACCCCCCCCAAAAAAAAAAAAATCAACAGGTAGACATGACCAATGACCAAAGTTTCTTTGCTTTCTTTGTTGTTTTTTATAGGCAGGATCTCACTGTGTCACCCAGGCTGGCGTGCAGTGGGTGTGATCACAGAGCGCTGCAGCCTTGAACTCCTGGGCTCAAGCAATCCTCCTGCCTCAGCCTCCTAAAGCACTGGGATTACAGGCCTGTGCCACCATGCCCAGCCATTTATTTGTTGATTGACTGGTGAACAGAAGAGGAAGTGCCAGGATACATCACCCAGAGAGGGTGAGCCCATTTGATGAAGGTGATGCTGCAGAGTCTCCCTTGCTGTGGGTCCTAGTCAAGGGAGTTCGATGCCTAAGTCCTTGTGGGATCATGGTCCACCAGCACATTCCAGCTCCACAAAATCCTCAGGGGTATTTCCCATGGCACTCACTTCTCCTTCTTCCCCAAGGAGCCCACAAGGTATAGGGAAGGGGCACCCCCGCCGACTCCTCAGAGCTGGTCTTGAGTCTTTCCTTCTCCCACTGGCTATTTAAGAGGGTCCCCTACCTAGACACAAACTCCCCAGGAGAAATGCTTTCTGGGCATAACCCTGAGTGTATGCAAGACCTGGGGGTAACTGAAAGCCACAGCGAGACTGAGATGAAGGGGAACAAGATAAGTAACTGACAAGCAGTGTGGGTCTCACCAGGAAACCAGAGAAATCCAGTCCCGAATCACAGATTCAGGACAAAGCAAATATAAAGCATGTTCATCACGGAAGGTGGCTGCCAAGCACACAGGTGTCCACTGTACAAAGCCTTGACGTTTCCAGATGTTCAAATTTTCAGAATCAAATGTTGGGGAGGGGAAATCCCCAAAGCTCAGAGATCACAGCTACTGTAGTGATGCTAAAAATAAGGAGGAAACGGCTGGGCACAGTGGCTCATGCCTATTATCCAGCACTGTGGGAGGCCGAGGACAGTGGATCACTTGAGCCCAGGAGTTCAAGACCAGCCTGGGTGACACAGTGAGACCCCGTCTCTACAAAAATGTAAAACATGAGCCAGGCATGCTGGCGTGCACCTGCAGTTCCAGCTACTGCGGAGGCCGATATGGTCTGGCTCTGTGTCCCCATCCACATCTCATCTTGTAGCTCCCATAATTCCCTCGTGTTGTGGGAGGGACCCAGCAAGAGATTACTGAATCATGGGGGCGGGGCTTTCCTGTGCTATTCTAGTGAGAGCAAATAAGTCTCACGAGATCTGATGATTTTAAAAATGGGAGTTTCCCTGCAGAAGCTCTCTCACTCTCTGTCTGCTGCCATCCACATAAGACGTGACTTGCTCCTCCTTGCCTTCCGCCATGATCGTGAGGCTTCCCCAGTCCAGCTGTGTGGAACTGTAACTCCACTAAACCTCTTTTATTTTGTAAATTGCCCAGTCTCAAATATGTCTTTATCAGCAGCGTGAAAACGGACTAATATGAGGCTGAGGTGGGAGGATCGTTTGAGCCCAGGAGCTGGAGGTTGCAGTGAGCTATGATCTATGACTGCACCACTGCATTCCAGCCTGGGCGACAGAGCAAGACACTGTCTCAAAAAGAAAAAGAAAAAAAGAAAGGGGTAAATAAGTCACACTGGCAAAGAGGTCAGAGCCCTGACCCACGGCAGAGATGCAAAGATGTGCACTGCCCTGTCGTTTTTAACAGTAAAAAATCGAAAATGGTGTCAACGTCCACCAGGAGGAGACCTGGCAACATGAACAACGCAGCCGTGCCATAAACTGCCTCAAGCAAAGGCAAAAAGGGAGATGAACGCCCAGCCAGGTCTAGAATCTTCAAGGCAGAAAGAAGAGTGTGAGGAGGTTCACCGTTCCATCATGGCTACCAAAGAAACTACGGTGCTCTGACCAGGCCCTGCGTGTGGTCCCATAGCACCTCACAAGTCCCCCTGACAGGTAGGCATCTCTAAGATCCCCATTTCAAAGATGAGGAAACAGGCCCGGAGAGGTTAAAGGCCTTGGGCCAAGGTCTGTGATGGAGCTGGGACTTGGAACCCAGAAATTCTGGCTCCAGGTAGGGGCTCCCAAGCCAGACAGTCTTTGTGAGGCCAACAGAAGTATCTTCACCTCTCTGAACGTCTCTGCAGGGTCAAGCGGAGACTCAGTGGGCTCCGATGACTGAGGACCTTGTCCGGCACAGACACTGGCCACCCAGATCAGGGGCAATGAGGACGTCTGCTGGAGGATTCAGGATCCCCACCCCCACCCCCAGCCCTGCTATCAGCTGACCCAGTTCCCGAGGACAGTCACACTCCAGCCTTCTGCAGGGGAAACACTCGGCCGCTCTTCCTGTAGCAGCCACTAAAAATGGAACAGCTCCCAACCCCCCACAGCAAATCTCAGTTCTCTTCTGGCTCCAGGACCCCAGCTCAGCCCTGAAAGAGACCATCTCCTTTCAAAGAGTGCAGGGGCACATGGCATGGAAGATGCGCTGGTGGCAAGGACACAGGCCCTCTCCCCAGCAGGCCTCTGCGCCGCCAAGTGCGGTGTCTACAAAGCCCAGCCCCACCTCCTCCTACTCCTGGGCCTGCCTGGCTACCACCTCTCCCGGGAAGACCTCCCTGAGTGGGGCATCTTGGTCCCTTCCTCATCAGAGCCAGCTCACTTTGGATTGTACTGATGGGACCAGGACCTGCGGCTGCAGCACCTCAGAGCCCAGCATGTGGGGGCAGCACGCTGTGTGCAGTAATGAGCTCAGTCTGTGGTCAGAGGGCCTGCCCAGGTCTCAGTCTACTGATCTATAAAATGTACATCATAACAGGCTGTATGAAGACTCAGAATCAACACCTGCACAGGAAGAGCAGAGCCAGCACAGGTACGGTCTGAGCAGCTGGTGGGCAGAAGGCCCCAAGGAATGATGCGGCAAAGAGAGCACCAGGGTCAGTGGGCGCCATCCTTCCCCCAGCACACACAGGCAGGAGCCCAGAGAGGGCAAGCTACTCTCTCAAGCCACACAGGATCCCCACCTCTTGCAGGTCTCTCTCCCCACAGCACCTGCTCCACCCAGCTCCCTCCTCCCCTGCCTTCGTTTCCCCATAACACTTACTACCATCTGACACAGGGTGAGAAGTCTAATATACAGAGCTTTGCCTTGAATGTCCATGCCACCAGGGAAGGGACACCATCTGCCTTGGTCATTGCTGTGTCCCCAAGGGCACAGTCATGCATGTTAGGTGGGAAAATGGAGGTTCTGCCTGCCCAGCTGCCACAGGCTTCAGGGGGCACTGACAACCTCTCCCTCCCCCCAGCAAGCTGAATCTAGGTGTCTGACCTGCAAAAGGTTCCCCTGGAACCTCAGGCCATCCCCCAGTGCAGGGACCAAGAAACGAGCCCGGGAAGGACCACCTGCCTGACCCAAGTCTGCGTGGTCAGGGGCAGCCACGAGATCGGGCTGGAACCAGGCGGCCAGACCCACACGCTAGGCTTTGGAGCACGGCACCTTCCCCGGTTGTCACATGCAGGCTGGGAACCAACAGGGGATCAGAGAAGGCAGGGGCTGTTCTTTGTGATCTCTCCTCCTAGATCCTTCTGCTGTCGGCCAACCCCTCCATGTGGGCGAGGATATGGACAGCCGGTGCCAGAAAACCAGGGTTTCTTCCCTAGTGGGTCAGTGAGCAACAGAACCACACCAGAGAAAAAGGCCCAGGCACCGACCAGGTCCACCCCAGCTGCCTGCCTTTCTTCACAGGGCTCCTTGGCACGGTGGAAGTAAATGCTGATTGTCAGGTCAACAGAGGCTTTTTGTTTGTTTGTTTGTTTTGAGACTGAGTCTTACTCTGTCACCGAAGCTGGAGTGTAGTGGTGCAATCTCGGCTCACTGCAGCCTCTGCCTCCCAGGTTCAAGTTATTCTCGTACGTCAGCCTCCCAAGTAACTGGGATTATAGGCACATGCCACCACGCCCGACTAATTTGTATATTTTAAGTAAAGACGAGGTTTCACCATGTTGGCCAGGCTGGTCCCGAACTCCAGACCTCAGATGATCCGCCTACCCTGGCCTCCCAAAGTGCTGGGATTACAGGCGTGAGCCATCATGCCCAGCCCAATAGAAGTTTAAAAGCTTCCACCAGGCCAAGCGCAGTGGCCCATGCCTGTAACTCCAGCACTTTGGGAGGCTAAAGTAGGAGAATCATTGGAGGCCAGCCTGGGCAACACAGCAAGATCCTACATCTACAAAAAAATTTAGAAATTAGCTGGGCGTGGTGGTGCAAACCTGTAGTTCCAGCTACATGGGCAGCTGAGGTGGGAGGATTGCTTGAGCCCAGGAGGTTGAAGCTGCAGTGAGCTGTGATCACACCACTGCACTCCAGCCTGGATGACAAAGGCAGACCGGAGATCCTGTCTCAAAACAATGACAAAAAGAGAAATAGAGCGGAGGGCCTAGCCTGGGGCTCTTCTGGTGCGCTGCATGTGCTCAAGTGCTAGAGATGAGATGATTTTTTTTTTTTAACAATCCACTGGCCCAAAGAATCAGTCAGAGGCCTTAACACTGAGTTCCCTGTCAACTTGTCCATGGCAACCGAGGCCCAGCCACCAAGTCACTGAACCACCCCTGGCTCTGCCTGTCCTGGTCGCTGCCATCAAGCTGCACCCCACAGCCACCCTCCTCAGACAGGGCATTTCCATACCAAAGCCTGTTCCTCCAGTTCCTCGGCAAACTGCAAAGCATTTTGACAGCTCCACACACACCCCCACTGTCACCCGGCACCCTGAGCCAGGAGGGCTCCCTGGGAGGAGGGTCAGCCCGGGCCCCCTCTGAGAGGTTCACAGCTGCCATGGGATCAGGCCCTGGGGACTCCGAGGGACCCAGCCTGGTGCACAGCGGGAATAAAGGATTAAACGGGGCAGTCATCCCGCAATCACACTGCCAAGGCCAGGGAGTCAGCCGTCCTCGCCCACCGCAGGGCCTCCTAACTATGGGCCCACTGGTTGTACTTGGGGGTTTTTCCAGAAAGAGGTTCTGCCTCCCTCCAAGCCTGTGTCCCCTAC
Organism: Colobus angolensis palliatus; assembly: GCF_000951035.1. NCBI lineage: Eukaryota > Metazoa > Chordata > Mammalia > Primates > Cercopithecidae > Colobus > Colobus angolensis. Next base: position 2,528,216 of record NW_012117265.1, read on the forward strand.
TGAAGCTGGAGCTCTGAGATAGCAGGGACTTCGTGTGAACCACAGTTCCCCCTAGCATCTTGTATACAGCAGCTGCTTAACTAAAATCCGTGAAAAAAGAATCTGCGCTCTAACCTAGAAGGACATCACTCCCAGGAACCCCCAACTGGGGCCCCACTGTGCTAAAGAGTCAATCCCCTGTACCTCAGGCCCTTTGAGAAGGTGTCAAGGGAGCCACAAGTGCAAGCTTCTCAGGGTGAGGGGGCCTGGGACATGAAGAAGCAGCCCCTTGCCAGAGGCCACAGTCACCTCTGGCCTGGTGACCCTGGAGGTCTTTGGAGCCTCCTGTTTCAAAGGAGCTTGTGGAACCCCAGAGTGACCGATGGCCCTGGTCAGAGGATGGCCCTCCCTGTCTTCAAAGCACAGCGGTCACGTGCCCGCTGGCACTGCTTAAGAATTTTGAAACGCCCAGGTCCGGCTGGAAAGACCTGCCTTCAACCCGACAGACAAGACAGCAGGGCTGGCCAGGCGCGGTGGCTCAAGCCTGTAATCCCAGCACTTTGGGAGGCCGAGACGGGCAGATCACAAGGTCAGGAGATCGAGACTATCCTGGCTAACACGGTGAAACCCCGTCTCTACTAAAAATACAAAAAAAAAACTAGCCGGGCGAGGTGGCAGGTGCCTGTAGTCCCAGCTACTCCAGAGGCTGAGGCAGGAGAATGGCGTAAACCCAGGAGGCGGAGCTTGCAGTGAGCTGAGATCCGGCCACTGCACTCCAGCCCGGGTGAAAGAGCAAGACTCCGTCTCAAAAAAAAAAAAAAAGACAGCAGGGTTTGGGGAGGTGAGGAGAGGGGGCGAGGAAGGAGACTTTTCGGGGTGCCTCGTGGCTTCACAGCCCAGCGACGCCCAACTCCAGGTTCCTACCCTTCTCTCGGCACCTCAGTTTCCCCAAAATGCAATGACACAGAACCCAGTGCTGGGGCTCCCATACAACTGCGATCAAATCCCAGCGGGAGCACACAGGTGGCTCAGAGGTTAGTCTCAGGGAACCTGCAGGGACTGGGCTAGGGTCCCAGTGCTTTGCACACTGGGGCTCTGCCCTGATCTTCTCACCGTTCCCCCAGCAAAGAACACAATGACCAGGCTGGCCCTGAAGGCAAGGAGAGATTTGCCTTTCCCAAACCTGGCGTTGGCAGGCGCGACCGGGAGGAACAACTTGGGAATCAGCCACCATCAGGAGACCCTAGCTACCACGGCAGCAGGCAGGATCCAGCCATGCAGGACTTCCAGAGCCTTCAGCAGATCAAGAAGTGGGCCCAGCACACAGCACTTCCCATGCCCATTTAGCCCTCGAGCTCTCTCTAATCCGAGACAATACGCAAACATCTCCCGGTCCAGGACACATTGTCACTGGGAAGGTGACAGCCTGAGCAGGCATCCCAGACAGCCCACAGCCTGACACACACCAGCTTGATTTACTCTCTAGATACAAGGCTGCAGATGGAATGGCAGAGTGATGGGTCGGGCTCACCAGGGAAGGAGCTTGGAAGAGTAACCCCCATCACTTCCCACCCACTAGGCAAGAAGGGGCACAGCACCAGCCCTTCGAGCTTGCTCACTCAGCCCGTGCCTGCAGAGCACCTGCTCGGCGCCAGGTCCTGTGCTGGGCAGAGTCGATTGGCATGCCTGCCCTTGTGTGCTGGTGCAGAGAGAGACCATTAAGAAAAAACAAGAACAGGATAACTCATGCTGCCGGAGAAGGAAGGCGGCAAGTGACCAGGTGGGGGTGAGTAGCAAAGACACTGGCACGTAGGGGACAGGGCGTTCCAGGCGGGCAGCACAGTGAGCACAGAGGGAACCAGCAAGCTGGGTCTGAGAATCCGGAGGGAGATGGATGGGGTCAGTGGCTGGGGACCAGGAGGAGGTGAGGTCCCAGAGACCGGCAAGGGCCACAAGGCCTTGAGAAGGAGGCTCGATTTGCTTCTGAGGCCAGTGGGAAGCCCTGGAGCCAGGTCCTGACATCTCTTCCCTGGTTCCTGTGAGCACACTAAAGGCCAGTTCAAGGCCAAGGGCGGTGGGAGGGGTGGCTCACAGGGCCTCACTGTGCACATTCCACACAGGAACAGTCCCAGGCACCTAGAGTTTACAGGGCTGCTTCCCAATGAGGGCAGGGTTCACCCATGGGCCACCAAACTTCCTGGTGGCTATGGTCTTAATAATGTTTAAACTTCCATGGCTAGAAGTTATGGTTCACTGGGGACGGTTGGAATGAGGGCAAGCTGGGCCACACCGGGCATCGCGGGAACCAGAGGGGAACACGGGCCGCGCCGCGGGGGCCCTGTCTTTGGACATCAGGCCTCACAAAGAGACAGCCATACCACAGCCAATGGGGTGCCATGGCCATGACGGCAGTGCCACCATCACCCCCATTTTATAGATGAAGCCACCAAGGCGCAGAAAGGGAAGTCACTTTACCACGTCCCGGGCCAGTAAAGGGTGGCAGCCTGGCTCTGAGTTTGGTCACAGAGAGCCAGCTTTCAATTCCGAGGAACCACACGGTCTGGTGTATACCCCACAAGGCCCCGCCAGCCCAGCAGTCACCGATGCCCGCCGTGTGTTCATTTTCCTCTCCTGTTAGTAGGGTGTTCTACCTCCCACCCACCTTCCCCAGCCGGGGTGCCTATGCTGCTTAATGCCTCGCCTGGAAGGTAGTCTGGACTGCCTGGCATCGGCCAGCACCACCAGGGCCAGGCCCCCATCGCCTCTTACCTGGCACCATGCCAGCCTCCCTGCCACTCCCTATCCCCCACTCCCTGTTTGCATTCTGGTCCCTGACTGTCCCTCCTGAACACGGCGGCCAGTGGTCTCCCCACATCATGCATGCCACCCCAGCTCCCACTGCCCAAATCTTCAACATGCCTGCCAGTCCCAGTCCCTCCTACCTTCTGGCCCCTCCCCAGCCTCACTGCCTCCCCTCACCACTTTGCTAATGCTGTTCCCCTACCTAGAATGTTCTCTCTGGGTCCCCAATCCCAAGGTGAATCCAACAGACACTCCCAGGCTGGGGCTTGGGGGCTGGGACCACGCCAGGTGTTCACACTGCCTCCCTGGAGATCAGCTACGGCCCAGCACCGAGTGGGCACCTACTTGGAGCAATAAGAGACTGGAGCCTGGCCGGGCGCAGGGGCTCACCCCTGTCATCCCAGCATTTTGGGAGGCTGAGATGGGAGGATCGCTTGAGCCCAGGAGTTCAAGACCAGCCTGGTCAATATAGCAAGACTTCATCTCAATTTAAAAATCTGCCAGGCGCAGTAGCTCATGCCTGCAATCTCAGCCCTTTGGGAGGCCAAGGTGGGCAGATCACTTGAGGCCAGGAGTTCAAGACCAGCCTGGCCAATGTGGTAAAACCCCGTCTCTACTAAAAATACAAAAATTAGCCAGGCTGGGTGGCATGCGCCTATAGTCCCAGCTATTTGGGAGGCTGAGGAAGAATAATTGCTTGAACCTGGGAGGTGGAGGCTGCAGTGAGCCAAGATCATGCCACTGCACCCCAGCGTGGGCCACAGAGCAGGACCTTGTCTCAAAAAACAAACAAACAAACAAACAAACAGAAAAAAAACGGAGAAACTGAAAATGCCATGATCAGGCGGGGCTGAGGGGTGCAAGCTGGGAGGAAGGAAAGAGCCCCGCCCATGTGGGACACCCCTGGAACTCTCTTTTGAATCAGCCCAACAGGATGCAACTATGTATCCACCTCTACCACAGCTGCCACACCCATCCCCCAGCTGCCCCCTACAGGGCGGGCCTCAGCACTGGCCCCTGTGGTCCCTTTTCCACCAACAGCCACAGGGATCTGGTCAAGTCACACCTTGGCCTAAGGCCACATTCCCCCAAGAGTTGGCTTAAGGGTGGGTTTTAAAGACAATGTTCCCGTGTGCCCTAAGGCAAGTGGTCAGAAAGCTTTGGCTCCCTCCTCTGTAAGGTGGGGACAGACATCAGGAACCCATCATCGTTCATCCAGGTCAGGCACTGGGCAGGTCTGTGCTCTGTGCTCCCTCCTGACCAAGGCTCTCTGCCTGCTTCTCTCCCCTCCGCCCCGACATGTATTAAATAACGTGTTCTTCAAGGTTAACAAGGTGGTGTTATTGTCATCACTGTCCAGACAGGAAACACAGTGGCAGTCCCTCCCTAGGAGCCGGGTTGGGAACCTGGGCAGTCTCCCCTCCAAGCCTAAACCAAGCAGGGCAGGCTCTCCCAGTGGTGTGGCCAGGAACTAGCAGCATCACCAGGGACTCATTAAAAATGCAGTTTGCAGCCAGGCCTGGTGGTTCACGCCCATAATCCCAGCACTTTGGGAGGCCGAGGCGGGCAGATCACTTGAGCTCAGGAGTTCCAGACCAGCCTGGCCAACATGGTGAAACTCCGTCTCTACTAAAAACACAAAAAATTAGCCAGGCGTGGTAGCTTGTGCCTGTAGTCCCAGCTGCTCAGGAGGCGGAGGCATGAGAATCCCTTGAACCTGGAAGGCGGAGGTTGCAGTAAGCCGAGATCACCCGCCACTGTACTCTAGCTTGGGTGACAGAGTGAAACTCTGTCTCAAAAAAATATACACATAAATAAAATAATAAAATAAAATAAATAAAATAAAAATGCAGTTTGCACATCTGACCCCCATCCTGCTCAATGGGAAACAGAAAACTACCAAGACTGATCTCCACGGTGACTTTCAGGACTCAGGGGTTGCCCATTCCTGGCACAGCTGATTGGACGCCTGAACCCAGAGGTGGCAGCCCATTGGCCCATCGGTGGCGTACGAAATGGCAGAGCTCATAAAGAGGAGGTGGCGGGCCAATTGGCTGCTGTCTCTCGCTGGAGCTACGCCTTCTCGCCAGGTTGGGCGGGGCCAGAGGATGAAAGTGAGGAGGCTTGGGAGGCCAAGCTGAGAGCCAGTGTTGAGGTCAGATGTGCCTGGATGCAGGTCCCAGATCTGGGGCCCGCTGGAAAGGCAGGCAACCTGGTCAAACCTCAGTTTCCCCATCTGTAGAATGGGTGTGTGTGTGTCAGCTACCTTCCCAGTGTGAGAGTGTTTAAAAGGGCCGCAAGGAGACATTAACACAAACTTGAGTGTTGAACGCCCAATACTCTGGCCCAAGATCCTTCCCAAGGAGGCCCGAGGGGGTTTCCTGATGGGATATACACCCACCTCATGTCAGCCTCAGGTAGGAAGAATAGAAATACACTGAGACCAGGGAGGGAAAGAACAAGAAGAAATCCACACATAGGTCATACTATATCCAACAGGCTGGGTCTCCCTAAAAGTCAGTCTGATTAAAAAGCAATGGTGGCTGGGTGCGGTGGCTCACGCCTGTAATCCCAGCACTTTGGGAGGCCCAGGCGGGCAGATCACAAGGTCAAGAGATTGAGACCAGCATGACCAACATGGTGTAAACCCCATCTCTACTAAAAATACAAAAATTAGCCGGACATAGTGGCATGCACCTGTAGTCCCAGCTACTCGGGAGGCTGAGGCAGGAGAATCGCTTGAACCCAGGAGGCAGAGGTTGCAGTGAGCCGAGATCACGCCACTGCATTCCAGCCTGGTGACAGAGCGAGACTTCGTCTCAAAATAAATAAATAAATACATACATGAAATAAAAAATAAAAAGCAGTGGTGGAGGGCTGGCACAATGGTTCATGCCTATAATCCCAGCACTGTGGGAGGCTCAGGCAGGACGATTGCTTGAGGTCAGGAGTTCAAGACCTGCCTGGGCAACATACTGAGATGCTCATCTCTACAAAAAAAAAAAATCAGCTGGGTATAGTGGTGTGTGCACCTGTAGTCCTAGCTACCCAAGAGGTTGAGGCGGGAGGATTGCTTGGGCCCAGGAGTTGAGGCTGCAGTGAGCTATGACTACACCACTGCACAGCCTGGGGAACAGAGTGAGACGCTGTCTCTTTAAAACAAAACAAAACAAAAAGAGTGATTATGGGGAGCTGCTTTAGTGAAAAGAGAAGAAGAGATAACAAAAGAGTATAGGATGGGATTGAGCAGAGCAGCTATAACACCAGCCAGATATCTGGGGGACAACTGGTGACATGCTGAGTAGGGACTGGGACGTGGGTGACATGCAGGAATGACTCCTTCTCTGGGGCATGATTCTGGGATTGTGTAGACAGGTGTCTTTATTGCACGGGGAGGTGCACTGGGGCGTGAAGGACGGATGAGTCACCATGTCTGCTACTGACTTTGAAAGGTTCAGCAAAATCGGTTTATCTATGACATATGGAAAGCACACATGGGGCCGGTGCGGTGGCTCACGCCTGTAATGCCAGCACTTTGGGAGGCCGAGGTGGGAGGATCACTTGAGGTCAGGAGTTCAAGACCAGCCTGGCCAACAGGGTGAAACTCTGTCTCTACTAAAAATACAAAAAAATTAGCCAGTCGTGGTGGCGGACGCCTGTAATCCCAGCTACTTGGGAGGCTGAGGCGGGAGAATTGCTGGAACCCAGGAGGCGGAGGTTGCAGTGAGCCGAGATCGCATCACTGTACTCCAGCCCGGGTGACAGATTAAGACTCTGTCTTAAAAAAAGAAAGAAAGCACACACATGGCAGCTGGCATGGCATTCTGGTCACAGCTGAGGGCTTGCAGTGTGGGTGTGTAAGTGTTCACTGAGCCGTTTTTCAACTTCCTCACACATGTGGAACATGTAAATTCAATGTCCAATGATAGGCCAGGACCCAAGTTCCACCCTCCGCCCCTAGTTCCTCCTGGCCACCACTCATCCACATCCACTTCCTGCTGAACTTCAGGCCACCCCACCTTACCTGTTTTTGAGAAGATGAGCTGCAAAATGAGAGGCCGCCGGGTGACGATGCCTGAACCGCGGGGAAGGAAGTCCCTGTGAGGGGGGAAAGGGACAGAAATTACTCACGAGGGGCAGGAAGTGTGACCACACGGGGTGGAGCAACTCTGTCTTGCAATTTGGGTGACCTCAGCAAAGGCACCAACCTCAGCTGGGCCCTGGGGAATGCTCTGGTCTTGGAGGGTCCTGAGGCCTGAAGAGCTCAGGAGGGTCTGCATGGAAGGTCATGGTGACCAAAACCCTTCCCCTCTGGCAGGCTGTGCCCCACCCCTAGCACTCCAAGGGGGCCCATTCCCTGGTATGTATTTGTTACATTTCCCCCATACCCAGGAGATCAACACATTTCCTATGTGTTTTAAATCAACACGATGCCACGTGCATATGGGTAAAATACAAGGAAAGTTATTGAAGACAAAATAGGATGTGTTTCACGTCCAGAAAAGTAACATCTACAGAAGCAGAAGACAGATCAGTGGATACCTGGATGTGGGAACAGCAGGTGACTGCCAGTGGAGGGGAAGGAGCTTTCTGGAGTGATGAAAATGTTCTACATGTAGACTATGGTGATGTTTACTAAAATTAACTGTAAAAGCCTGGACAAGATGGTAAAACTAAACTAAACTAAACTAAAATTAGCTGGGTATGGTGGCCCATACCCGTGGTCCCAGCTACTAGAGAGGCTGAGAGAGGAGGATGGCATGAGCCCAGGAGACTGAGGTTGTACTGAGCCACGACTGCACTACTGCACTCCAGCCTGGGCAATGGAGAGAGACTCTGTGTGAAGAAAAAAAAAAAAAAACAAGGGCTGTAAAATGACTAAAGACCATTAATTCTGAAATGGATCAATTTCGCGGAATGTAAATTACCACTCGATAGAGCTGTTTAAGAAAAATACATATCGGCCGGGCGCGGTGGCTCAAGCCTGTAATCCCAGCACTTTGGGAGGCCGAGACGGGCGGATCACGAGGTCAGGAGATCGAGACCACCCTG
>NW_012117265.1:2536728-2539864 GCF_000951035.1 Colobus angolensis palliatus
GAAGGAAGAAAGGAAGGAAGGAAGGAAGGAAGGAAGGAAGGAAGGAAGGAAGGAAGGAAGGAATTCCATGTCTTTCACAATGGAAAAGACTCAGGCACAACCACCCCATAAGACATAGGGAGTAGCCTGCACCAACTGACAGTGACTACACCAGGATTCCAGCAAGGAGGAAGACAGGAAGTCATCCTGTACACTCAGAAAGGAAAACGAAAGCTTCCCAGTGAGCACTGAAGTAGAAACAGTAGGCTGGGGGTACATTAAAGGCTCAAAAGGAAATTCTGTTGTTTCATACAAAATGGTGAAAGGTTCTAGGCACAGTAGGCACAGGGAATTTTTCTTTTCTTTTTTGTTTTTCTTTTTTTTTTTGAGACAGAGCTTCGCTCTTGTTCAGGCTACAGTGCAGTGGCTCAATCTCAGCTCACTGCAACCTCTGCCTCTCGGGTTCAAGCAATTCTCCTGCCTCAGCCTCCCAAGTAGCTGGGATTACAGAAATGCGCTACCATGCCTGGCTAATTTTTTGTATTTTTAGTAGAGACAGGGTTTCACTGTGTTGGCCAGGCTGGTCTCGAACTCGCCCTCAGGTGATCTGCCAACCTTGGCCTCCCAAAATGCTGGGTTTACAGGCGTGAGCCACCGTGCCCGGCCGACACAGGGAATTTCAAACAGGTTCTGCACCTCGATGAATGTCTGGATTGTTGAAAATCTATGCAGGACACAGGGCAATTGGTACAGTACAGCTGTGTCCTGTATGGAACAAGGTCCCTGAGCGAGTGCCACTAGCACTACAACCATTCCCGGCGGCAGGTGGCCCTACCCATGCTGGGAACTCCTGATGGGGGTGCTGAAGGGTTCCAGGAGACCTGTTTCTCAGCTGGAGCTGGGCACTGGAAATTCCTGGGAATGTACTACCCAGTGGGTGGAGTCGGGGGGAGATGTGCTCTTGCCACACACCCTGGAAGATGGGTTGCAGCCCGTCAGTCAGGAGGCTGTCCCACCACTTCTTCAGCGCTTCCTCTGGCTGGGTGCAGACACAGCAGTGACTACACAAGTCAGCCCACGCCTTCAGGGGGCTTGCAACCTGGACTGCATGAAAAAAGAGATCTTCAAGCCGGGCAAGGTGGCTCAAGCCTGTAATCCCAGCACTTTGGGAGGCTGAGACGGGCGGATCACGAGGTCAGGAGATCGAGACCATCCTGGCTAACACGGTGAAACCCCGTCTCTACTAAAAATACAAAAAACTAGCTGGGCGAGGTGGCGGGCGCCTGTAGTCCCAGCTACTCCGGAGGCTGAGGCAAGAGAATGGCGTAAACCCGGAAGGTGGAGCTTGCAGTGAGCTGAGATCCAGCCACTGCACTCCAGCCCGGGCGACAGAGCAAGACTCCGTCTCAAAAAAAAAAAGAAAAAAGAGATCTTCATGGGCAACAGGGCTATGAAGGCCCCGACGGGGGTGCTGCTGGCAGAGCAGGGCTGAAGTTTTAGAAGCAGCCTCCAGCCTCCAGTGGTCAGCGCTGGGGGGACGGGGGTGGCGGTGCTGGGGATTACGATGAGGAGGCTGGTCATCACTGTCAGAGTAAGGCCACCAGCTGGGATTTAGGGATGGATTACAATAAATGTAAGCTTTAGCCAGATTATTAACAAATGTAAGCTTTTAAAACCCTTCTCTGGCTGATGCAGGGGAGAGGGCAGGAGCAGGAGGCAGGTGGGGGTGACCGCTGTGGTTCAGGTGAGTGACATCAGGGGTGAGACCAGGGAGATGGCAGACAGGGGCACGGAGGGCAGTGGACAGGCCCTAGGCAGATTCCAGGGTGGTTTGGGAGGTAGATGGTCACAACCTGAGGGAAGGTTGGATGGAGAAGAGCCAGGAGGGTGGGAGGAGACAAGACAGAGGGGAGCACCCTGCAGACACTTGCAAGGCCCTGGGGGATGGGCTCTGGCATCTGCATCCTGTCTCTGCAGCCACAGGCAGCACCGTCAGCTCTCCAGGCCTGGGATGCCAGCCGCACTCCTGAGGATGACGAAGAGCCCAAGGGCCCTGCCAGCCAAGCACTAGGCCTGTCACACCACGTGCCCCAGTTCACACTGATGCCTGAGCTGTACTCCCCTTCCATCAGCCTCCCATTCGGCTGATGATGAGCCTGAGGCACAAAGAGGATATGAGACTTGGGCAACGTCACAGCTCATGGCTTGCATGAGGAATGAACCTTTCTCACTGGCTCCTGAGCACTTGGGCGGTGCTGGTGACACTGGTGCCAACATTCTGACCGGGCGGGTGCGAGGAAGACACACTGCAGGGATAAGAGGAGCTGGGGGCTGGGATAATTGGAGAGGGTTCTCTGAGCAGGGGACTGAGGGAGCAAGCTATATCAATCAGGAGGCGGAGTGAGCAGAGCGAGGGAAACAGCGAGGGGGCTCCCCCATACAGGTGACAGACCCCAAAGTCACCTCTTAGCATGGCCCCTTATCTCCCCTTCACAGTAGTCACAGTGGACACCAGGCTGTCCCAGGGGATTAACCCTATGAATACTACATGTAGCCTTGGCCCTGGTCCTCCCAGAGCTCCAGGCCACCTAGTTCACAGGTAAGAACCTGAGAGGCAGGGAACTTGGCATCTTGCACATCAGAGATGCAGCATGTCAGGTCGGGCATGATGGCTCACGCCTGTAATCCCAGCACTTTGGGAGGCCGAGGTGGGTGGATCACCTGAGGTCAGGAGTTTGAGACTAGCCTGGCCAACATGGTGAAACCCTGCCTCTACTTAAGATACAAAAATTAACTGGGCGTGGTGGCGCGTGCCTGTAGTCCCAGCTACTCAGGAGGCTAAGACACGAGAATGGCTTGAACCCGGCAGGCGGAGGTTGCGGTGAGCCGAGATCGCACCACTGCACTCCAGCCTGGGTGATAGAGTGAGACTCCATCTCAAAACAGAAACTAAAACAATACAAAATACAAAAACAAAACAAAACAAAATTTTAAAAAACCCTAGCTAGATGTGGTGGTGGGCGCCTGTAATCGCAACCACTTGGGAGGCTGAGGCAGGAGAACAGTTTGAACCCAGAAGGCAGAGGCTGCAGTGAGCCGAGATCGCACCACTGCACTCCAGCCTGGGGGACAGAGCAACTCCGTCTCAAAAAAAAAA
>NW_012117265.1:2542077-2548556 GCF_000951035.1 Colobus angolensis palliatus
AAGGGGGAGGGGGGAAGGAAAAGGGGAAGGGGAAGGGAAAGGGAAAAGGCACAGAAGAAAGTCTGTACTTTGTGATGAAGACAATCAAAGGGAAACAAAACAGGACCCGGGGCGGCTGAGGCCTGGTGAGAAGGAGCCACGGCATGTTCTCTGACATCTTTGAATTCCGCATCATACACACACATTACTGAGTTCAAAACATTAGAGTAGCTAATAGCTATTCAACACTGACTCTATGCCAAGCAAGGCATTGAGAACTTTTCATGGATTATTAACCTTTTTGTTTTCTTTTGTTTTGTTTTTAGAGACAGGGTCTCATTCTGTTGCCCTGGCTGGAGTGCAGTGGTAAGGTCACAGCTCACTACAGCCTCCAACTCTAGGGCTCAAGCAGTCCTCCCGTCTCAGCCTCCCAAGTAGCTGGGATCATAGGCACCCACCACCACCTTAAGTGTTTTGTTTGTTTGTTTGTTTGCTTTTAAGAGACAGAGTCTCACTGTGTCACCCAGGCTGGAATGCAATGGAGTCCAAAGTGCTGGAATTACAGACGTGAGCCACCACACTGGCCCACCTTCATTTTTTCATAGAGGCAAGGTCTCACTATGTTGTCCAGGCTGGTCTTGAACTCCCTACAATGACCCCACTGCACCTGCCTATTAACCAATTTAATCATGACAAGATCCATTAAAATGGGTCTGCTGGCTCCATTTTACAGATACAAATGAGGCCCAGAGGGTGGGGGCCTGCCCAGGGTCACACAGCATCTGAGGGTGGCATGAAAATGGACTGAAGCCACAGGGCCTGAGCTCTCTAACCACCAGGGCACCTGGCCTTCTAAGCAAACACGTCTCAGGCGGACCCTCCAGTAACTTGCAGCTAGGGCCCAGCTTTGAACCTCTGGTGTTTGCCTGTGCTGTCCTGTGACTCTGCTTTGGTTGTGTCTGAGGCGCCAGGCACCGTGAGGACAATGGTGATGCTCCAGACGCCACCAGCGCCCAGCACAGACAAGGGACAATCACAGCTTCAGAACGCAGGACGGGAGTGACGCCCAAGAGAACACAGAGAGCTGTGGGCACACGCAGGAGAAGGCGACTTTCTGGGCCTGGGGTGCTGGTAGTGTGGGATATGATGAGGTTTCTCTTCAAAGAGCCTGATCAGTGTTTTCATTCATAGTACCCCCCACCACTCTGTTTTGCCTTTTTCCTTTCTGCTTTTGTTAGATGCACAGGCACGCCACAGTACCAGGCATTATCAGTACCAGCTCACATGCCTTCCCTTATTTAAAAAGAAGACTAACTTTCTAGCTCACTACAGACACCTCTTTCCCTTCCCTCTCTCTTTTCTGTGCCCACCTTATCTAAAAACATTCAAACGTTTAGCCAACCAAAATTAGTTGAGATGGGGAAAGGGTACAGGGGCAGGACTTGCATCAGGAATAAAGGCTCTCGTGCCCCTTTGTTCAGGTGTACTCTCATGGCGACTGGCCAAGGAGAAGCACCCCTCTGTGCAGAAGTAAAATTGCTTTGCTAAAAATCCTTTGTTCGAGTGTTCAATTTCCTTAAAATTTTGAAAGTTCTTCTTAACAGTTCTAAGTTGGGCGCAGGAGGGCACAGCCTGGGCGACGGAGACGCAGCTCTCAGGGGAGAGTTTGAGGATGGGGCAGGGCAGGCACAGAGGGCCTCGCATGCCAGGCTGAGGGCCCTGGGACTCATCCAATTTTGCTTCTAGAAGTTCCCAGACTGCTGCGTCAAAGGGCAGCAACGTTCATCCTCGGCCTGGACTGCCTCCAAAACGAGCCCCCCAGAAATCTCCTAGGAGCTTGGTAAGGAGAGGCCTGGCCCTACGGGTTTTCTGGGACACAGCAGCAGGAGTACTTGGAACCTTCCAGAAACCACCTCCCAAGCAGCTCTGCCCGGAACACTGACCGGCCACTTAGCGGGAAGTGACTTTCCAGCCCCTGTCATCTACTTCCTCCTCCCTGATCCCATCCGCATTCTGGCATTCTGAGTAGTGAAAGCTGCCTACTCCTCTCCTCTCCCTTTGCTGCTGCTACAGGGCCCTCTGTGCACCCAGGCTGCCCTGCATTCCAGTCCCTGTGTGACCCTGGGTGGGCTTCCTGGCCTCTCTGGTCTAGGTTTCCCGGTCACTGAGAGAGGGTGACCTTGCCAAGCTCAATGATCCCACTCGAATGACATTTCCTCAGGGACTTCTCTCATCCCCATCCATAACTCTGTCCCCTCCTCCCTCCATGCCTCCTTTTTCTCTGTAGAACCAACATACATGCTAAATGTCACTTAGCTGCATTTTGTTCTGGCTCACGCACAGACCCCACACCCCCATCTCAGCTCCCCAAGGCGGGATCCTCCAACACTGTGTCCCCAAAGCATAGAGTAGGGCTGGCACACAGGAGATACACAATTAAGTATTCTATTAACTTTTTTGTTTTTTTTGAGATGGAGTCTTGCTCTGTCACCCAGGCTGGAGTGCTGTGGTGCAATCTCAGCTTACTCCTGCCTCAGCCCCCCAAGCAGCTGGGATTACAGGCGCCCCCCACCACACCTGGCTAATTTCTTTGTATTTTTAGTAGAGATGGGGTTTTGCCATTTTGGCCAGGCTGGTCTCGAACTCCTGGCCTCACGTGATCCGCCTGTCTCAGCCTCCCAAAGTGCTGGGATTACAGGCATGAGCCACTGCACCCAGCCTTATTTATTTTAGAGGTAGGGTCTCATGCTGTGCACAGCCTGGATCAGCAGCACAATCACAGCTTACTGCAGCCTCAAACTCCAGGGTACAAGCAAACCTCAGTCTTGGCCTCCTGAGTAGCTATGACTACAGGCATGTGCCGCCACGCTTGGCTGATTTGTTTTTTAGAGATGGGGTCTTCCTACGTTGCCCAGTCTGGAGTGCAGTGGCACAATCACACCTCACTGCAGCCTTGAACTCCTGGACCCTAGTGATCCTCCCACCTCAGCCTCCCAAGTACCTCGGAGTGCAGGCACACACCACCATGCTGGCTAATTTTTTTTTTATTTTTTGCAGAGACAGGGTCTTGCCATGTTGCCCAGGCTGGTCTCAAACTTCTGGCCTCACACAATCTTCCCACATCGGCCTCCCAAAGCACCAGGATTACAGGTGTGAGCCACTGCACCTAGCCTAGTACTATTGTATCATTTCAGTACCTGGCTTCCTATCCATGGGCCCAGGCCAGGCCCCAGGGTCCTGGCCCATCCTCCCACCTTCCCCAGTGACCTTTCTAAAACGAAGATCCTGCCTCCAAGCCTCTCTCTTGCAGAAGCCAAGTGACCGATCCTAGCCCATCCTGTCCAGTCCTAGTCCCAGTGCTGAACAGGTTCCCCAGCTCTGCCCCCTGCACCTGCCTCCTCTGAGTTCTCTCTGGCACTGCTGGCCTTCAAGCCTTTGAAAGGGCTGTTCTCTCTGCCAGGAAACCCTCCCATAGGCCCTGCCTACTTGGCCACGGGCAGGTGTGATGGCTTGCTGCCCTCCCTCCCAAATACACACCCGTTCCCACTCCCAGCAAAATGGCCTCTGATGGAGGTCTAGTCCTGTGACACGCTAAGACTTCTGCACCTGGCTGGTCACTGCTAGATCCCCAGCACCTAGAACAGCGTCTGCCAGACAGTGGGTGCTCATTAAGTGTTGAATGGGCAGGAAGAATCCAGACTGTGGAGCCAGGCAGCCTGGGTTCAAAGTCTAGCTCTGTCCCTCCTGGGCTGTGTGGCCCTGGACAGGTCTCCACCCCTCTCTGGGCACTGACTTGGCCATTCATGAAATGGGAGGATACTTCCTGTCTGCCAAAGAGGGCCTAGCCACCTGCTTGGCCTGGCTCAAGTCACTTCACCCCACCAGAGCGGGTTTCTGAGCTCGAAAATGGGCCACCTCTCCCTGGAAGGGGATAAGGGCTCCAGGAAGGTAGTAGGGGAAGGGTGCAGCTGGGAGGTCGCACCCAGCAGCGATGGGAGAGGTGCCAGGTTGAGTCCAGCAGATCAGAAGCCCAGGCTGTTTATTTACCATCTTTTGAACAAACCACAAGGCCCCACCAGGCGCCTTTTGACTTCCAGCCCCCCATGAGGGTGGGGACGGCTACGTGCAGGAACGATGCAGGCTCAAACCCAGAGCCTTCCCATGGGAGGGAGAGTCAACAGATAAGCCTGCAGAGGGTGAGTCAGCAGTGTGGCCCAAAGCCAGTGCCGCAGGGCCAGCCACCCCTCACCTGTGCAGCCTGGTACTGGCAGGGCCTGGCCAGGACCCTGGGCTGGAATCCCTTCCTTGTCACCATATGCTCGGCATAGTCTCTTTGAGCCTGAAGGTGGCTGGGAGGGCTCACGTAACACCACGGCCAGCCCTCAGCATGGCGCTGGCCACAGGAAGAGGCTTCAGCAGGAGCCCGCACTCCAGGGCCTGTTCCCACCCTGGCTGCTTCTCTCAGGACTCTGGTAAGAACCATACAAGGAATGCTGGCCGCCGGATAGGCTGCCTCTAACCCCATCTCAGGCAACATAGCAGCAAATCCTCTGACGACCCCAGAGGGGTTGGAAGTCACAAGGATACCAGACGGGTAGACTGAGGTTCAGTCTCAGGACTTGTCCAGGACGCTCAGCAAGGGAGGAGCAGAGCCAGGACGCGAACATGGGTGGGCCACCAATGAGGCAGACCCGCAGTCACTCGCACCCACCTTGGAAGCTTCTCTGTGGCTCTGTTGGAGAAGTGGGGCTCCACGCCCAGCCTCCTCTGCCCACCTCAGTCCCTGCCTCATCCTTCCAACAATAGCCATTGGTCACCCAGCAAGGACGCCAAGCCTTATAGTGCCAGGCCCACACGGTGTCCTCAGGTAGGCGCCACTGCATCCGTGAGGTCACCCCAAAGGGCAGGAAGGGGACACACCCCTCACGAGGCTGCAAACCTGGGGCTCCCCCTGGCCTTCACCCACACGTTGTCCAGCTGGGAGTCCTGCTGGCTCCACCTCCACATCAGGCCTGATTCTGCTCAATTCCCTCCACGTCCAAGGCCGTCAGCGTGTCCCACTGTCACCTGCCCATACCAGTGCAGAAGCACCCTTGGTCCCCACAATCTGCCTCCCACAAAGCAGCCACAAGGTGCCTGTGCACACCATGTCACTGTAAACTCCTTTGTTAAGAGCCCTCCCTGGGCTCCTGCTTCACTTGGAATAAAAGCCAAACTTTTCCCTGCAGCTCCCCAGGCCCTGCCCGACCTGTCCTGTCACCTTCCTGTCCTCACCTCCCCACTACTCTCTGTCTTGCTGGCTTTGCTCCAGCCACATACACCTCCTCCATGTTCCACAAACACACCAGGCACTGTCCTGCCCCAGGGCCTTTGCCCCGGCTGTTCCCTAAGCCTGGAACCTTCTTCCTGCAGCATTCACAGAGCAGGTGGGCAGCTCCCAGCAAACTCCACCCTCCCTCCCCCTGCCATAGGAAGCTGTTCCCCTTCTTTCACACATCAACTCGCTCAATGCTCAGTGCCACTCACAACTGGCATCTTCCGGGTTCCTGACGTGTTCACCCAGCTGCAGTCTGTCCCTGCCCCCACCTCAACATCCTATTAGAGTGGTAGCCTCATGCGGGCAGGGTCCCATATCGGCCCCTTCTCTGCTCTCTCCCCAGTACCCAACACACACCCAGGCAGGAAGCAGATGACCAATGCTTGTAGAACAAGGGGCCAAATCTGCCATTTTACAGATGAGGAGACTTCTTGGCTTTCACAGTCCACTCCTGGCCTCACTCCTCTTCAACATTCCCAGCCCAGTGGCCCCTCCCTGCTCAGGAATCCTGCAGCTCCCAGCTCAAGGCCTTCCCTTGGCACTCAAGCTGTGGCATCACCTGCTCCCTGGTCTCATCCAAGGGACACGCCAGGCTGGGAGCAAAAGCAGGAGGTGACCTGTGGCAGTTCGTGATCGTGGCTCTGGGGACTCTCCAGGCCCAGGCTGGAATCCAGTATTTCCTTTCTGGACAAGACGGGCAGATCAGGTAACCTCTTTGTGCCTCAGTTTTCCGATCTGTTATATGGGAATGATGCCACCTACCTCAGAGAGGAGGTGGAAGGGTTTGTGAAGCTCTTACCATGATACCCAAGAGAGAACATTCACCCCATCCAATCAAAGTAAAACTCAGTCTGAGCACAGTGGTTCACGCCTATAATCCCAGCACCTTGGCAGGCAATCTCTTGAGCCCAAGAGTTTGAAACCAGCCTGGGCAACATGATGAGACCTGTCTCTACTATTTAAAAAAAAAAAAAAAATTGGTTGGTTACGGTGGCTCACGCCTGTAATCCCAGCACTTTGGGAGGCCAAGGCAGGCAGATTACCCAAGGTCAGGAATTTGAAACCAGCTTGGCCAACATGGCGAAACCCTGTCTCTACTAAAAATACAAAAATTAGCCGGGTGTGGTGGCGGGCACCTGTAATCCCAGCTACTCTGGAGGCCGAGGCAGGGAGAATCACTTGA
>NW_012117265.1:2549186-2556438 GCF_000951035.1 Colobus angolensis palliatus
GCGCCTGTAGTCCCAGTTACTCAGGAGGCTGAGGCAGGAGAATGGCATGAACCCGGGAGGCAGAGCTTGCAGTGAGCTGAGATCGCGCCACTGCACTCCAGCCTGGGCAACAGGGCGAGACTCCGTCTCAAAAATAAATAAACAAACAAATAAATAAATAAAATAAAATAAAATAAAAAGAAACAGCAAGGAGGCCAGACATTCCTGTCTCAGGGCCTTTGCACATGCTGGCCTCCTGCTTGGAAAGACCATCTCATCTCCTCCAAGTATTTCCACAATCCTGGCTGCCTCCGGTCACCAAGGACTCAACTCAGATGTCACCTCCTCAGAGAGGTCTGTCCCCTGCTGATGCCCACCTCCCCTTCATGTTGCCCTGTTTTCCTTCTAAACACAGCACTGCCCACTAGCTGGTATTTTTCTGGTTTATTTGCACCTTTTTTTACAGAGACAGGATCTCACTCTGTCATCCAGGTTGGAGTGCAGTGATGCAAACATAGCTCATTGCAGCCTCAAACTCCTGAGCTGAAGCGATCCTCCTACCTCAGCCTCCAGAGTAGCTGGGACTACAGGCACTTGCCACCACACCCAGCTAATTGTTTTTATTTGTGTTTTCTGTAGTGATGTGCTGCCTAGGCGATCCTCCCACCTCAGCCTCCCAAACCCCTGGGATTTCAGGCGTGCCCAGCCTAATTGTTTATTTATCTAACAGTCCCAACTAGAATATCAACACCTCGAGGGCAGGGGGCTTAAACACCCTTTCCCCAGCACCTAAAAACATATAGTGCAGTGGTTTGGCAAGGACAGCCGACTCCCTGAGGGCAATCCTTTGTGGAACGAAAACCGATAATGACCCAAATGTCCACTGGCAGGGAACCAGCTAAATCAATCTTGGGAGCTAGTCCAGGGAGCAATGCAGGTTGCAGTGCTGAAGGTCGAGGGCGATGCACGGACCGGATTATACATGGAGGGTGATGTCCTCCACTTTGGGTTTTTTTTCTGCACATCCCCATTTCCTGTATAAGGACAGCAGGCTTGGGGTCATGTGAGGTACGCAAATGGAAAACTTGCTGTTTTATAGTCTCTAACGTGATCTGAATGTCAGGCTTTTATAACTTTTTTATAACTGTGATTGCAGGCCAGTGTTGACCTTGTAACTTTCAGCAGTACTGAGAAACCCCAAAGAAACCGGCTGGCCCAGCAGCATTTTCAAGAGTGATGGGGAAACTGCTCAAATGTGGGGTCCTGGAGCTCGCAACTCCACCCTCCGAGAGGTATCCTCAGTGTCACCCTAACTGCTCACCACTGCAGGGGGTGGCCTGAGTCCCCCACAGCTGGTGCATGCCAGCTGTGGGACCTTGCTAGCAAAGTCTCTCCCATCTTGCAACAGGTGTCCTGTTCTGTAAAACAGGGTGTGGTGAGGACTAGAGAAGACAGTTCCGGCTGCCAGGGCAAAGTGAACGCTCACTGCGTCTGGAGCCCTTACACGGTGATCAGCCATGTATGGATTTCCAGCTCTGTACACCCTGAGGGCCCAAGTGAACTAGATGCAGGCAGCTGGCCACCACCCACAGTATGCATTCCACAGCCAGCCTCCTGGAGCCCCTTCCTTCCAGGGGAGTAGGTAGTCACCTCCAGGCAAACATGTACCAGTTCCCTCCACCCCTGAGACTCTCCCAGCATGATTCGAAGTCAGGCCACAAGGAAATATCCAGGCAGACCCAGTCAACAATGTCACATGTGACAGGAACAGCCCCACCCCACTTCTTGGGAGTCTCTGTCCCACCCCCACAGCCCATCTCTCAGCAGATCCTGCCTTGGACATCCAGACCCATACCCTCCTCCTCTGTTTCACCCTAATGTCCTGAGGCCAAGTATCCCATCTCAGGGCAAAGCCTCCCACTAGGCTCCCTGCCCCTATCCCTGCCCCATAGGCTTGGAAAACTGCAAGTCAGACCACGCTGTGTGCCTGATTTTTAAATAATTTTTTTTTTGTTCTAGACCGAGTCTCGTTCTGCCATCCTAGCTGAAATGTAGTGGCACGATCTTGACTCACTGCAACCTCCGCCTCCCGGGCTCAAGTGATTCTCCTGACTCAGCCTCCTGAGTAGCTGGGACTACAGGCGTGCACTACCACATCCAGCTAATTTTTGTTTGTGTTTTTTTTTTTTTTTGGAAATAGAGTCTCGCTCTGTCACCCAGGCTGGAGGGCAATGGCGTGATCTTGGCTTAAGGCAACCTCCACCTCCTGGGTTCAAGCAATTCTCCTGCCTCAGCCTCCCAAGTAGCTGGGACTACAGGCACATGCCGCCACACCCATCTAATTTTTGTATTTTTAGTAGAGACAGGGTTTCGCTGGCTGGTCTCCAACTCAAGGCCTCAGATGATTCGCCTGCCTCAACCTCACAAACTGCTGGGATTACAGGTGTGAGCCACCGCGCCTGGCCGCTTCGTGTTTTTTCTCAACCAAGCACCTGTGCTTCCTTCCTACCCCTCGGGCCCCCAGCTAGAGCATCAGCTCCACAGGACAGGGATCTCTTCTGTTTTGTTCGCTGCCCTGCCTCCAGCACACTATCTGGCACACAGCAGGTGTTCAGCAAATGCTTGCTGCACAGCAAAAGAGGCTGGCATCACGGTCGGGAGTGGTGGCTCACATCTGTAATCCTAGGCACTTTAGGAGGCCATGGCAGGCGGATCACCTGAGCTCAGCAGTTCAAGACCAGCCTGGGCAACATGATGAAACCTCATCTCTACAAAAAATTAGCTGGGTGTGGTGGCACATGCCTGTGGTCCCAGCTACTTGAGAGGCTGAGGTGGGAGGATCACTTGAGCCCAGGAGGTTGAGACTGCAGTCAGCTGAGATTGAGCCACTACACCACACCTGCGTGACAGAGGGAGACTCTTTTAAGGAAGGAAGGAAGGAGGGAGGGAGGGAAGGAGGGAAGGAGGGAAGGAGGGAAGGAGGGAAGGAGGAAAGGAAGGAAGGAAGGAAGGAAGGAAAGAAAGACAGATAAGCTAGCATCTCCAGGACACGGCACCAAGCTCCAGGCTTGGTGGAGGGCCTTCTTCCACCTTCACAGGGCTCTGGCCAACCCTGTTTTGCAGATGGGGAAACTGAGGCTAGGGAGATTAAGTCATCCAGTCTATTGGCACACAGCTAAGAGCAGCCCTCCTGACCAATGAGGCACCAATCCAACCTGCGTCCAATCCGCATCTGCCAGGCACCATCCCAGTCACCACACAGCACTTCCAGGAGCACACAAGGAAAGGAAACCCTGAACTGCAGAGACAGGAAGGCCAGGCTCAGCTTCCTCACAGGGACAACTGAGCAAGATCACTGGGTGAAGGCTCTGCAGTCTGGCAGCTCAGCCACAGGCTCAGGCAGGAACTGAATGAGGGCTGCCACTTCCCCAGCCCTCGGTTTCTCTATGAAACGGGGATAACAGCACCCACACTATGGGGTTGTCAGCAGGACAACCCAGGGTCTAGTACGCATAAGGCCCAATTCCACAGGACTAGTTCACGAGGGTGATGGGGGTGGGAGGGAAGGATGTCAATGCCTGGCACCACAACAGGCACGGACCCTTCTTCTTGGCACCCCAGCGAAGAGCCTTGGCACAGCCTTTCCTGGTGGGCCTGGCAACATCACTCTAAATCCGCTTCTGATGCAGCATGGCCCTCCCTTGCAGGGTATCCACCCTGAGCACAGCAGACACGCAAGCCTGGGGACCCCCAAGCCTCTGGCAGGAGGGGAAAAACTAGAAATAACCTAAAAGTTCAAGTGGGAGAGTGACTGGTGTTAGTGGGAGTAGGCTGGACCCAGGAATACTTGCAGCTATAAAAAAGCACAGGACTCTCTCATGATGCTGCAGTCAAGCAAAAACAAAGAAAGAAGGAAAAGAAAGAAGGGGAGAGGTCAGGAGGCTGAGGCAGGAGAATGGGGTGAACCCGGGAGGCGGAGCTTGCTGTGAACCGAGATTACGCTACTGCATTCCAGCCTGGGCCACCAAAAAAAAAAAGAAAGGAAAGGAAAGAAAGAAAGAAAGACGGAAAGAAAGAAAGAAAGAAAGAGAGAGAGACAGAGAGAGAGAAAGAAAGAAAGAAAGAAAGAAAGAAAGAAAGAAAGAAAGAAAGAAAGAAAGAAAGAAAGAAAGAAAGAAAGAAAGAAAGAAAGAAAGAAAGAAAGAAAGAAAGAAAGAAAGAAGGGGCGAGGAAAGAGAAAAAGAAGAAAAAAGGGAAAATGGAAAAGGGAAAAGAAAAGAAAAGAAAGGAAAAGAAAAAGGGAAGGAAGGAAGGAGGAAGGAAAAGAGGAAGGTAGAGAGGAAGGGAGGGAGGAGGGAAGCAGCACAGGACAAAAGAAATATTGGCCAATTTGGGGCTGAGCACACTGGCTCATGCCTGTAATCCCAACACTTTGGGAGGCTTGAGCCCAAGAGTTCAAGGCCAGCCTGGTCAACATAGCGATATCCTGCCTCTAGAAAAAAATACAAAAATTAGCCGGGTGTGGCACACGCCTGTGGTCCCAGCTACTCGGGAGGCAGAGATGGGAGGATCATGTGAGCCCAGGAGACAGAAGCTACAGTGAGCTATGATCATGCCCCCACGTCCCAACCTGGGAGACAGAGCAAGATCGTGTCTCAAAAAAAAAAAAAAAAGAAAAAGAAAGTTGGAGACTTCAATACCCCACTTTCAATAATGGATGGATATCAGCATTGGTATCAGGCAAGAAAAATAATAATAATGGATGGAACAACCAAATAAAAGATAACAAGGAAATAGAAAATATGAAACTAACGAGACCTGACAGGTGTGTACAGAACACTCCACCCAAGAGTAAAATACACATTCTTATCATGTGCACATGGAACATTCTCCAGGACAGACCGTATTCGAGGCCAAGCCATAAAACATGACTCAATAATTTTAAAGAGATTGATATCATACAAAGTAGTTTCTCCAACCACAGTGAAACGAAGTTAGAAATGAATACAAGAAAGACATTTTGAGAAATTCACAAATACACAGAATTAGCCAGGCATGGTGGTGCGCGCCTGTAACCCCAGGTACTCAAGAGGCTGAGACAGGAGAATCGCTTAAACCTGGGAGGTGAAGGTTGCAGTGAGCCGAGATCATGCCATTGCACTCCAGCCTGGGCAACAAGAGCAAGACTCCATCTCAAAAACAAAAAAAGAGCCGAGCACGGTGGATCACGCCTGTAATCCCAGCATTTTGGGAGGCTGACGCGGGCGGATCACAAGGTCAGGATATCAAGACCATCCTGGCTAACACGGTGAAACCCCGTCTCTACCAAAAATACAAAAAAAAATCAGCCAGCGTGGTGGCGGGCGCCTGTAGTCCCACCTACTGAGGAGGCGGAAGCAGGAGAATGGCGTGAACCCGGGAGGCGGAGCTTGCAGTGAGCCGAGATTGCGCCACTGCACTCCAGCCTGGGTCACAGAACAAGCCTCTGTCTCAAAAAAAGAGATTTCAGGCCGGGCGTGGTGGCTCACGCCTGTAATCCCAGCACTTTGGGAGGCCAAGGCGGGTGGATCATGAGGTCAGTAGATCGAGACCATCCTGACTAACACGGTGAAAACCCGTCTCTACTAAAAACACAAAAAATTAGCCGGGCGTGGTGGTGCGCGCCTGTAGTCCCAGCTACTCCGGAGGCTGAGGCAGGAGAATGGCGTGAACCCGGGAGGCGGAGCTTGCAGTGAGCCGAGATTGCGCCACTGCCATGCAGCCTGGGTGGCAGAGCGAGACTCCATCTCAAAAAAAAAAAAAAAGAGATTTCAAATACTTTCAGATTTCAACAATCTTCCACTTCAAGAACCTTGGAAAAGGAGGGTAAACCAAATCCAAAGAGGAAAGAAGGAAATACTTAGAGAAGAAATAGAGACTAAAAAACTGGAGGGAGAAAGTTACCACCACCACAATTTGCTTTTTGACTAGATCAACCAGGTGTGACTGACACACCTTTAGCTAGACTAACCAGGAGAAAAAGAGAGAAGACTCAAATTACGAAAATCACGAATCAAGAGGGGACATCATTACCAACCTTACAGAAATAACAAAGATGATAAGGGAATACTATTCCAACAAATTAAATACACCCTAGCTGAAATGGACAAATTCCTAGAAAGACCCAAATTACTGAAACTGACTCAAGAACACATAGAAAATCTCAACTGACGTACAAGAAATTCAATTAGTATTCAAAAAACGTCCCACAAAGAAAAGCCCAGGCCCAGGTGGCTTCATTGGTGATTTGTTTTTTTTTTTTTTTGAGAGAGTCTCATTCTGTTGCCCAGGCTGGAGTGCAGTGGAGTGATCTCAGCTCACTGCAACCTTGCCTCCCAGGTTCAAGAGATTCTCGTGCCTCAGCCACCCAGGGCAGCTGGGATTACAGGCATGTGCCACCACACCCAGCTTATTTTTGTATTTTTAGTAGAGAAGAGGTTTCACTATGTTGGACAGGCTGGTCTCCAACGCCTGGCCTCAAGTGATCTGTCTGCCTCAGCCACCCAAAGTGCTGGGATGACAGGCGTGAGCCACTGCAACCAGCCAGCATGGGTGAATCTTGAAAACATCATGCTAAATAAACAAAGCCACACACAAAAGGCCATGTACTGTAAGATTCCATTTCTAGGAAATATCCAAAATTGGCAAATGCACAGACAAAAAGGACATTAGCGGCTTCCAGGAGCTGGGGGAGGGAGGAACTGCTTCATAGGTATGGGTTTAGGGGAAATGAAAGTGCTCTGAAATCCGACAGTGGTGCTGGTTACACAACTGTGAATATACTAAAATCCACTGAATAGTACATTTCAAAAGGATTAGGTATTATGGTATGTGAATTATATTTCAGTAAAAATATTTCAGGAAAATAAAACAGTATAGGAGCTCCCCATGTCCCCATGGAAGAACAAGGGAACAGGTCCTTCTTTTTTTTTTTTTTTGAGACAGAATCTTGCTCTGTCTCCCAGGCTGGAGTGCAGTGGCACAATCTCGGCTCACTCACTGCAAGCTCCGCCTCGCAGGTTCACGCCATTCCCTTGCCTCAGCCTCCCAAGTAACTGGGACTACAGGTGCCCGCCAGCACGCCTGACTAATTTTTTGTATTTTTAGTGGAGACGGGGTTTCACTGTGTTAGCCAGGATGGTCTTGATCTCTTGACCTTGTGATCCACCCGCATCAGCCTCCCAAAGTGCTAGGATTACAGGCATGAACTACTGCGCCCAGCTTCCCCCCCCCC
>NW_012117265.1:2556585-2558316 GCF_000951035.1 Colobus angolensis palliatus
GCAATTCTCCTGCCTCCGCCTCCCAAGTAGCTGGGATTACAGGCACACACCACCATGCCCAGCTAACTTTTTTTGTATTTTTAGTAGAGATGGGGTTTTGCCATGTTGGCCAGGATGGTCTTGAACTCCTGACCTCAGGTGATCCACCCGCTTCAGCCTCCCAAAGTGCTGGGATCACAGGCGTGAGCCACCACACTGGGCCAGGTCCTTCTTAAAGAGTAACAACCGCTGGCATCCCCAGGAAGGACCTGGCCTCCAACTGTGGCCAGTCCTCATTCCGCCCTCCTGTAGCCCTGCCTCCCCTGGTTTCTTGGTTTTGTTTTGTCTGTTTTTGTCAACATGAGGTCTCACTGTAT
Organism: Colobus angolensis palliatus; assembly: GCF_000951035.1. Lineage (NCBI taxonomy): Eukaryota > Metazoa > Chordata > Mammalia > Primates > Cercopithecidae > Colobus > Colobus angolensis. The sequence goes on from NW_012117265.1 coordinate 2,556,942, forward strand.
TGCCCAGGCTGGTATCAAATTCCTGGGCTCAAGCAGTCCTCCCACCTCAGCCTCCCAAAGTGCTGGGACTACAGGTGTGAGCCACCATGCCCTGCCACCTCGTGCCCTCTGATCCTGATCTTAATGAAAGTCTCCACTTCCTATTTATTTATTTATTTTGAGATGGAGTCTCACTCTGTCACCCAAGCTGGAGTACAGTGGCATGATCTTGGCTCGATGCAACCTCCACCTCCCAACCTCAGGTGATCCACCCACCTCACTCAGCCTCCCAAAGTGCTGGGATTACAGGCATGAGCCACTGTGCCCGGCCTACTTCTTTCTGTTGTGTGAGACTAATGCTTGTCTCCTCTGCTGGGCCTAACTCCTCTTGGTGGCAACCGGGCCTGTTTGACTCCAGAAGGGTGGCAGCTCAGGTCAAAGCCTAGCACTGAGCAGGCTCAGCAGACATTGCTGAGTGAGTCCTGCTCAGTGATTGACAAGTACATCAATGAGTGCATCCAGAGAGGGAGATGGGTGTCCCGATCACCTATCCCGTGACAGGCACTGTGCCAGCGACTGGGCTACAGCCAAGGGCACAGCCCTACCATCAGGCACTCTCCTTCTAGTCGGGAGAGACAGAACAAGAAATCAAACAAATAGGCTGGGCATGGTGGCTCACGCCTGTAATCCCAGCACTTTGGGAGGCCAAGCAGATCACCTGAGGTCAGGAGTTCGAGATCAGCCTGGGCAACATAGTGAAACCTTGTCTCTACTAAAAATACAAAACTATATGGTCATGTTGATGTGCACCTGTAATCCCAGCTACTTGGGAGGCTGAGACAGGAGAATCGCTTGATCCCAGGAAGCAGAGGTTGCAGTGAGCCGAGATCGCCACTCCACTCCAGCCTGGGAGACACAGCAAGACTCCAGCTCAAAAAAAGAAAACAAGAAACCAAACAAATAGGTGGAACAATGACAGGAATGACAAGTGGTTCCAAGAAAAATTAAGCAGGGGAAGGGGACAGAGAGAACAGGGTGGGGCGTTTGAGCAGAGTGGCCAGGGGGAGAGCATTTTGAGAAGGAGGCTTTTAAGCAGAGGCCTTAGAGTGCTGATAAAATGAGCCATAGGGTTATCTGGGGGGAAGGGCAGTGCAGGCAGTGGAAGCAGCATGTGAAAAGGCCCTGAGGTGGGACAGCGCCTCACCTGCTTGAGAACATCATGGAGCCTCAGGGAGAGTTCATTTGTACCCTGAGGGAACTGAGGGCCTGGGATAATTCCAAGTAGAGGAAGGATATAGGGTCTCCCTCTGTCTCCCAGGCTGGAGTGCAGTGACAGGATCACAGCTCACTCCAGCCTCGAATTCCTAGGCTCAAGCAATCCTCCCACCTCAGCCTC
>NW_012117265.1:2560104-2561796 GCF_000951035.1 Colobus angolensis palliatus
TCAAACTCCTGACTTCAAGCGATCCACCTGCCTTCACATCCCAAAGTGTTAGGATTATAGGCGTGAGCCACTGTGCCCAGCCCCCATCTCTATGTAAAAAGAGAAGAAAGAAATGTGGTTTTGGCCAAAGGACAGAGCCATACATCAACGTTAGAGAACAGACAGTTCAGGATGGACCCACACAAATAGGGCCAACTAATTCCAGACAAAAGCAACTTTAGGGAGAAAGGATGGTCTTTTCAATAGTGCCAGAAAAGGCCAGGCACAGTGGCTCATGCCTGTAATCCCAGCACTTTGGCAGCCAGAGGCAAGAGGATTATTACATGAGCCCAGGAGTTTGAGACTAGCCTGAGCAACACTGCGAGACCCCATCTCCTAAAAAAGAAAAAAAACAATTAGCCGGGCGTGGTAGTGGGCGCTTGTAGTCTTAGCTGCTCAGAAAGCTGAGGCAGGAGAATTGCTTGAACCCAGAAGGTGGAGGTTGCAGTGAGCCAAGATCACACTACTGCACTCCAGCCTAGATGACAGAGCGAGATTACCTCCAAAAAATAAAAACAAAAATAAAATTCTCCATGACCCCAAAGGATAGAGTATGAAAAGAAGAAAACTAGTAACTGTCCAGTGGGGAACCCTAGCAAGCCTACCTCAGCCAAGAGATCAAGGTCAGCATCACCAGTTATCACTGTCAATAATTTATCAGTCTTGGTATCATATACTCCTGATAAGATTTACAGAAGAGAGGGGCACCTCACCAATGACCTTCTTCCCCAAAACTCACAACCCCAGGCTAACCATAAGGAAACACTAGATAAGCCCTCACTGAGGGACATTCCATGACCTACCGAAGTCATAAAAAACAAGGAAGTCAGCTGAGTTGCTTCTCAGACCAGAAAAAGGCTTAAGGAGATCTGACAACTAAATGCAATGTCAGGTCCTAAGACAGGAAAAGGGGTCATTTTCTTTGTTTTTTTTTTTGTTTGTTTGTTTTGTTTTGTTGTTGTTGTTTTTGAAATGGAGTCTAGCTCCTTGCCCAGGCTGGAGTGCAGTGACAGGATCACAGCTCACTCCAGCCTCGAATTCCTAGGCTCAAGCAATCCTCCCACCTCAGCCTCCCGAGTAGCTGGGACTATAAGTATGCACCACCATGCCTGGTCAAATTTTTTTTTTTTTTTTTGAGACAAGAGTCTCATTCTGTCACCCAGGATGGAGTGCAGTGGCTTGATTTCGGCTCACTGCAACCTCTGCCTCCTGGGTTCCAGCGATTCTCCTGCCTCAGCCTCCTGAGTGGCTGGGATTACAGGCACGTGCCACCACGCTGGCTAATTTTTGGTATTATTAGTGGAGATGGGGTTTCACCATGTTGGTGAGTCTCGAACTCCTGACCTTGTGATCCACCCACCTCGGTCTGCCAAAGTGCTGGGATTACAGGCGTGAGCCACTGCGCCCAGCTGTGCCTGGCTAATTTTTAAATGTTTTGTAGAGACGGGGGTCTCGCTATGTTGTCCAGGCTGGTCTCGTACTCCTGGGCTCAAGGGATCCTTCCACCTCAGCCTGCCAAAGTGCTGGGATTACAGCATAAGCTTTGGCGCCCAGCTAGGAAGGATATTCTTAACAGGCTCCCTCTGCCCACTGTAGGGAGAACAGCCTGGGGGTGAGGACAAGGTTAACGGTGCAAGACTGAGGAGGCAGAAA
>NW_012117265.1:2568721-2578903 GCF_000951035.1 Colobus angolensis palliatus
AGGATGGTCTCGATCTCCTGACCTCGTGATCCGCCCGTCTCGGCCTCCCAAAGTGCTGGGATTACAGGCTTGAGCCACCGCGCCCGGCCGATAAAAAATATTTTTAAAAAATTAGTCTCATATGAGAAAAATTGAAGAAATCTATATATTCTGGCTTTGGGTTTTTTGCTTTGTTTTGTTTTTGTTTGTTTGTTTGATTGAGACAGGGTCTGGCTCTGTTGCCCAGGCTGGTGTGCAATGGCACAGCCATCACTCACTGCAGACTTGACCTCTAGGGCTCAAGTGATCCTCCTGCCTCAGCCTCCAGAGGAGCTGGGACTCCAGGCGAGCACCACTAGGCCAAGCAAATTTTTTTTTTTTTTTTTGACACAAGAAGTCTCACCATATTGCCCAGGCTGGTCTAAAACTCCTGGGCTCAAGCAATCCAGCCTCCCAAAGTGCTGGGATTACAGGTGTGAGCCACTGTACCTGCCCTCGCTTTCTTTTTTCTCTTTTTTTGAGACAGAGTCCCACTTTGTCGCCCAAGCTAGAGTGCAGTGGCTTGATCTCAGCTCACTGCAACCTCGGCCTCTCAGATTCAAGCAATTCTCCTACCTCAGCCTCCCGAGTGACTGGGACTACAGGTGTATATGACCACACTCAGACAATTTTTTGTAGATATGGGGTTTTGATATGTTGGCTAGGCTGGTCTCAAACTCCTGGCCTCAAGTCATCTGCCCACCTTGGCCTCCCAAAGTGCTGGGATTACAGGCGTCAGCCACCACATCTGGCCAGGCCTCACTTAATAGTAGTATACCAAGGTTAATTTCATTTGTTCTTTTTTTTTTTTTTTTTTAAAGATGGAGTCCTGTTTTGTTGTCCAGGCTGAAGTAGAGTAGCATGATCTCAGCCCACTGCAGCCTCCACCTCCCGGGTTTAAGCGATTCTCCTTCCTCAGCCTCCCAAATAGCTGGGACTATAGGCACATGCCACCACACCTGGCTAATTTTTTGTATTTTTAGTAGAGATGGGATTTCGCTATGTTGGCCAGGCTGGTCTTGAACTCCTGACCTCAGGTGATCCACCTGCGTCGGCCTCCCAGAGTGCTGGGATTACACGCATGAGCCACCATGTCCGGCTTCATTCATTTATTTTTAGAGAAGAAGTTATGTTGCCCAGGCTGAGCTTTAACTCTTGGACTCAAGCAATCCCCCCGCCTCAGCCTCCTGAGTAGCTAGGTTAATTTCTTGGCTGTAAGAAATGTAAAATTAGAGGACACTGATGAAGGATGTGCAGGAGCTCTCTGTATTATCTTTGTACTCTCTGTAAATTTGAAACTTATTTATCTTCTCTAAATCTAAAATTACTTCTAGGCAGGGCATTGTGGCTCGTGCTTACAATCCCAGCACGTTGAGAGGCTGAGGCAGGCAGATTACCTGAGCTCAGGAGTTCAAGACCAACTGGGCAACATAGCGAAACCCTGTCTCTACCGAAAATACAAAAAATTAGCTGGCCATTGTGGTGCACACCTGTGGTCCCAGCTACTTGGGAGGCTGTGGTGGGAGGATCGTTTGAGCCTGGGATGGGGAGGTTGCAGTGAGCCGACATCACGCCACTGCACTCCAACCTAGGTGAGAGAGTGGGACCCCATTTCCAAAAAAAAAAAAATTATTCCAAAATAAAAAGTTTATTAAAAACAAAACAGCCCAGCCGTGGTGGCTCACGCCGGTAATCCCAGCACTTGGGGAGGCCAAGGCAGGCGAATCACTCAAGGTCAGGAGTCCAAAACTAGCCTGGCCAACATGGTGAAACCCCATCTCTACTAAAAATAAAAAAAATTAGCCAGGCATGGTGTAGATGCCTGTAATTGCAGCTACTCGGGAGGCTGAGGCAGGAGAATCGCTTGAACCCAGGAGGCGAGGTTGCAGTGAGCTGAGATCGCGCCATTGCACTCCAGCTTGGAGGACAAGAGCAAGACTCGGTCTCAAAAAAAAAAAAAACAAAAAAAAACAGAAAACAAAAGCCAAACACCCTTGGAGGCACTAAATATAGCAGGAACTTGGTGCAAGACAGTCACATTCTGTTGAGACTTTGGACTGTGGAGCGGGAGTATTTTGTTGCTAGACTTACAGGCTCACTGGTTGGATGAGTAGGGGGTAGTCACACCTAGAAATATTAAAAAAAAAAAAAAAAAATCTGGCAAGAGCCACACACTGCTAGAGGTTGTTCCTATGCAAAGGACAGCCTTACTCTGTGCACCTTACTCTAGACAGGGCGAACGGTTTTGTTTTGTTTTGTTTTGTTTTTTTACAACGAGTAAACAGTTGAATAACTCCTTTAACAGAAAAGAGTTTAAAAATCAAGCTGGTGCAGGCCGGGTGTGGTAGCTCATGCCTGTAATCCCAGTACTCTGGGAGGCCAAGGCAGGTGGATCACCTGAGGTCAGGAGTTCAAGACCAGCCTGGCTATGGTGAAAACCCGTCTCTACTAAAAAGACAAAAAATTAGCCAGGCGTGGTGGTACGCACCTGTAATCCTAGCTACTCGGGAGGTTGAGGCAGGAGAATTGCTTGAACCCAGGAGACAGAGGTTGCAGTGAGCCAAGATCGCACCACTGCATTCCAGCCTGGGCAACAAGAGTGAAACTCTGTTCAAAAAAAAAAAAAAAAAATCAAGGCTGTGCATTAATTTTCACCCAGTGCTGGGAACACATTCCAGGTGGGGCCTTCCCACCTCAGAAAGCAGCCTGCCCTGAGCTTCCCAGCACCTTGTGTCAAGCCACCAGGGCAGGCACTGCAGAAGCTGGGCTTCCGTCTGACTGGCTTCCGCCCAGACGACGGGGAACTCAGTGTTGCAAGACAGAGAGCTACATCAACCCAAACCACAGGAAGTCTTCCTCAAGCTGAGCCAGTGGCTTGTGGCCTCTCTCAGTCACTGTCCCCTGATGTTGATGTAGAAAAGAACAACCTGGGAGCCACGCACGGTGGCTCACGCCTGTAATCCCAGCACTTTGGGAGGCCGAGGCAGGTGGATTACTTGAGGTCAGGAGTTTGAGACCAGCCTGGCTAACATTGTGAAACCCCGTCTCTACTAAAAACACAAAAAATTAGCCAGGCGTGGTCATGCACACCTGTAATCCCAGCTACTCAGGAGGCTGAGGCAGAAGAATCGCCTGAACCCAGGAGGTGGAGGTTGCAGTGAGCTGAGCTCATACCATTGCACTCCAGCCTGGGCAACACAGCGAAACTCCGTCTCAAAAAAAAGAAAAAAAAGAAAAGAACAACCTGGAAAGGCAGTGTCCTGGTGGCTGCAGGATCCTGGCTGCACAGCCAGCTGGGAGGCCTCCCGGGGGTGGAGGCTGCGACCCTCTAGAAGGACCCTGTGTATCCGTACAAAAGACAGAGGTCTCATGGCCAGGACAGCTGTGTCCCTCCCTGATCCGCCCTGGGGGCTTCCCCCAGGGCTGGCCTGGTTGTGCCAGGGCGTATCACCCGGCAGGCGGGGTCACCCTGGCTGGGGCTGCTCCTGCCCGCTTGACTGGCCCGCCAGGAACGCAGCCCTAAAAGGCTCTCATCACTGCGAAAGTGTGTCACAGGGCAGGCTCCAAGTAGCCTGCTCCTCCTTCGTCTGGGCGTGGAGGTGTCACCAGGGCCTGGGACAGCACTGCTGGCCTCTTGTCTACCGCCCCATATGTCTGCAATCGGAGTGGGTTCAGATTTATCCAAAGGAGGTCTCTTGTAACAGAAAGAGCAGTGGTGCTCGCCCCTACCAGGGCCACTGAGCAGCCAGGCAGGAAGCAAAAGTCAGAGGGGGTACCCCGCGGGTTGCCACACAGGGCCTTACGCCCTGGAAGGGACGCTGCTGCCCCCACCTTACAGCCCTCAAAGCCAACCCAGAGAGACACCCACGCTGCCCAGCCTCAGGGTCTCAGCCTATTACTGTTATTACTCTTTGTACAGACGGAGCAAATCTCCACTTGCCACCCTCCTCCAAAGGAAGATGTCCTTGCTTCAGAGTCCCGGCATCCCCAGGCAGGCTGTGAGTCTCCGAAACCAAGATCCAGGGCTGTCCTCTGCCTAGCCCCCTCCGTGACTGTGCACTGAAATTCACTCAATTCTGGTTTTTAGCTTTAGCTTTTTTTTTTTTTTTTTTTGAGACAGGGTCTTGCTCTGTCACCCGCGCTGGAGTGCAACGGCACAATCTGGGCTCACTGCAACTTCCACCGCTTCCCCAGCTCAAGCGATCCTCGTACCAGGGCCTTCTGAGTAGCTGGGAGTACAGGCACGCACCACCACGCCCGCTAATTTTTGTATTTTTGGTAGAGACGAGGTCTCACCATGTTGCCCAGGCTGGTTCAAACTCCTGAGCTCAAGCCATGTTGCCTCAGCCTCCCACAGTGCTGGGATTACAGGTGTAAGTCACCACCTCTGGTCTTGAGATACTTTCATTCAACAAATATATGCACATGGCTGCGTGAAGTAGCTCATGTCTGCAATCCTAGCACTTTGGGGGGCCAACGTGAAAGGATCGCATAAGCCCAGGAGTTTGAGACCAGCCTTGGCAACATAAAGAAACCCCATCTGTACAAAATGTTATAAACATTAGTTGGGCATGGTGGCATGTGGTTGCCGTCCCAGGTACTCGGGAGACTGAGGTAGGAGGATGGCTTGAGCCCAGGATGTCGAGGCAGTGAGCTATGACCCTGCCATCACACTCCAGCCTGGGTGACAGAGTAAGATCTGTTTCAAAAAAAAAAAAAAAAAGAGGCCAGGCGCGGTGGCTCAAGCCTGTAATCCCAGCACTTTGGGAGGCCGAGACGGGCGGATCACGAGGTCAGGAGATCGAGACCATCCTGGCTAACACGGTGAAACCCCGTCTCTACTAAAAAACACAAAAAACTAGCCGGGCGAGGTGGCGGGCGCCTGTAGTCCCAGCTACTTGGGAGGCTGAGGCAGGAGAATGGCGTAAACCCGGGAGGCGGAGCCTGCAGTGAGCTGAGATCCGGCCACTGCACTCCAGGCCGGGCGACAGAGCAAGACTCCGTCTCAAAAAAAAAAAAAAAAAAGAACCACCCATAATAGTGCCACGTATTCTCTATAGGTACCAGCATGTACCTAAGTAAAGAAACACCAGAGAGGTCTGGCTAGATATACCCTGAAGTGACAGTGGTACTCCCAGGTGGAGCTGGAGGAAGGGACGGGCTGGGCAGTGTGCTCTTCCTCACCTGTAATCGTTTCCCTTTTCCCAAGAACACGGTCTCCACGCTCTACTTGTGTAATTCAAATTTAGAAAAGTCGGCATTCCACGGGCAGTGTCCTAACTCTCAGGTGCCTACTGGTCCTTTGCAGTCTGCAGTGGGCACTCAGCTGGTCGGGCCTCTGCACCTGCTGTTTCCCTGGCCTTCGATGCTGTTCCCCCAAGTCCTGGAGGGGCTATTCCACTGCAGGACGCCCATCCCAACAAGCCCCACGTGAAGCCACCCCCTACGGTCATTGCCCCACCCAACGCAGTACAGGGCAAACCGCTTCTCACTCTTCAGAATATTTTTGTTTTTGTTTTTTTTGAGATAGAGCTTCGCTCTTGTTGCCCAGGCTGGAGGGCAGTGGCGTGATCTCGTCTCACTGCAACCTCTGCCTCCCGGGTTCAAGAGATTCTCCTACCTCAGCCTCCTGAGTAGCTGGCATTACAGGCGCCCGCCACCACGCTCGGCTAATTTTTTGTATTTTTAGTAGAGACGGGGTTTCGTCATGTTGGCCAGGCTGGTCTCAAACTCCCACCTCAGCCTCCCAAAGTGTTAGGATTACAGGTGTGAGCCACCACGTACAGCCTTCTTTTTTTTTTTTGACACCAGGTCTTGCCGTTACCCAGGCTGGAGCGCGGTGATGCAATCATAGCTCAATGTAACCGTGAATTCCTGGGCTCATGAGATCCTCCCACCTCAGCCTGCTAAGTAGCTGGGACAACAGACATGTACCACCCTGCTCAGCTAATTTTTGTATTTTTGGTAGAGATGGGGTTTCGCCATGCTGGCCAGGCTGGCCTCAGACTCCTGGCTTCAAGTGATCTGCCCGCCTTAGCCTCCCCAAGTGCTGGGATTATAGGCATGAGCCCCTGCGCCTGCCCCAGAATGTTCTTGCTCATTTAACTGTTCACCTGTCCTGTCCGTACCAGTCCCTGTTGGTTCCCCATCAACTGGTGTAGAGTGGTTGCTGCTTACAACACGCCGGTTGGACACACAACCAACAACCTCGATGCATCCCCAAAGCCACAAGTTGCTCGCTCCCTCTGTAATCTCGGCCCAGCCCTCAGATACAAATGCCATGGTGTCCACCATTCAGCCCTGCTCTCAAGAGCCAGGCCCACACCTTCCCACCCCTGAGGCCCCCAGATGTGTGGCTCGAGAGGACCCACATCCAGTTCAATTTCCAGCTCCAGTGTCCTCCCCACTGTGTGACTTCTGGCCAGTCTCCCGCTCTGGCCTCGGTTTCTCTACCTATAAAGCAGGGATGCTAAGAGCAGCAGCTGCCACCCCTGGGCAGAGAGGACACTGGTCAGATTTTGCACATGTAGCACACGGTGATTCTCCATAAACATTGGCTCTTAAACGTCCAGCAGCAGATGAAACTGAAACAGTCATCCAGCTCCTGGTTCAAGCTACGGGTGATGCCACAGGGGAAAATTTCCCACCACCCAGCAGGGACCTAGTTACCAACATTCACAGAAACCCAAAATGCACCCAGAAACAGGCGTCTTTCCTCTCTTTGCCATCCTGCTTCAGACGCAGGACCACATTTTCCCTTTATTCCGATTGTAGCTAATGCCCTATAAATATCTCATTATTGGCTTGGATTTTTCCAAAGCTTTAACACAATAAGGGCTTAATTACAGCATGTAGTTGGCAACCCCAGTAAATTACGGTTTCCATGATGTTCTCACTTTTTTTCAGCAGTCGAGGAGCCTATAATTTCAGCATTTTCATTCAAATCGGGCAGAAGTTTGCCAGATGTGGCTCTGAGCCAAATACAAATGCTGAGAGAGAGCGAGAGCGAGACAGGGTTCCATTCAAAGGCCAGCCTCTACCCTCTAAGCCAACTCTGAAAACTCTAAATCTGATCTAGGCCAGGCGCCATGGCTCATGCCTGTAATCCCAGCACTTTGGGAAGCTGAGGCAGGAGAATCACTTGAGCCCAGGGGTTTGAGACTAGCCTGGGCAAAAAATAAGGAGACCCCACCTCTACAAAAAATTTATTAACATTAACTGGGGGCAGTGGCGCACACCTGTGGTCCCAGCTACTTGGGAGGTTGAAGTGGGAAGATCACTTGAGCCCGGGAAGTTGAGGTTGCTGTGAGCTATGATCAAGCCACTGTATTTCAACCTGGGCAACAGAGTGAGACCCCGTCTTGAAAGGAAAAGAAAAGAAAAAAGAGAAAGGAAAAAAAAAGAAAAGAAAACCTCCTCTCTAAATCTAGAACTGTCCCCAAGGCCATCTTCCGTCCTGAACCAGAAACAATCCAGGTTATTACCAGGGGATTTCAATGTTATGAACCTATCAATGGCCGTTATCCCTCCATAAGTAGCTCTGAGAAAGCACTTAGACAGCCTAGAGCGAAGCTTTGGAGAAATCTGTCTTCCTGATTATAAACCTAATCCCCAAACCAGCAAAAACAGACCAAGAATCACATGGGGAGACAATTCACATGTGGGGTTAGGGCAGAGTATGTCTTTCTGGTCTTTTCACTGAGCAAATACAAACAGTTGTTTTAAACAAGACAGGATCCCACAGCCCATTTCATCTGGTACCTAACAGGTCTTGTGCAGCTTTCTGGGTCACTAAAGATTCTTCTAGATCCCCCTGAGTAGCGAGTTGATAGTCGGTTGTCTGGACAAGCTTATCTGGCCAAATCCTCTATCACTGCGCTTTTTTTTGAGACAGTCTCGCTCTGTTGCCCAGGCTGGAGTGCAGCGGCGCAATCTCGGCTCACCACAACGTCCGTCCCCCAGGTTCAAGCAATTCTCCTGCCTCAGCCTCCCGAATAGCTGGGATTACAGGTGCCTGCCACTACGCCCGGCTAATTTTTGTATTCTTAGTAGAGATGAGGTTTCACCATGTTGGCCAGGCTGGTCTCGGACTCCTGACCTCAAGTCATCCGATGCTGGGCATTTTTCTCCCAATTTCTCACCACCATACACAAAATGGGTGTAAATAACTCTCACAGCCAATTATTTGTTTGCAGCCATGATTCCCACTTAGAAAGGAACCAGGAACAACCTCTGGTCGGTATTTCAGGATCTGGGGAACAGGGCGTGCCTGCGTGTCCTGGTCCTGGCTGTATCCCCAGAGCTAGAACACTGCCTGCACTGATAGGCACTCCATTTATATCAACAGAGTAATGATGAGCTCCTTCTCTTTAAGGAAAAAGAAACTAAGGCCGGGTTCGGTGGCTCACACCTGTAATCCCACCACTTTGGGAGGACAAGGCAGGAAGATTGCTTGGGCCCAGTAGTTTGACACCAGATTGAGCAACAAATTAAGACCCTGTCTCTGCAAAACAAAAACAAAAACAAATTTGTTTTTTTTTTTTTGAGATAGAGTCTCACTCTATCTCCAAGTTGGATGCAGTGGCGCGATTTCGGCTCACTGCAACCTCCGACTCCTGGGTTCAAGCGATTCTCCTGCCTCAGCCTCCCGAGCAGCTGGGACTACAGGTGAGTGCCACCACGCCCTGCTAATTTTTGGATTTTTAGTAGTGACAGGGTTCCACTATGTTGGCCAGGATGGTCTTGATCTCCTGACTTCGTGATCCGCCCGCCTCGGCCTCCCAAAGTGCTGGGATTACAGGCGTGAGCCACCGCGCCCGGCCAGAGGGGGTATATTTTAAATAGGGAAATTGGTGACATTTGAGCAGAGCCTTGAAGGAGGCAACGAAGCAACCCCTGGAGACTGGGGAAGAGAATCCAGTGCAAAGGTCCTGATGTGGGAGGATGCCCGGAGGCCAGTTTAGCAGGCCAGTGGAGGGAGATCAGATCTGGGAGGTATTAGGGTGGAACCAGGACTCTAGGAACACTGGGGGCAAGGGAGGCTGTGTGAGCAGAGGGAAGGAAAGCTGGTGGCGCTGCTACTGTCCCTCCAGACCTGGTCAAGCTGAGGGCTCTCTCCTTTGATTTCCAGCTTTAACTCAATTTTCTCAGTGAGCAGACTCCAAAGGCATGTAGGCACCCCGTGCCATTTTTCTTTTAATAAGCAGCAGCTGTGCTGGGGATGCTGGCGTCTCCAGCTGCGTTTTTATTTGGCCTTTGGTGATGTGTCCCTCCAGGGAGATGTGGGCGAGCCGCAGGGACACTGCCTGTGCCTCAGTGGGTGCCGCACCCGTGCACATCGGATGCCCGTTGGCTCCTGTCCCTGACAGATGGAGGGGCACGTAATATGCTCCTTGGGCTGATTTGTCGCTTTAACAGATCTTATTAGTTTAGAGTCACCTGGAAATGACGTCTTCTGCTTCCAGTGACTTTCCTTTTGGGTAAAGACAAATTGCTTCTTGAAAAGGCCACACATGGCCGGGCGCAGTGACTCACATCTGTAATCCCAGCATTTTGGGAGGCTGAGCCAGGCAGACCACAAGGCTGGGAGCTGGAGACCAGCCTGGCCAACATAGTGAATCCCTATCTCTACTAAAAATACAAAAATTAGCCAGGTGTGGTGGCGCATGCCTTTAGTCCCAGCTACTTGGGAGGCTGAGGCAGGAGAATCACTTGAACACAGGATGTGGAGTTTGCAGTATACGGAGATCACGCCATTGCACTCCAGCCTGGGGGACAGAGTGAGACTCTGCCTCAAAAAAGAAAAAAGAAAAAAGGACCATGCAAGGTTCGGTCAGGGTGGTCTGCAGTGCTGGGCCTGCTGGAATTGGTACAGTCCAGAGGCATCTTTGGGAATATGCAAGGCTTGGTGCTGCCACACACCAAAAGAGTGACCGCACTTCTCTGGGCCTCAGTTTCCTCATGTGGTAAATGGGAACATGGTGGTCTCTGCCTCCTGGGAGTGGACTGAGAATCACATAGCAAATCGTTGTGAAACAGGCAGCATTTGTGATCTCGCTGGTTGGCTCTTGTGTCCTTTTATCTGGGATCAGGACTCTGATGGCAGTTGTAGGTCTCTTTTCTCTTGCTCTGTCCCCCAGACTGGAGTACAGTGGCATAATCATG
>NW_012117265.1:2581363-2586113 GCF_000951035.1 Colobus angolensis palliatus
TGCCTGTAATCCCAGCTACTCAGGAGGCTGAGGCAGGAGAATGGCTTGAAACTGGGAGGGGAGGTTGCAGTGAGCCAAGATCGCACCATTGCACTTCAGCCTGGGCAACAAGAGTGAAACTCCATCTGAAAAAAAAAAAAATTAGCTAGGTGTGGTGGCTCGTGACTGTAGTCCCAGCTACTCAGGAGGCTGAGGCAGGAGAATCGCTTGAACTCAGGAGGCGAGATTGCAGTGAGCTGAGATCGCACCACTGCACTCCAGCCTGGGCGACAAAGCCAGACTCTGTCTCAAAAAAAATAAATAAATAAAAGAAAGAAAGGGAAAGAAGTGCTATTATAACTTGTATTTTAACAAAGGGGAGACTGGGCGCAGTGGCTGATACCTGTAATGCCAGTACCTTGAGAGACTGATGCAGGAGGCTTATTTTGAGGCCAGGAGGTCAAGACCAGCCTGGGCAACACAGCAAGGCCCTGTATCTACAAAAAATGAAAAATTAGCCAAGCGTGGTGGCACATGCCTGTAGTCCCAGCTACTTAGGAGGCTGAGAGGTAGGAGAATCGCTTGAGCCTGGGAGGTCAAGGCTGCAGTGAGCAGAGATCGTGCCACTGCACTCAAGCCTGGGCGATGGTGTAAGACCCTATCTCAAAAACTAAAAATAAAGTGGAGGGACTGAGTCCCCTGCCCAAGGTTTCACAGGTATGCAATGACTGGCACCAGGTGACTTTACCTGCCCTATGAGTTGAAACAGATCAATCAGATCTGTCAGCAGCCCCATTTCCTAGCTGAGGAAACTGAGGCTCACAGAGGTAAACCTCACAGGACCAGGCCCATCCCCTGCAATTGGAGCTGGAGGCCTCGGCCTCTTCCTGCCCTTCTCTGGCTCAGGTGTGGTGGGTCGTGACTGCAGTCCCAGCTACTCGGGAGGCTCGGGTGGGGGAATGCCTAAGGCCTTCCCTCTGGCCAGCCCTTGAGGCTAAATGACAAGGGTCAAGAGGGAGGATGCGGCAGGGCGCAATGCCTCAAGCCTGTAATGCCAGCACTTTGGGAGGCTGAGACAGGCGGATCACGAGGTCAGGAGATCGAGACCATCCCGGCTAACACAGTGAAACCCCGTCTCTACTAAAAAAAAAATAAAAAATACAAAAAAACTAGCTGGACGATGTGGCGGGCGCCTGTAGTCCCAGCTACTTGGGAGGCTGAGGCAGGAGAATAGCGTAAATCCAGGAGGCGGAGCTTGCAGTAAGCTGAGATCACGCCACTGCACTCCAGCCTGGGGGACAGAGAGAGACTCCGTCTCAAAAAAAAAAAAAAAAAAAGAGGGAGGATGCCCTCCTTTCTCCTTAGGGTCAAAGTTCTATCTGCTGGTGCAGGGCAGACAAGCCCGGGGTCTCAAACTCAAAGGTTTTAGGGTCAGGAGGCTCCAAGCAAATATGAACTAGACCTGGGTAAGTGCTAGGGAGTAGTGGGGACTGTGGCAGCTGGAGTGGCCACTCTTGGTCTTATAGGACAGTGACTGCTGCTTCTGAAATCGAAGTCATTAGTGCCACAAAGGTCAAAGGCTCAGCAAGGCCAGGTAATACTGATTACAACAACAGCAACCATGCCTATAAGACCCATGCCCTCGACACGCATCACCCATCCAGGCCCCAGGGTACCAGTTACCACCCTCAGCTTACGGAAAAGGAATCTGAGGCCCAGAACACCAAATCCACGTGGCCGAGTCGCGCAGCCAAACGTGGTGGAACCAGGCCTTAGGCCCACAGCCTGTGTATCACAACTCTAAACTCTACAGATCTGAGTGTCTTAGCACCACAAGAAATCCAGATATTGACTAGAAATCTAACATTGGAAAATCTTATTAAAAACAAAAGCTACGCAGGTAAAACAAAAGACCCAGCAGGCAGGCCTTGGCCCCCAGAGCCAGTGATCTGGACCTCCAGCTACAGGGCTGAACTAACTGGGCTGTTCCCACTCGGACCACAGCCTTAGAAAATCCAGGCTTGAGGCCAGGCGTGGTGGCTCAAGTCTGTAATCCCAGCACTTTGGGAGGCCGAGACGGGCGGATCACGAGGTCAGGAGATCGAGACCATCCTGGCTAACACGGTGAAACCCCGTACTAAAAAAATACAAAAAAAAAACTAGCCGGGCGAGGTGGCGGGCGCCTGTAGTCCCAGCTACTAGGGAGGCTGAGGCAGGAGAATGGCGTAAACCCAGGAGGCGGAGCTTGCAGTGAGCTGCGATCCGGCCACTGCACTCCAGCCTGGGCGACAGAGCGAGACTCCGTCTCAAAAAAAAAAAGAAAATCCAGGCTTCGCGCAATGGCTCACACCTGTAACCCTAGTGCTTTTAGAGGCAGAGGCGGGATCGCTTGAGCCCAGGAGTTCGAGGCTGCAGTGAGCTAGGACTGCACCCCTCCACTCCAACCTCGGCAACAAAGAGAGACCCTATCTCTTACCAGAAAAAAAAAAAAGTAATCCTTGTTTGAGCCCCTCATACCCAAAAAGAAGCCTTTCTTATGCCGTCCTCATAAGGCTTAAGTGTGTAACATGAAAGCACTTTCATTCTGGTTAGCTTTTGTCACTGATAGCAAAGGAACCAGCCAGATAAACAACAGCCCTATCCATGTAGACCTACTATGTGCCAGGCACTGCATTAGGTAAGCACCTTCTTTTTTCTTTTCTTTTTTTTGGAACAGGATCTGGTTCTGTCACCCTGGCTGGAGGGTAACAGTGCGATCACAGCTCACTGCAGTCTGGACATCCTGGGCTCAAGCAATCCTCCCAGGGCCAGCCGCGTGAGTTGCTCAGACTACAGGTGTGGGACTACTACCCTACCTGGCTATTTTTTTTATTTTTTTGTAGAATGGTGTCTTGTCATGTTACCCAGGCTGGTCTTGAACTACTGGGGCCCGACTTGGTGGCTCACGCCTGTAATCCCAGCACTTTGGGAGGCCAAGGCGGGAGGATCACTTGAGGTAAGGAGTTCGAGACCAGCCTGGCCAACATGGTGAAACCCCCTCTCTACTAAAAATACAAAAATTAGTTGGGCATGGTAGTGGACGCCTGTAATCCCAGCTACTCGGGAGGCTGAGGCAGGAGAATCGCCTGAACCCGGGAGGCAGAGGTTGCAGTGAGCCAAGATTGCACCACTGCACTCCAGACTAGATGACAGAGCGAGACTCTGTCTCAAAAAAAAAAAAAAAAAAATTGTTTAGGAGTGTCAACCAAGACTTAGAGAAGCCAAGACAACCTGTGCAAGGTCACAAGGCATGTGAAAGAGACAGAGCTTTGCAAACACTGTGGTAGACAGAAGGCAATGCACCAGAGACAAGGTAGCAAAGGAGGAAATTCGTGCTGCTGGGAGGAAAGCCCCAAGGCTCTGGGATAGCAGACACAAGGCTTTACGCCAGCCTGGTGGCCTTGGGTGAACACAGTCCCTTCTAAGCCTCCCAGCTCAGCTAAGGTTGGGGATGATAACACAGCCTCCACCCCACTCCTTACTTGGGATTCAAGGAGTTGAATCAAGAAAAACATTATCCCTTGACACTGATAAAAACAATAACAATGACAATAATGACAGGAGGAGGATGTTATCATTTGGCAGCCACACCACTACAAATGAGTAGTTCCTGGAATGGAGAAGTGGCCGCCCATCTGGGAGACAAGAAAGGCAAGAGGGGTTGGTGGGAGGGAGAGGTGGCTGCACGGGCTGTTCTCATTCATTTGCTTCCTGAATCCTGGAAACAGCCCAGAGAGTGGAGTCTGCCCACTGGACAGATGGGCACACCGCGGCTTCTCAGGGCTGTCCAGAGAAGGCTACATCCCAGGGCTAGCCACTGAGGCCTGGTCACGCAAGAAGCCCCTTCCCAGGCTCCAAAGGAGGGCCCCCAATTGGCAGGCTGTAGCTGGGAGGCGGGCCCCTGTGTTCCAGCACCCTGAAAGGAATCCTGAAGTAAGGTACCCCCAGGGTCCTCCTTCCAGCTGAGAGGGGAAGTAAGGTTCAAACCTCATCCTTCAGCTCTTTTCTCCCCTCTACCCTCCTGCCACCCACTTCCAGAGGCGCTGGGTCAGACGCTCAGGGGTAGTCATGCGCAGAATAGGAGATGGCCAGACAGTCAGAAGAATTCACACGGAAGAGAGGAGCCAGGGCTAGGGAGGGACTAAGCTGTAAGAGTCAGCCTGAGAGAATCAAACAGGGTCCCCTAGGAGTCAGCTAGCCAGTCAGACAGTGGAGGCCAGCTGGTGTCACCCAACAGAGGGGCTGCTCAGTGTTAAAGTCTGTGAGGGGCACGGATGGGCGACCAGACAGCAGAGGTCACCCTTTACTAGCTAGCCAGACAGCAGGGGGCTGCCAGGTGGGACTGGACAGATGGACAACCAAATGGTTGTGGCAGGGAGGCTTGCCTAGGACAGAGAGACAGCCAACCAGATGGCGGGGGCAGCTCCAGACACAAGAACAAGCCAGCCAGACCGCAGGGGTCGCCCCAATAGATATCTAGATGGCCGGTTTCACCTCTGATAAACAGCCCGAAAGAGCAGAAGAGGGATCTACCCCAGACCCACAGGCAACCAGACGGCAGAGTTCACCCACGACAGCTAGGACCAGACGGACCGCAGTATTCCAGCACACCTCCGGTCCTACGGCCCCCCAGCCCATAACGCCGCCCCTGGGGCCCAGGCCCGCTCCCGAGCCCCTGCAGAGAGTTCTCTGCCCAAGGCGTCCCACAGGGCCCGCCCCACCCCCCGACCCC
>NW_012117265.1:2586483-2594588 GCF_000951035.1 Colobus angolensis palliatus
GCCCGGGCCTCGGCAAGACGCCCGCTCCCGGCTCGGCCTCACGGTCGCCGCCTCATCCGGTTCTCAGGCTACACCCGACCCAAGCGACCTCCCGCCCCGGCCCCAGGGCTGCGCCCAAATCACTCGCGCTGCACGCGATTGGCCTGCTGCGCCGCCACTCGGGCACAGTAGCCAATAAAAACGAGGCACAGGCCAATGGTTGAGTAAACCTTCCCCCTGGGGACCGTCTTGCTGGTTTATTGGACAAAAGAACCGTCACTGTTATGCAAAAGCCAATAGCGGCAAAAAGCAAGTTGTCAAGCGAGGAAGGAGGTGTTTCAGAAAAATGCACGTTGGCTCCGCCCATTGGCGAGGTTACACCATCTTATTGGCAGGCAGACGTGCCAGTCGACAATGTGGACCAATGGTGTTAGGGATTGAGCTACTACTTAGTTCCCTAAGAATTTCCCATTGGTTCATATAAATATCACTTCGTTACTCCAGCCAACCAGGCAAAAGAGGGCGGGGTGTAACATCCGAATCTTCACTATGATTGAGAACCATATCTGTCAATCAGAAAAACTCGCGTTCTTCCCTGTGATTGTTGGATGTCTGCAATAGTCTTCTGAAGTACAGGATAGGTCCCACCGTGCTCACTCAAGGGCGACACCTCGTGGTGGGATCCGATGTCTCAATTTTTTAGTTTCCTGGCTCTGGGGAAAACTACAAGTCCCAGAACGCATCTCAGTGCCCAGACTGCAAACCAGCTCTGGGACCAGGGTCCCAATGCACTCTGTAAATGGGTAAGGCCAAGTCATTGCTTTCTAGAGATAGAACGCAGTAAAATCACTCCTCCACGCCTTTGCAAATGCTGTGCCCTTTCTGCTCACGCCCGATCTTGACGCCGCTAACGCTCCAAAGTTTTTCCCCGGCTTCTTCAACTTTAGCAGAGCATGAATCTTTTTTTCTTTTCTCTTTTTGAGACGGGGTCTCACTCTGTCACCCAGGCTAAAGTGCAGTGGCGCGATCTTGGCTCCCCGCAACCTCCGCCTCCCCAGTTCAAGCAATTCTCTTGCCTCAGCCTCCCGAATAGCTGGGATTACAGGTGCACGCCACCACACCCAGCTAATTTTGTATTTTTAGTAGACAGAAAGGGTTTCACCATATTGGCCAGGCTGGTCTCGAACGCCTGGCCTCAAGTGATCTGCCCATCTTGGCCTCCCAAAGTGTTGGGATTACAGGCGTGAGCCACCGTGTCTAGCCAATGAATCTTCCTTTCTTAGAGACTGGGTCTCCCTCTGTTGCCCAGGCTGGAGTGCAGTAGTGGACTCATAGCTCAATTCAACAAGCACTCGGGCTCAAACGATCCTCCCGCCTCAGCGTCCCAAGTAGCTGGAACCACAGGCATGCCCTGAGTCAACTATGCCCAGCTAATTATTTTATTTTTTATAGAGACAGGGTCTTGCTGTGTTGTCCAGGCTGGTCTCAAACTCCTGGGCCCAAACGACTCTCACAGGCCGGCCTCCCAGAAGTACTGGGATTACAGGTGTGAACCCCCCCAACTGGCTTTGGATCTTTTTGAGTACCCACTAAAACTCAACGAATCCTCTCCCCATGAAAAAAAAAACGCTATTTTGTAGGCAAAATTGGGGTTCTGGGAACTGGAACTCCTGACAATGGACAGAGACAAATAGGATTTGAAGTGTTTTGATCCCTCTGGAGACAAATAGGCCAGAGACCAGGAAACCCAGTGAGGAGGCAGGAGCAGGTAAGTGCTCTGACCTGAGGCAGCACAAGAAGTTGGAGAAAGAGGAGGAAGGTGGTTCATGGCATTTGCCTGTTTTGTGACCCAAAACCCCAGGTCTCAAAGAAATAGACAAAAAGGGCCAGGTGCGGTGGCTCCTGCCTGTAATTCTAGCACTTTGGGAGGCTGAGGCGGGCAGATCACCTGAGGTCAGGTGTTTGAAACCAGCTTGGCTAACATGGTGAAACCCCGTTTCTACTAAAAATACAAAAAATTAGCCAGGCATGGTGGTGCGTGCCTGTAATCCCAGCTATTCCAGAGGCTGAGGCAGGAGAATCGCTTGAACACAGGAGGTGGACGTTGCGGTCAGCCGAGATCGCACCACTGCACTCCAGCCTGGGCAACAAGAGCAAAATTCTGTCTCAAAAACAAATAAACAAACAAACAAAAAACGTTGAGGAAACTCTTCATATACTGAAGTATAAATAATTTGAGATATACTAAGAGGAAAAAACAAGCAAGGTACAGAATTGTGTGTGAAGGATGCTGACATGCATGAAAACCATATGTACACATGGAAAATTGCTGGAAAAATACACAAATTGATAAAAGTAGTTGCACTTTTGATGTGATTTGAATTGTGGATGATATGCATGTATTACTTTTTCACTTTTTTTTTTTTGAAACAGAGTCTTGCTCTATTGCCCAGTCTGGAGTGCAGTGACGCAATCCCAGTTTACTGCAACCTCTGCCTCCCAAGTTCAGATGATTCTCCTGCCTTAGCCTCTCAAGTAGCTGGGACTACAGGTGCATGCCACCATACCCAGCTAATTTTTGTGTTTTTAGTAGAGACGGGGTTTCACCATGTTGGCCAGGCAGGTCTTGAACTCCTAACCTCAGATGATCCACCCTCCTTGGCCTCCCAAAGTGCTGGGATTGCAGGTGTGAGCCACCACACTTGGACTTTTTTTTCTTTTCTTTTTTTGAGATAGAATCTTGCTCCATCACCCAGGCTGGAGTACAGTGACACAATCCCAGTTTACTGCAACCTCTGCCTCCCAAGTTCAGATGATTCTCCTGCCTCAGCCTCTCAAGTAGCTGGGACTACAGGTGCATGCCACCATACCCAGCTAATTTTTGTGTTTTTAGTAGAGACGGGGTTTCACCATGTTGGCCAGGCAGGTCTTGAACTCCTAACCTCAGATGATCCACCCTCCTTGGCCTCCCAAAGTGCTGGGATTGCAGGTGTGAGCCACCACACTTGGACTTTTTTTTCTTTTTTTGAGATAGAATCTTGCTCCATCACCCAGGCTGGAGTACAGTAGTGCGATCTCGGCTCACTGCAACCTCTGAGTCCTGGCTTCAAGCAATTTTCCTGCCTCAGCCTCCAGAGTAGCTGGGATTACAGGCATGTGCCATCACACCCAGCTACTTTGTATTTTTAGTAGAGATAGGGTTTCACCACGTTGGCCAGGCTGGTCTTGAACTCCTGACCTCATGATCTGCCCTCCTTGGCCTCCCAAAGTGCTGGGATTACAGGTGTGAGCCACCGTGCCTGACCTTTTTTTTTTTGAGATGGAGTCTCGCTGTCTCTCAGGGTGGAGTACAGTGGTGTAATCTTGGCTCACTGCAACATCTGTGTCCTGGGTTCAAGTGATTCTCCTGCCTCAGCCTCCAGAGTAGCTGGGACTACAAGCACGTGCCACCACACCCAGCAAATTTTTGTATTTTTAGTAGAGATAGGATTTCACCGTGTTTGCCAGGCTGGTCTCAAACTCCTTGATCTCAAGTGATCCGCCCACCCACTTGGCCTCCCAAAGTGCTGGGATTATAGGTGTGAGCCACTGCGCCTGGCCTACTTTTTCCATTTCAAAAACTTCATTTTTGAAGAGCACTGGTTTTTGTTTTTGAGACAGAGTCTCACTCTGTTGCCCAGCCTGGAGCGCAGTGGGGCAATTGCGGCTCATTACAGCCTCAACCTCCTGAGCTTCAGCGATCCTCCCACCTCAGCTTCCTCAGTAGCTGGGAGCACAGATGCGTACCACCTGTATTTTTTGTAAAGATGGAGTTTTGTCATGTTGCCCGGGCTGGTGAAGATCACTAGTTCTGTAACTGATCATATCTGGCTTAGATCCTGGACCTGATTATCTACTGATTACTATGGTCCGAATGTCTATAGACCAGCCCCTACCCGCTCACCCACCACACCAAGATTAATGTGTTGAAACATAATTCCCCAACATGATGGTAATTGGAGGTGGGGCCTTTGGAAGGCGATTAGGTGATTAGGTGAATGGGATTTGTGCCCTTATGCATTTTTTTTCTTTTCACAAACCTGCTGAGTGTCTCAGTGTGCCCTTATAAAAGAGGCCCCAGATAGCTGCCTTCCGCCACGTGAGATTAGAGAAAAGACTGCCATCTAGGAAGTTTGCCCTCAACAGACACTGAATCTGCTGGTACCTTAATCCTGAATTTCCCAGCCTCTAGAACTGTGATAAATCAATTTCTGTTTGTTTACAGCCACCCAGTTGATGGTATTTTATTATATATAGCAGTCAGAACGGACTAAGAAAGTGCCAGTGACCATGGAACTTCATTCCTCTGCACTTCAGTGTCCTCCTCTGTAAAATGGAATACGACTGTACATGCAACATTAAGTTGCAAGAATAATCAACTTGATGATTACAGACCTGGCGTGGCACCTCCAGATCGAGGCTACAGTGAGCCATGTTTGAACCAATGCACTCCAGCCTGGATGACAAAGCGAGACAGTCTCAAAAAAAAAAATAAGCCGGGCGCGGTGGCTCAAGCCTGTAATCCCAGCACTTTGGGAGGCCGAGACGGGCGGATCACGAGGTCAGGAGATCGAGACCATCCTGGCTAACACGGTGAAACCCCGTCTCTACTAAAAATACAAAAACTAGCCGGGCGAGGTGGCGGGCGCCTGTAGTCCCAGCTACTCCGGAGGCTGAGGCAGGAGAATGGCGTAAACCTGGGAGGCGGAGCTTGCAGTGAGCTGAGATCCAGCCACTGCACTCCAGTCCGGGCAACAGAGCGAGACTCCGCCTCAAAAAAAAAAAAAAAATAATAATAATAAAATAAAATAAAAGAGGCTGGGCGCTGTGGTTCACGCCTGTAATCACGCTTTGGGAGGCTGAGGCAGGCAGATCACTTGAGGTCAGGAGTTTAAGACCAGTCTGGCCAACATGGTGAAATCCCATCTCTATTAAAAATACAAAAATTAGCTGGGCATGGTGGCACGCACCTGTAGTCTCAGCTACTGGGGAGGCTGAGGCAGGAGAATCGTTTGAACCTGGGAGGCAGAGGTTGCAGTGAGCAGAGATCCCACCACGGCACTCCAGCCTGGGTGACAGAGCGAGACTCGGTCTCAGAAAAAAAAAAAAAAAAAAAAAAAAAAAAAAACCAGCCGAGGGAGATGGCGCCTGTAGTCCCAGCTACTCCGGAGGCTGAGGCAGGAGAATGGCGTAAACCTGGGAGGCGGAGCTTGCAGTGAGCTGAGATCCAGCCACTGCACTCCAGCCGGGCGACAGAGCTAGACTCCGTCTCCAAAAAAAAAAAAAAAAAAAAGAAAGAAAAAAATAGGAGATTAAGCCTCATATCTATAAGAGTCAGACTAGGAGTGTATGCCTTAAAGCCAAGATACCATTTCTTTGATGGTGATGACCTTGGGCAAGTTCCCTCCCTTCCCTGGGCCTGCTTCCTCAGCTGTAAAAAAGGAGAGGCCAACAGTACCTCCCTCCAAGGTGGGCCCCAGGAAGCAGGTGGCAGCTCTCACTCTAGAGGCACGCCCTACACGCTGGGCACTGGCAGGTGGTTTCCAGCTATCCGCTGCGGCCACAGTGATGTGTTATGATTGGTGAGAAGGGGAGATATTCCACTGCAGTGACGCTCAGACCGGGAGGGGGACCCAGACAGGCCACCTCCCCAAAAAGACACAGACACACTCTGTACGTTACAGTAAAAAAAACCTTCCAGAAAGAAATCCTTCGGTATCTTCCGGCCCCTCCCTCCCTCTCTCCCTCCCTCTCCCAATGCCAGGTCAGCCCAGCGTGATTCCCACAGAGGCCAGAGCATCGGTGGCCCAGGTGGGACAGAGGGTGGGATCCCCGTACATGGTGCCCATGAAGTCCCGCACGAAGTCCGGAAAGCGCTTCTCCACAATGCTGGTGCGGACGGCGCTCATGAGCTGCAGCTGCGGGGAGGGGCGGTCAGCGAGCGGCATACGCGCCTGGGACACCCCCACCCGCCCTGCTCCAGGCGCTGGCTCACCTGGTAGGCGATGTTATGGACCGTGAGGTGGTGCAGCGCGGCCGTGTTGTCGCTGTGCAGCAGTGCGTGCAGGAAGGCGCGGCTGTGCCTATCGAGAGGCAGGGGACAGCTCAGCACAGCCGGGCCCTGTCCCCTCCATGCCCTGCCCCAGCTCCCAGTACCATCCTGCCTACTTTTGGCACGTGGGGCAGGTACACTCCGGGTTTATGGGGCCGAAGTCCTTCTCAAACACTTTCTTCCTCAACTGCAGGTTCCCAGTAGGCACCAGGGCAGAGCCAAAACGCTGCGGGAGAGGAAGAGCGGGAAAGGGGGGTCACCCAGGGCTTCATTCTCCCCATCCCCCCAACCCCTAACCTTGCCTCCCTAGTCCCCCACCCGTCTCCCATCCTGACCTCCTTCTGCCAGAGCCTCACCGCTGTCCGCGTGGGGAAGACGCCCATCCCCCCCACCCCTAACCTTGCCTCCCTAGTCCCCCACCCGTCTCCCATCCTGACCTCCTTCTGCCAGAGCCTCACCGCTGTCCGTGTGGGGAAGACGCAGTCGAACATGTCACATCCAAGAGCCACGCAGACTACCAGATCAGTGGCATAGCTGGGGTTGCAGCCATGGCGGGAGGGGGCAGAGAACCTCAGGGGCTTCCCAGGACCCCTCCCAACCCTCACACTGCCCCAGACTGGGCCATATTCCTTCAGAATGGGACATATTCCCCAAGGGACAGCCATGTCTTCCTAGTCTCCTCAGATCAGAGCTGTGTCCGTTTCCCCCAAATGCCAGCCCCCCAAGCAGGGCAGGGGGTCCCCAGGAATCCACTCCCCACAGGTAGGTCTCCGGCTCCCCTATCCACAACATACCCGACCCCCATCAGATATCGGGGCTTGTCCTTTGGCAGCCGAGAGGTGCTCAGCGCCACCATCCGCCAGAACTGCGACTTGCTCTCACCCCCACTCAGGCCCCCGATGGCGAAGCCAGGCACGTCCCGCTTGGTCATCTCTGAGGGTACAGGGTAAGGTGAGGGCTACAGAAGAGGAAATGTGCCTGGTCTACAATCCCAGAACAGACCCTGCCCAGACTTCCAGAGTCGCTCAGGGAGAGAGTCAGAGAAACAGACAGAGACAGAGAGACAGACAGAGACAGAGACAGAGACGGAGAGGGAGATGGAGGAGAGGGTCCATCAGTCTGTCTGTCTAGGGGCTGGGACTGCTGCTGATCTCAGCTAACATTTATTGAGTGCCTGCTGTATGCAAGACCCTTTTCTTCAGTCCTTAGAAGAGGCACAGCCCACAGTCCCTCAGCTGAAACTGTTGGAAGCAGATGTGTTTCGGAATTCGGAATTTTCCGGATTTGAGAACAGTAAATATCCCACATGCTGAGTAACAACAGCTGTCAGGTCAGGCGCAGTGGCTCACACCTGTAATCCCAGCACTGTGGGAGGCTGAGGCAAGCAGATCACTTGAAGTCTGGTGTTCAAGACCAATCTGGCCAACATGGTGAAACCCTGCCTCTACTAAAAACACGAGAAGTAGCCAGCCATGGTGGTGCATGCCTGTGGTCCCAGTTACTCAGGAGACTGAGGCAGGAGAATCGCTTGAACCTGGGAGGTGGAGGTTGCAGTGAGCCAAGATCTCGCCACTGCACTCCAGCCTGGGCAACAGAGCAAGATTCTGTCTCAAAAAAGAAAGAAAGAAAAAGGGCCGGGTGCAGTGGCTCACACCTGTAATCCCAGCACTTTGGGAGGCCAAGGCAGGTGGATTACAAGGTCAGGAGTTTGAAAGCAGGCTGACCAAGGTGGTGAAACCCTGTCTCTACTAAAAATATAAAAATTAGCTGGGCATGGCCGGGCACGGTGGCTCACGCCTGTAATCCCAGCACTTTGGGAGGCTGAGGAGGGCTGATCACGAGGTCAGGAGATCAAGACCGTTCTGGTTCACACAGTGAAACCCCGTCTCTACTAAAAACACAAAAAATTAGCCAGGCATGGTCGCGGGCACCTGTAGTCCCAGCTACTCGGGAGGCTGAGGCAGGAGAATGATGTGAACCTGGGAGGCGGAGCTTGCAGTGAGCCACAATCGCGCCATTGCACTCCAGCCTTGGC
>NW_012117265.1:2596176-2598347 GCF_000951035.1 Colobus angolensis palliatus
CATGATCTCAGCTCACTGTAACCTCCACCTCCCGGGTTCAAGCTTTCAGCCTCCTGAGTAGCTAGGATTACAGGTACCCAGCACCACGCCTGGCAAATTTTTGTATTTTTAGTAGAGACAGGGTTTCACCATGCTGGCCAAGCTGGTCTCGAACTCCTGGCCTTGTGATCTGCCCGTCTTGGCCTCAAAGTACTGGGATTACAGGCGTGAACCAGTGCACCTGGCCCAATTCACTTTTTTTAGAGACAGGATCTCGCTATGTCGCCCAGATTGGTCTCAAACACCTGGCCTCAAGCAATCCGCTTGCCATGGCTTCCTAAAGTGCTGGGATTCCAGTGTGAGCTATGGCACCAGGCCAACGTTCTGGATTTTAGACTTTCGCTCTGAGGACCTGGATGACAGAGAAGGGGCTGCAGAATTGTACAACTTGCCTGAAACAAGAAAAAATTGGGGCCTGCAGGGCTTAAACCACTAGTCCAAGGCCACATATGCCAAAGGCTGGATTCAAACCTGGGTCTGGCCTCTAGGCCAGACTGCACTCCAGCTCACTGCACTCCAGCATGAGCAACAGAGTAAGACCCTGTCTCAAAAATAAATAAATAGGACGGGCGTGGTGGCTCACGCCTGTAATCTCAGCACTTTGGGAAGCCAAGGTGGGTGGATCACAAGGTCAGGAGTTTGAGACCAGCCTGGCCAATATGGTGAAACCCCTGTCTCTACTAAAAATACAAAAATTAGCTGGGCACGGTGGCGGGCGCCTGTAGTCCCAGCTACTTGGGAGGATGGGGCAGGAGAATAGCTTAAACCCGGGAGGCGGAGGTTGCAGTGAGCTGAGATCGCGCCACTGCACTCCAGCCTGGGCGACAGTGCAAGAGTCCATCTCAAAAAAAAAAAAAAAAAAAGGAAAATAAATAAATAAATAAATAAATAAATAGGCTGGGCGAGGTAGCTCATGACTATAATCCCAGCACTTTGGGAGGCCAAGGAGGGTGGATCACCTGAGACTCCATCTCAAAAATGAAACAAAAACAAACAAACAAAAAAACTAGAAGACTATTAACTACTGGAATCACGGCTATTCTCTCAATACATTCTACTGCACGTGGCCTGAGAGCCTTCGCTTCTGCTATTTTTTCTAGCGCAGTGCCCTTCCACCTATTAGCGATCCAGTTCCACCATGTGCCAGGCCCATGTGGGCACCTCCTCGATGGCCAAGCCCTGGGCCTGCCAGCGCACGGCTCTACCTTCAAGGCAGGTGGCCCGGAGATCTGCGTCCAGCCCACCCTGGATAATGGCGAAGAGGTTCTGCTTGTCCGGCCGCTGATGGGCTGCAATGCACCGGTCCAACCAGCGGATTGACCTGCAACAGGGCCCCAGTCACAAGCCCCAGGGGCCTGGTAAGGGGGTAGGAGACAAGGCTACAGGGACCAGGATCCCCTCCCCCCACATATCCCCCACATGCACACAGCATGTACACACCTGTACATGGCCTCCTCCACACGTGGCCCAGTCACGGTGCTGCTGACCACGTCATCCAGCTGCATGATGATGTCCGAGCCTGATGGTGAGATGGGGGCAACATCACTGGGAAAGCCCGCAGTGCTTGGGGAAAGCCTCCTATCACATGGGTTCAAGTTGGACTTCCCCAAGAGCATCCCCCCATTCCCCGTCTTGCTAACGCCCACGTGGCTTTCCCAGTCTGTTTATACAACAGCCAGAAGGAGCTTTACAAAATGTGCCTTTGTTCCTGCCTCTCCCCAGCTTAAAATCCTATCCTGTTACATAAAATAAAATCCTAAAATGTACAAAGGGATTCCTTGCTATGTGGTGTGCCACAGCAAGACCGGGAAACCAAACTTCCATCAGCAGGGCTCTGCTGGCTGGGCGCGGTGACTAGGTCTATAATCCCAGCACTTGGGACACCGAGGCAGGCAGACCATCTGAGGTCAGCAGTTCAAGACCAGCCTGGCCAACATGGTGAAACCCCATCTCTCCTAAAAACACAAAAATTAGCCAGGTGTGATGGCACGTGCCTGTAGTCCCAGGGCTTGGAAGGCAGAGACAGGAGAATCGCATGAATCTGGGAGACGGAGGTTGTAGTGAGCCAAGACTGTGCCACTGCACTCCAGCCTGGATGACAGAGCTAGGCTGTGTCAAAAAAAAAAAAAAAA
>NW_012117265.1:2606559-2608561 GCF_000951035.1 Colobus angolensis palliatus
AAGAAAATAAACAGATGAAACAAATTAAAATTCAAAAAAAACAGGCCAGGCGTGGTGGCTCGCGCCTGTAATCCCAGAGCTTTGGGAGGCCAAGGTGGGCCAATCACTTGAGATCAGGAGTTCGAGACCACCCTGGCCAACATGGTAAAACTCTGTCTCTACTACAAATACAAAAATTAGCGGGACATGGTGGCGCGTGCCCGAAGTCCCAGCTACTTGGAAGGCTGAGGCAGGAGAATTGCTTGAACCCGGGAAGCAGAGGTTGCAGTGAGCCGAGATCACGCCACAGTACTCTAGTCTGGGTGACAGCAAGATTTGGTCTCAAAAAAGGAAAAAGGGGCCAGGCACGGTGGCTTACACCTGTAATCCCAGCACTTTGGGAGGCCAAGGACCAGCCTGGCCAACATGGTGAAACCCCATCTCTACTAAAAATATAAAAACTAGCCAGGTATGGTGGTGGGCGCCTGTAATCACAGCTACTCGGGAGGCTGAGGCAGGAGAATTGCTTGAACCCAGAAGACAAAGGTTGCAGCCAACACAGTGCCACTGCACTCCTGCCTGGGCAAAAGAGACTCTGTCTCAAAAAAAAAGGAAAGAAACAAGAAAAAATGGGTGGGGCGGGGCGGCTCATGCCTGTAATCCCAGCACTTTGAGAGGCCGAGGTGGGCGGATCACGAGGTCAGGAGATCGAGACCATCCTAGCAAACATGGTGAAACCTCGTCTCTACTAAAAATACAAAAAAAATTAGCCGGGTGTGGTGGCGGGCACCTGTAGTCTCAGCTACTTGGGAGGCTGAGGCAGGAGAATGGCGTGAACCCAGAAGGCGGAGCTTACAGTTAGCCAAAATGGTGCCACTGCACTCCAGCCTGGGCAACAGAGCAAGACGCCATCTCAACAAAAAAAAAAAGAAAGAAAAAATGGGGCCAGGCGCATTGGCTCACGCCTGTAATCCCAGCACTTTGGGAGGCCGAGGCGAGCAGATCACTTGAGGTCAGGATTGAGACCAGCCTGGCCAACATGGTGAAACCCTGTCTCTACTAAAAATACAAAAAACTAGCTGGGCGTGGTGGCGTGCACCTGTAATCCCAGATACTTATGAGGCTGAGGAGAATTGCTGGAGGCCAGGAGGCAGAGGTTGCAGTGACCTGAGATTGTGCCACTGTACTCTAGCCTGGGTGACAGAGTGAGACTCTGTCTTAAAATAATAAATAAAAATAAACATAAAAAAATAAACTTACAGGCCAGGCACGGTGGCTCACGCCTGTAATCCCAGCACTTTGAGGGGCCAAGATGGGTAGATCACTTGAGGTCAGGAGTTCGTAACCAGCCTGGCCAACATGGTGAAACCCCATCTCTACTGAAAATACAAAAATTAGCTGGGTGTGGTAGCAGGTGCCTGTAATCCCAGCTACTCAGGAGGCTAAGGCAGGAGAATTGCTTGAACCAGGAGGCAGCTGTTGCAGTGAGTCGTGATCGCACCTAGGCCTCCCAAAGTGCTGGGATTACAGGCGTGAGCCACTGTACCCAGCCCGGGGCTTCTTTTCTAATAGGGGCTTTTGTTATAGGGGCTTCGGTCATGAATCTAAGAAGAAAAAATATTTATTCCTCCCTACAGCATCAATTTATTAGAATGATGAGAGGAAGAGGGGTGTTGACCCTGTGTTGCCATGGTTCTTTACAAGCTTGAGGAAATGTTAACCGTCTTTATCAAGAAATGGGGATATTGGGCCGGGCGTAGTGGTTCACACCTATAATCCCAGCACTTTGGGAGGCTGAAGCAGGTGGATCACCTGAGGTTAGGAGTTTGAGACCAGCCTGGCCAACATAGTGAAACCCCGTCTCTACGAAAAATACAAAAATTAGCTGGGCATGGTGGCAAGCAGTTGTAATCCCAGCTACTCAGCAGGCTGAGGCAGGAGAATCACTCAAACCCAGGAGGTGGAGGTTGTAGTAAGCGGAGATCACACCATTGCACTCCAGCCTGCGTGACTCTGTCTCAAA
>NW_012117265.1:2609646-2612421 GCF_000951035.1 Colobus angolensis palliatus
TGGGGAGGCTGAGGCAGGAGAATGGCGTGAACCCGGGAGGCGGAGCTTGCAGTGAGCTGAGATCGGGCCACTGCACTCCAGCCCGGGCGACAGAGCAAGACTTCGTCTCAAAAAACAACAACAACAACAACGAAAACAATTCTACCAAAGACCTGCTACTATTTACCCCCGCTTTGAGTTGGTTCGACTGAAGCTCAGCGAGGAGTGACCTGCTCAAAGCCACACAACACCTAAAGAACAGGCCCTGTGTCACCTTCACCCCCTGACAGACAGGGTAAGGGGGCGGCTCCCCAGGGTCCTCTCACCCAGCGCGTTCTGGATCTGCACGGATTTCTCCGGGCTCAGCAGGGTCTCACTGCCGTCGTAGGGAGAGCGGAAGCGGACGCCCTCCTCAGTCACCTCGGACAGAGACACCAGCGACACCATCTGGAAACCGCCGCTGTCCTAAGGGAAACCCCACCGCAAGGCTGTCAGGGGGTGGAGATGGGGGGCCCCTCACTCCAGAGAAGCGCCCTAGGATGCCGGCTCTCTCCTCAGCTCACCGTTAGCAGATTATGTGGCCAGTTCATGAAGCCGTGGAGACCGTTGGCTTTCTGGATCAGTTCGGGTCCCTGGGTTGATAGAAGAAAGTGTCAGGTTAGGGGTGACAGCGTCCCTGGGGGCCCTTCTTGAGAGACAGAGCTGGCCAGCTTTAGTCCCCGCTGCTCTTTCACGCCCAGCACAAGGCCTGGTCATGGGGGGGCGCTCAATATGGCTGGTCGATTGACTTTGGGAGGAGTGTCCGGGCCTGGAGGACGCTCCGTGGCTCCCCACGCCTCGCCGCCTCCCCGCGCGGGCAGAGCCCACCCACCGGCCTTAGACCCAGATGGTAGGTATTGCCCAGGCAGATGCGGCAACCCAGAGCGTCCAGCTGCTCGGTCGTGATGCCCTTCATGGTGGCCTGCGTGCCCACTGGCATGAACACAGGAGTCGCCACTGTCCCATGA
This sequence comes from Colobus angolensis palliatus, assembly GCF_000951035.1. NCBI lineage: Eukaryota > Metazoa > Chordata > Mammalia > Primates > Cercopithecidae > Colobus > Colobus angolensis. Next base: position 2,610,633 of record NW_012117265.1, read on the forward strand.
GGCAGCCGCAGCTCGCCTGCCCGGGCCCTGGAGCGGCTGCATTCGGCCACCAGCCGCATGATCCGTGGGGCCGACTCCAGGGAAGCCTGGGTGGCTACTCCCGCCATCTTGACTGTCGGAACCACGTGGGCCATACCACACAGTGGGCGGCGCCATGTTGGTTGCTGTCACGTGACAGCGCGACCCAGTTCTGGAGCCCGGGAAAGCGTCGGGGGACCATGGCAACGGATTTGAACCCCTGGTCCTGGCTGGGCGCCCGCTTAACTCATACCCGCAACACGCTAAAGCGATGAATCAAAATTGCGCTGGGAACGAATCCCATCCCTAGCACTTTCGAGCTACAATCAGAGAATCTCTTAGCCATAATTTCCTCTTGCATAAAATGTGGCGAATTACAGCATCTCGGCATAAGGACGTTGTAAGGATTGAATAAGGATGATGTATAGATCTTTACACAGTGCTTGGCCCAGGCTGCAGTGAGTTATTGGTGGCGCTTTTGTTGCATCTTGTTCATTGCTTTGTACCAAGAGATCAGTACAGGACCTAGCACATATTAAGGGTTCAGTTAGCATTAGTTTATTCAATAAAAGAAGGAGGCTGGGTGCAGTGGCTCACGCCTGTAATCCCATCAATTTGGGAGGCCAAGGCGGTAAATCAGTTGAGCCCAGAGGTTCGGGACCAGCCTGGGCAAAATAATGAGACTTCGTCTCTACAAACGAAACAAACAAAAAATTTAGCCCGGCACGCTGGCGCCCTCTGAAGTCCCAGCTACTTGGGAGGCTGAAGCGAAAAGATCCCTTGAACCCAGGAGACAGATGAGGCAGTGAGCTGTGATCATGCCACTGCACTACGGCCTGGGCGACACAGTGAGACCTCCTCTCAAAAAATATAAAAATTAAATAAGGAATTCCAGATTTATAGAAGAGGCTTAAGGCTCAGAACCTGGCCACAATTATTCTTTCATTCATTCAGCGTATACCTATATATACATACCCGACTAGCGCCAGACTCCATGCAGCAAGGGGAGGAAGGGTCACAGATTTATTGAGTAGTGGTTGTGTTCCATTTATAATAATAATAAATAAAGCCAGGCACAGTGGTTTTCACCAGTAATCCCAGCATTTTGGGAGGCTCAGGAGGGTGGGTCATTTAAGGCAAGGAGTTTGAGACCAGCCTAGGAAACATAAGAGACCCCGTCTCTACAAAAGTAACAAAATACTAGACTAGTGTAGTGATGTGAGCCTGTAGTCCCAGCTACTTGGGAGGCTGAGACAGGGAGATCATTTAGGCCTGGAAGGTTGAGGCTCATGAGGCTGCAGGGAGCTGTAATCTTGCCACTGCACTCCAGCCTGGGTGACAGAGTAAGATTTTGTCTCAAAAACAAAACAAAACAAAACATAATATATAACTATATAACCCCCGGCAGGTGCAGTGGCTCAAATCTGCATTCCCAGCACTTTGAGAGGCCAAGGCAGGAAGTTCACTTAAGGCCAGGAGATTGAGACCAACTTGAGTAATATAGCGAGACCCCGTCCATACAAAAAATTAAAAAATTGGCTGGGTGCGGTGGCTCAGGCCTGTAATCCCAGCACTTTGGTAGGCCAAAGCAGGCAGATCATGAGGTCAGGAGTTCGAGACCAGCATGGCCAGCAGGGTGAAACTCTGTCAATACTGAAAAAACAAAAATTGGTCGGGTGTGATGGCGAGTGCCTGTAATCCCAGCTACTCGGGAGGCTGAGATAGGAGAATCACTTGAACCCGGGAGGCCGAGGTTGCAGTGAGCTGAGAT
>NW_012117265.1:2618616-2621940 GCF_000951035.1 Colobus angolensis palliatus
CACAAGTATACATATGTAACAAACCTGCACGTTATGCACATGTACCCTAGAACTTAAAGTATAATTAAAAAAAAAAAAAAGGTTGTTGACAACCCCAGGACGAAGAGAATTTATACACAGGGCGGGGACTGCGAAATCCCATCTGGAGTCGGAGCTTGTTAATTGCGCAAGGAAGGAAGGAAGGAAGGGGCGGTGGGCACCGGGAGCCTAGGGACCAGCGGGAAGTTTGGAAGCGGTGGTTTGTAGCGGCTGGGCCTGGGGCGGTTTCCGCGCTCTTCACAAGGAGGCTTGCGCAGCATCCCAGGTGCGTGACCGGGGCTGTCAGATCCCCAACCTTGCCTTCTCTGGGATCGCCCGCGACTGCTCAGGGGAGCCCCCAAATAGGGGACTATGTGGTTGGCCTTAGGGAGCGGGTGCTGAGGTCCTGGGTCCAGAATACGGACTTCTGAGCAAAGACTGAAGAATACAGAACATTTGGGAGAGGGGAGTTAGGGGTTTTGCTGAAATAAGGGTCCTTGGAGCCCTGAGTGTGGGTGGTCATTTCGGTAGCCTGGAGGATTTCTCCAGTTTATTCATCGGACGTGTGTGAACTGTCCTTCTGTGACATTGCCACCCACCTACTGCCCCCGTTGCCAAGCAAGATGACCTTAGGCGTCAGATCTTTTGAGAAGACAAACGCACTGGCCCAAGAGTTGGGAGTTCATGGGCTTCTTGGTTACTCCGTGGAGAGAATGATCGTCTCCCTGAGAGTGAGATGGGCCCCTTTTCTTTGACATACCGTTTTTAACCCTCGAGTCTGGGAGCTCTTCCCTTATCAAAACCAGTGTACTCGGCCGCAAAAATCACTGTAAACCTCAGCTCTGATGTTCCAGAACTCAAGCCTCTTGTAGTCTCCAGGGCCCCTATTCTCACCTCTCCCACACACCTACTCAGCTAAGCAACCAAAACAACTGTACTGAGGCGCAGTGGCTCACAACTGTTAATTCCAACACTGTGAGGCCGAAGAGAGGACGCTTTGAGGCAGGAATTGGACACCAACCTGAGATCCTGCCTCTATGAAGAAAAACAAACATTAGCCAGGCAGTGTGGCCTGTAGTCCTAGATACTCAGGATGAGTGAGCCATGATGGCACCACTGCACACCAGACCAAGACCCTGTCTAAAAAATACTGTTTCAGCTGGGCGCGGTGGCTCACGCCTGTAATTGCAGCACTTGGGGAGGCTGAGGCAGGCGAATCACAAGATCAGGAGTTCAAGACCAGCCTGGCCAACATGGTGAAACCCTGTCTCTACTAAAAATACAAAATTAGCCAGGCATAGTGGCGCATGCCTGTAATCCCAGCTACTCGGAAGGCTGAGGCAGAAGAATTGCTTGAACCCAGGAGGCAGAGGTTGCAGTGGGCCACTATCGTGCCATTGCACTCCAGTCTGGGTAACAGGAGCAAAACTCCATCTAAAAGAAAAAAATAAAAATAAAAAATATTAACAAGGTATGGGCCAGGCACTCACACCTGTAATCCCAACACTTTGGGAGGCCAAGGTGGGTGGATCACTGGAGGTCAGGCATTCGAGTCCAGCCTGGCCAATATGGTGAAACTTCCCCTCTGCTAAAAAAATAAAAAAACTAGCCAGGCATGGGGGTGCATGCCTGTAGTCCCAGCTACTCAGGAGGCTGAGACAGGCGAATCGCTTGAACCCGGGAGGCAGAGTTGAGTTGAGATCACGCCACTGCACTCCAGCCTCAGGCGACAGAGCGAGACTTCATCTCAAAAATCAAAAACAAAAACAAAAAAACCCAAAAACATTAGCATGGTGTGGTGGCATGCCCCTGTAGTCTCAGCTACTCGAGAAGCTGAGACAGGAGGATCACTTGAGCTGAAGAGTTGGAGGCTGCAGTGAGCTATGATCGGGCTACTGTACACCAGGCTGGGCAACAGAGTGAGACCCAAACCCTAAAAAAAGATAATAATAATATACAATATTATTTAGTAATTGTTATCATTATAACTGGATCTGATATCTGTCCTGGCCAGCAGAGAGTGCTATTGTCCCAGAAGACGTCCTTTCAATTGTCTTAAACTGGGTTACTCTGGCCAAGACGGTGTCTCTGAGAGCCTCAAGCCTCCTATCCTGTAAGAAAGGATAAGGATGCCAGTTGCCCAGAGGGTGGGGCATCCTTAGTAAGGCCACACCTGGAAAACACCCCTGCCCACCAGCAAGGCAACCTCAGGGCCTTTGCACCTGCTTTTGTCTACAACACTCATCCTTTCTTTACTTTTGCTTTTCTTTTTCTTTTTTTTGAGACAGAGTCTCACTCTGTTGCCCAGGATAGAGTGTAGTGGCACAGTCTCAGCTCACTGCAACCTCCACTTCCCAAGTTCAAGTGATTCTCCTACCTCAGCCTCCCAAGCAGCTGGGATTACAGGTGCCCGCTGCCATGCCTGGCTAATTTTTTTTTTTTTTTTTTTGAGACAGAGTCTCACTCTGTTGCCCAGGATAGAGTGTAGTGGCACAGTCTCAGCTCACTGCAACCTCCACCTTCCAGGTTCAAGTGATTCTCCTGCCTCAGCCTCCCAAGTAGCAGGTGCCCGCTGCCATGCCTGGCTGATTTTTGTATTTTTATTAGAAACGGATTTTCACCATGTTGGCCAGGCTGGTCTTGAACTCCTGACCTCAAGTGATCCACCCACTTAGGCCTCCCAAACTGCTGGGATACAGGCATGAACCACCGTGCCCAGCTAATATTTTTATTTTTCAAAAACATTTACCAGGCACAGTGGCTCATGCCTGTAATCCCAGCACTTTGGGAGGCCAAGGTGGGTGGATCATATGACCCCAGGAGTTAGAAACCAGCCTGGGCAACATGGCAAAAAAAAAAAAAGTTAAAAAGTTACCCATAATTCCACCTACTTGGGTGACAGAGGCAGGAAGATTGCGACAGCGCCTGGCCAATATGTGTTTAAATCTGCTTCTTGCCAAGCCTTCTATCTCATTCTGATGCCCACTCAAGTTTCAGAACCACTGTTTTTCACTCTTGGCTGCACATGGAATTACCTGTGGGTTTTTTTTTTTGTTTGTTTGCTTTTGAGACAGAGTTTCACTCTTGTTGCCCAGGCTAGAGTGCAATAACGTGATCTTGCCCCACCGCAACCTCTGACTCCCAGGTTCAAGCGATTCTCCTGACTCAGCCTCCCTAGTAGCTGGGATTACAGACAAGGGCCACCACGCCCGATTAATTTTGTATTTTTAGTAGAGACGGGGTTTCTCCATGTTGGTCAGGCTGGTCTCAAACTCCTGACCTCAGATGATCCGCCCTCCTCGGCCT
>NW_012117265.1:2628617-2649820 GCF_000951035.1 Colobus angolensis palliatus
CTGACCTCAGGTGATCCACCCGCCTCGGCCTCCCAAAGTGCTGAGATTACAGGCGTGAGCCACTGCACCTGGCCGATCATCTCTTTAAAAAAAGAAAGAAAGAAAGAAAGAAAGAAAGAAAATCTATGGGGATGACTCAGTCATCAGTTTTGTTTGTTTCAAGCCTCAAGGAATTGCTGTGTGCAGCCAATGTTGCCGCTCTGTGGTTTAGGTTCCAAAAACTGCATTTCATTATCTTATCCAATGTGAGCCTCTTTGCTTTCTGGGTGAACTTCTCTTGGAGCTCTGACCTGCTTGCAATTGTTGGTTATCAGAAGCTTCTGGAATGTTGGAGGGAATCCTCTGCATTTTAGAATGCAATCACCATGATTGGATGAATGGCTGATTGGATTAAAGGCTGCCTGGATTTGCTGTTCTGAGGCTAGTATAACCCCTGCTTTTCTTGGCTACCTAACACCTGACCCCCATCATACTCCCCTGCATTGAGAGAATGTCGTATCTGTTAAGGCTAAGTCTGCCTTTCCATAGAAGTTATAATTGACTGTTACTTTCCCAGCCCGCCCTGCCGCCAGGCTGCACAAGCTCAGGTTCTGCCATTCACAATTTGGATCAAAAGCCAGTGGTAAGGAGAAACAGGCCCTTGGGCTAGAAAACACTAGGGACAGGGGTTGGAGGCAGCTACAGCCACGCTACAGAGATTCATGAAAATAAGAACAGTTTATATCAAAACTGAAGCTACACTCAGGAAATTTATAGGTGGTTGCACATCTGGTGTCCAGACACAGTAATCCTTGTGTCATCAACTACAGTCTCTGTACTTAGTCATTGTGACAGAGGCTTCTTCACTGGGCTATGTCTGGGGTGGGCATTGGGGTACCATCACTGGCTGTGTTCTCTGCCCTTCCTGGATATCACGGTGCCACCCGACATTCTCTATTACACACTTTTCAAGCATAGACAAATGTACAGAGAATTGCATAGTTATCACCTTGTAACCAATGACCCGACTTCAACAATGATCAACAAGAGGCTTAATCCACCCACTTAAAAAATATATATTCTAATCCGGATGCAGTGGCTCACGCCTATAATTCCAGCACTTTGGGAGGCTGAGGCAGGTGGATCACCCGAGCCCAAGAATTGGAGACCATCCTGGGTAAGATGGCGAAAAGCCCGTCTGTACTAAAGATAAAAATTATACGGGTGCAGTGCTGCACACATGTAATCCCAGCTGCACCTCCACCTCTGGAGGCGATTGCACCACTGCACTCCAGCCTGGGAGAAAGAGCAAGATCCTGTCTCGAAAACACCAAAAATAAAATTATATACATACATATATACATATATAGAGAGGTCAATGTGTTCAGTAGGACAGGATAGTCAGGGCTGGGCTCACTGAGAAGGTGAGATTTGAGTTAAGGCCTGAAAGGAGGATGGAGGAGTCATGCCGAATCGGAGAGAGCATTCCAGGCCTTGGGAACGGTTAAGAGCAAAGGCCTGGAGGTGGGAATGTGTCTGGATTGTCAGCTGTGCAGCACGGATGTCAGTGTGGCTGGACGCGAGCAGATGAGGGTGTGGAGGTGACGGCACAAAATCGTAGGAAGCCTCGGGTTTTCCTCTGAGCTGGATGAGACAGTGGGCTTTGTCAGTCAGCGTGGAAGGGAGTGGGTTCTAACTATCACCAAGAGATAAACTGGGGATAGGGCGCAGCGGAGGCTTAGTGGCCCCTGTTGGGAGAGCTGGGGGCGCCGTGAACCTGCAGCTAGAGGCGGTGCTTGGTGTGCGACTTCAGCACGGTGGACAGCGCCATAGGCGTTGCCTGGAGACCAGGAAAGCGGCCGCTCAGGGGGCGGAGCCTGCGTAAACGTCCCATGAGAAGCGGCGCGCTCCACGCAGTGGCACACTCTGTGAGGGCGGGGCCAGCGAGTACGGCCAATTAGAAGAGTTTGTTGCCGGGCGTGGTGGCGCTTGCCCGTAATCCCAGCTACTCAGGAGGCTGAGGCGGGAGAATTGTTTGAACCAGGCAGTCGGAGGTTGCACTGAGTGAGCGGAGATGGCGCCACTGCACTCCCGCCTGGGCGACAGAGGGAGACTCCGTCTCCAGAAAAAAAGGTTGTTGGGGAGGGGGGAGGGATTGCATTGGGGAGTTATACCTGATATAAATGATGAATTGATGGGTGCTGACGAGTTGATGGGTGCAGCACACCAACATGGCACAAGTATACATATGTAACAAACCTGCACGTTATGCACATGTACCTTAGAACTTAAAGTATAATTAAAAAAAAAAAAAAGGTTGTTGACAACCCCAGGACGAAGAGAATTTATACACAGGGCGGGGACTGCGAAATCCCATCTGGAGTCGGAGCTTGTTAATTGCGCAAGGAAGGAAGGAAGGAAGGGGCGGTGGGCACCGGGAGCCTAGGGACCAGCGGGAAGTTTGGAAGCGGTGGTTTGTAGCGGCTGGGCCTGGGGCGGTTTCCGCGCTCTTCACAAGGAGGCTTGCGCAGCATCCCAGGTGCGTGACCGGGGCTGTCAGATCCCCAACCTTGCCTTCTCTGGGATCGCCCGCGACTGCTCAGGGGAGCCCCCAAATAGGGGACTATGTGGTTGGCCTTAGGGAGCGGGTGCTGAGGTCCTGGGTCCAGAATACGGACTTCTGAGCAAAGACTGAAGAATACAGAACATTTGGGAGAGGGGAGTTAGGGGTTTTGCTGAAATAAGGGTCCTTGGAGCCCTGAGTGTGGGTGGTCATTTCGGTAGCCTGGAGGATTTCTCCAGTTTATTCATCGGACGTGTGTGAACTGTCCTTCTGTGACATTGCCACCCACCTACTGCCCCCGTTGCCAAGCAAGATGACCTTAGGCGTCAGATCTTTTGAGAAGACAAACGCACTGGCCCAAGAGTTGGGAGTTCATGGGCTTCTTGGTTACTCCGTGGAGAGAATGATCGTCTCCCTGAGAGTGAGATGGGCCCCTTTTCTTTGACATACCGTTTTTAACCCTCGAGTCTGGGAGCTCTTCCCTTATCAAAACCAGTGTACTCGGCCGCAAAAATCACTGTAAACCTCAGCTCTGATGTTCCAGAACTCAAGCCTCTTGTAGTCTCCAGGGCCCCTATTCTCACCTCTCCCACACACCTACTCAGCTAAGCAACCAAAACAACTGTACTGAGGCGCAGTGGCTCACAACTGTTAATTCCAACACTGTGAGGCCGAAGAGAGGACGCTTTGAGGCAGGAATTGGACACCAACCTGAGATCCTGCCTCTATGAAGAAAAACAAACATTAGCCAGGCAGTGTGGCCTGTAGTCCTAGATACTCAGGATGAGTGAGCCATGATGGCACCACTGCACACCAGACCAAGACCCTGTCTAAAAAATACTGTTTCAGCTGGGCGCGGTGGCTCACGCCTGTAATTGCAGCACTTGGGGAGGCTGAGGCAGGCGAATCACAAGATCAGGAGTTCAAGACCAGCCTGGCCAACATGGTGAAACCCTGTCTCTACTAAAAATCCAAAAATTAGCCAAGTGTAGTCGCAGGTGCCTGTAATCTCACTCATCTACTCGGGAGGCTGTGGTTGAATAGCCTGAACCTGGGATACGGAGGTTGCAGTAAGCCGAGATCACTCCACTGCACTCCAGCCTGGGCAACACAGCCAGACTCCGTCTCAAAAAAAAAAGTTTCGTTGACCAGGCGCGGTGTGGCTCACGCCTGTAATTCCAGCACTTTGGGAGGCCGAGGAGGGTGGATCACGAGGTCAGGAGTAACAGAACAGCCTGGTCAGCATGGCGAAACCCCGTCTCTACTAAAAATACAAATTAGCCAGACATGGGATGGTGCACGCCTGTAATCCCAGCTACTGGGGAGGTCGACCCAGGACAATCACTTGAACCCAGGAAACCGGGGTTGCAGTGATCTGAGATCATGCCACCGCATTCCAGCCTGGGCGATAGGGCAAGGCTGTCTCAAAAAAAACCCCAAAAACAAAAATTAGCTGGGCATGATGGCACACACCTGTAGTTACTGCTTCTTGGGTGGCTGAGGCAGAATTGATTGAACCTGGGAAGCGGAGGTTGCAGTGAGCCGAGATCGCTCCACTGCACTCCAGCCTGGCGACAGACCAAGACTCTGTCTTAAAAAACAAAGCCTGGTGACAGAGCAAGACTGTATCTTAAAAAATAAATAGCTGGGTGTGGTGGCTCACACCTGTCATCCCAGCACTTTGGGAGGCCGAGGCAGGTGGATCACCTGAGGCTGGGAGTTCGAGACCCCGCCTAACATGGAGAAAACTTGTCTCTACTAAAAATACACTATTAGCCAGGGGTGGTGGCACATGCCTGTAATCCCAGCTACTCAGGAGGCTGAGGCAGGAGAATCGCTTGAATCCGGGAGACGGAGGTTGTGGTCAGCTGAGATCGCGCCATTGCACTCCAGCCTGGCCAACAAAATAAATAATATTCTTGGGAAGCCTGAAAGGGCCTGAGGTCTTCCCAGGTCAGAATCCATCCATGGCTCCCCACTGCCCTTAGAAAGCAAGCAAGAACTCCTGTGCCTGGCCCTCCACTTGGGGGCCCTCAAGATCCCACTGACCTCCAGCCTCATTTCCCAGCATTCCTTCATTTTGCATCCAAAATACTCTACCCACCTGACTTCAGCTTCTTAAAGCCCATCCTCATACCCCAGTTGAATTTTTGCTCAAGCTATTCCCTCTGCCTGGCCTCCCCTTCCCTTCCTAACACTCCTGGGTCCAACTCACCCATCCTTTCTCACCTGAGGGGAAACCCTTGACAGGCACTCCCTGTCCCACTGTGACACAGCCCTCTTTGTGCCTGGAAGAGCCATGTGGGTTGGGAGCAGGTTCACCACTGCGTTCCCAGCAACCAGCACCAGACTTGACATGTAATCACCACCCAATAATAAACAGGACAGCAGGGCACAGTGGCACCGCCTGTCACCCCAGCCACTATAGGGAAGCTGAGTTGCTTAAGGTCCGGGAGTTTGAGACTAGGCTGGGCAACCCACCTCTACAAGAAAAGTAGTCAGGTATGGAGGAACAGCCCTGTAGTCCCAGCTACTCCAGAGGCTGTGACAGGAGGATCGCTTGAGCTCTCAGGAGTTCAAGACTGGAGTGAGCTGTGATGATGCCACTGCACTTCAGCCTGGATGACAGAACAATATCCTCTTTTATTTTTATTTTTTTGAGATGGAGACTTGCTCTGTTGCCCAGGCTGGAGTCCAGTGGCATGATCTCGGCTCACTGCAGCTCTGCCTCCTGGGTTCACACCATTCTCCTGCCTCAGCCTCCTGAGTAGCTGGAACCACAGGTGCCCGCCACCACGTCCGGCTAATTTTTTTGAATTTTTTGTATTTTTAGTAGAGACGGGGTTTCACCACGTTAGCCAGAATGGTCTTGATCTCCTGACCTCGTGATCTGCCCACCCCGGCCTCCCAAAGTGCTGGGATTACAGGTCTATCCTCTCTTAAAAAAAAAATGAACGAACGCATGTTGAGTGAATGAAACAATGAACACATGAAGTCTCCATTTATTCTGGGATGGGTTAGAGTGAGCCTCTGAGCCTGCCATCAGGCTGGCTGGGTTGTTGCCCAACATTGTATCCAGCGGTCTCAGGCCCGTGCAGTGCACAGCCAGCATGGGGCTCACAGCTGCAGCTGGAATCCAGAAGCTGTCACCTCTGCTGCAAAGGCCAGGCCTAGGGGTCCGGGTACATGCAGTGAGTCCTTGGGGCAGGGCCAGCCCTACTGACTACATGAGCAAAGTTGGTGGTGAGACAAGGGGTGTATGTTTCCCCTGACAGTACAGAGGGCAACAAACAGGTGGGTGGCAACCCTCAGGGCTGACGGCATCCCTGCCCAGAGTGACAACCAGGGCCTACTGGCTCTACTAAATCCAGGGTGGTGGAAATCCTGGATGTGCCCCTTGTTATGGCTCAGAGGCCTCCTTTCATCATAGTTCATCAAGCCCCAATACTTCCTCCCTGGAATCAGTACCAATCCTCCGCCCCTCCCTCCAACTTCATCCCAGCCAACCACACACGTCCAATCGTGTAGTCTGTTGCCCTTCTTTCCCTCCTGGGGCATCCGGAGCCCTCTGGGCTGGTGTGCGCCCAGTTCCCACTCACGGACCTCCATGGCCCATCCACCAAGCACCCCATCCTATCAACTCATGTAGAACACTGTCCACCCAAAGCGTTGGGGTGTCTCATCACAAGCCAACTGCTGCCTAGCTCTTCCTGGGCCCATTTGTAGGCCCTCCTGCAGGTCAGCTTCCTGGGTTTGGAAGGCAACTGGCCCGGAAGGCCACTGTCAGTGCTCAAGGTGATAGCCACACCTTCCTGAACCCAGCGTCCTGTTGTAGCTGGGATACTGTCACAGGCAAGCGGCATGACGGCATCATCAGCACTGGTGAGGCCCCTGACCGGAGTGAGGGTTCCAAGGATGCTGTGCCTAGAGCTGTTCTCTCCAGACACATGCCTGCTGTGCAGCAGATCTGCAGCAGGGCGGGTGGATGGAATCTGTCCCTCGTGGTGGGTCTGCATTCAGAAACGACCGTGGTAGCAATCACCGAGTGGGAAACTGAAGGAGTCCTGTGTTGAGAATGCAGGTGCCTGCCTGGAGTTTGGAGATATTTGGCAGGTGGGGCCAGGAGGCGTCCCTCTCCATGGGTGTTACAGGCTGGTATTCTCTCCTCAAATACAAGGTCTGCTGATCTCACAGGAGTCTCTTCTTGTCCCAACCCCTTAATACGTCCAGGAGAGGAGACAGGACATAAACACATCCCATCAAAATTGGGGGTAGGACTCATCCATCCTCATCCCTCCACTGTGTGCACTGCTAGGATCGCAGGGTACTTCAGGTCCTCTTCTCCCACCCTTTCCTGGGAGGAACCACTTGGTATCTGGGACCTCCTCTGCTCTAACACAAATGAGAATTCCTCAAAAGTTTTCTAGCACACAACTTGTTCTTTCACCTCTCCAAGAAAGCAAATCTTCATCCTTTGAAAGCACACTTGATATTCTACATTAGCTGAATGATTCTGAGTCAAAAATGGTCCTCGCTTTTCCCAGTGGCCATGGTTACCCAAGCACAGGAGGCCAAGGCCTGGGGCTCAGGTCAGCAAAGCAGGATCTCTGTAGATGTGTGGTCCCAGGCTTGGCAAGTACAGTTCTTCCTGGATGGCCGACAGGAATCCTGGGGAAAGGCAATCCCAGCAATGCCCTGAAACCAGAGCTCCTCCTCCCTCCCCAGGCAAGGTGGAGCTAGAAGGGCTGCTCTAGCGTGGGGTCTCCACCTCCACACACCTGATATTTCGATAGGGCAGGTCCCCGCTGTGGGCCACTCTTCTGGGCAGCATAGTATGCTTGACAGCATCCTTGGCCTGTATCCACTAGATCCCAGAGCACCTGCTAGCTGTGACAACATCCTCCAAACATTGCAAAATTTCCCCTGGGAGGCAAGATTGCCTCAGATGGGAGAATCATGCTCTAGGGAAATCTGCTGGTGTGAGAACCCCAACTCCCCACTCTGCTGAGCCTCCAGATGGCGAGCAGGCTGCAGGCTCCAGCACAGACACGAAGCTCCCTCCAGCCACTGACGATCTGTATCTGTGGCTGGGGTTACCCAGGCCTCACCTGACCTTTCTTTTTCTAACTGGGTTACGTGTTCCACCACAGGCACGCCCCTACAGAGGACATCACTGGTGTACTTAGAACTACACCAAAATCAGGGAGCAGAAAAAGCCTGCCTGTTTTGTGATGGGTTCCCCAAGACCAGAATGGGCACTGTGAAGCCCCTCTGTGGACGGTGGGAGCCTGAAGCCTGGTGGGACACCGGGTCTACACAGCCCAGGAGACCAGCAACCAGCCTTCGCTGAGCATGAGTAAAACGTCTAGAAGGCCAGAACTGGACCCTCTCTAAGGACCAGGGAGCATCCTGCTGGCCCGCCCTGCTTTCCCCGAGCAGGGACAGAGCGGGGAAACCTGCTCATTGCGCTGCTGGTGGGTCAGACACCCAGGCCTAAGACGGGCGCAGTTTTGTTTTTCTTTATTTGTCTACATTCAGCTTAATTCAGATGTACTGCCTGAATGACCCAGACATAAAAAGAAACCCCCCACTCTTTCCCACTGGTTTTTAAAATAAAATCTTCACTTATAAAACTGAAACACTAAAGCATTAAAATACAGAAAGCTCGTTTAACTCACTTCACAAAAGCATTAACAAATGACGTATCCCTTCCGTAACTATTTAAAGACAAACTGAGTTACCACTAACACCAAGTGTGAATAGACAGAGGGATACTGAACTGCAAGAACTCAAAAAACTCTACCCAGACAAAGTTGTAATGGCAACTAACAAACCATTGAAGACACGGAGTCCCAAACACGGCTAAATATGGGTCACAGGACGGGCCACAGGGTGACCCGCTGCACCTCACGACACAGCAACGTGGACGGGGTGGGGGCGGGGGCCTGGAGGGCCAGCTGACATGTTAACTGTGATGCATAAAACTCGATCTTCTGATGGGGAGTAAGTGCAGAAGGTAGAAATCTCCGCCCCGCGGGGGCTTATCTGTACTGGTAGTTCATGCTGTGGTCTGCGTTTCTGCCATAGCCGCCTTGTGAGGACTGGTAGGAGCTGGGAGGGCCACTGTAGTTCTGGCCGGACCCCGGGGAGTTGTAGTTCGACTGTGAGTAGCCTCCTAGGAGAGAGAGTGGTGGGTTAGAGCCAAGGGGCCCAGCCAGCGGGGCTCAGGTTAGGCAGCCCACACCCAAGACTCGGCCAGGATGCAGGTGGGCAAGACTCGTGGCCTCCTATGCGGCTCTGCCTGCCTACCATACATGATTGGATAAGGCTGACACCAAGACTCCGAGAGGTGGGACCACTGTGACCCTTGTTTCTGGGGGAAACTACCTGAGCCCACGGCTGAGCTACTGGCCAGAACCAAGGGGAACAGCTGTTTGGCCTCAGTGTCACCCACATCCACACAGGTACCAGGGGTTAAGAGTGGGGACACTGCTGGCTCTCCGGCCGCTCCCGAAAGCCTTAGCAGCTACCAGTGCACCCAAGTGCGTACTCTCTTTCACAGGGCCCGCCTGCCACTGCAGCCCTGCCCACGCTGCCATCTGCTCCCACCAGGTCCACATCCCGCTTCACAGCAGGTGCCGGGCCCCCATGCTGTGCCACCAAGGGCTCCAGGCCCACCTTGTTTGCCTTGGTATGAGGAGCCGCCCCCAGAACCTCCGCCGTAGCCCCCGTGTGACCCTGGGTTGTAGGAAGCCCCGCCTGAGCCGTAGCTGTTCCCGCTGCTTCGGCCTCCACTACCACTGTAGTCTAGGGGAAAGAAGACAGGGTGGTTAAGGGGCCCCAGGAAACACACACCTGGGGCGGCCCAGGGGCCTTGTGGTGCGCCTCAGATGCGGCCAGCCCCTGGCCCAGACCCTGGGCCTCTAACTCTTCTCCCTGCCTGCTTCAATGTCACACATCACCCCAACAGGTAAGTGCCAGGAGCCAGCTGCAGCCCTGCAGGGTCACCTGGCCCTGGGCTGGGCTGGTCACCAAGCTCCAAAGCCCTGCTGTGGGGTGCCTTCTCAACTGCTCCTGCAGCCCAAACTTCCCAGCAGCAGCTGAGGAAGTGCACGAGACCCCAGCAGCTGCCTCTCCTCAGCCAGCAGCACCAGACAAAAGGCACCCCCTTCTGACCCACACACCCAGTGCAGCCTCTGTCAAGTCCCTGGCCTGCTGCTGAGAGCTGCTGGGTCCCAAGGACACACCTACTCAGCCCCACTGGGCCACTGGTGCAGCCTGGGCCTGCTGGGTCTGTGCATGAGGAAGCGGGAGAGGCGGTGGCGGAGAGATCAGGCTCTTGCAGGGGCTGGATGCAAAACTCTCTAGATCAAGTCCCAGGAAGTCACCTTGCAGCCTCACCCACAGCCAGGGCCTAGAGACAGAGGCCTCAGCTACCCCTGCCTTCAGAGAACACACCAGAGAAAGTGGCAGAGACGGCACCATGGGGCCCCACGCCCCATCTTCCTAGCACCCGCCCACAGCCAATACCACGTGTCCTCCTCCTAAGGCCCTTGGCCAGAGGTCTGGGCAGTGCCGAGCTTCCGCCACTCCGTGGGCTGCACTGCTGGGGCCTGGACCCTGGCCCAGCCAAGGAGTTCTGGAAGCCAACTCACTGAATTTGCTCTCGTAGTTGTAGTCGGATCCGCCCCCGCCCCCGGGAGAGTTGTAGGAGTTCGAGTAGGAGTAGCTGCCTTGTCCATGGTTATAGCCTTTCTGCTTGCCCTGCGGGGGGCCATAGTTGCTGTAGGGGTTCTGGTTGTAGGACTGCTGCTGGCCCTGGTGGGACTGGTAGCCCGAGCCGTAGGAGGGCTTCTGCTGGCCCCCGTGCGGCTGCTTCTTCCCAGCGTGTTTTGGGGGCACCGGTGAGTTGTAGTTGTCACCTTGGTAGTAGGAGCCATAGCCGGAGGAGCCACCACCGCCCCCGCCGCCACCGCCACCGGCATTCCCAGAATGCCCTCCGTTGCTGTAGAACTGACCTAAACAGGGAGGCAGTGGGTCAGGCGGAGGACGGGAAAGGGCAGGGGGAAGGGAGGGAAGGGCAGGAGGCAGCCATGGGTCCTGAAGGCTGACCCACAAGCCCAGGTCAGAGGCAGCAGAACAAGGAGGGAGAGGAGCAGTGGCTCCCATCCTTAGCGCAGCCATTCAGGCTGGCCCAGCCTTCAGCTCCACTCACCCAGCAGCTGATGACAACAATGGGGCTTTGCCAAGCAGCACGCGCCAGCAGCTTTTGCAGTGGATGTCAACATTACAATGAGATGGACTCCGAGCGCAGGACGACATTCACAGCTAGCTGACGGCTACCCAGAGATCCCCAATGGCGACAGGAAAAGCAAAGCCCCAGAGAAGCAGCGGCCACCCCCCTCCTCCCTGCTGTGCTGGAAACAGGCTCCACAGGCACAGGCCTGGAGGTCCCCAAGAGATACTGTTTAAAGTGGCCCCCGGACCGTCATCATCCTTAGACCAACTGGTCTGAGCTGGTTTGGTTCATGGAAGACAAATCGAGACTCAGTCAATGATGCAGGCACCTCCCTTGTGATACTTGTGCAAGCATGTGACTCAGGATGTGAGCAAGCCCCAGCCTGGCTGGTGGGGGAAGACTGGCCACGGCTGGGGCCAGGACAGCCACCACCAGGTGAGGCCTAGACCTACAGCCCTGATTGTCCCCAACGCCCCTTCCTTGTCCCCAGCACAGCTGCTGGGTGCACGTGGGACTGAGCAGCAGGGCTGAGAGCGTGCAGTGCAGCCACCGCATTCTCAGCTACAAGCTGAAAATGTAGCAGCGAGACCCCACTTCTGGTCAACTAGGTTTGTCAATACACAGCCCCACCAGAGGCCTGAGTGGAACAAAGGGGATGGCACTGGCTGAGGGAATGCTGCACCCCAAGCCTTGCAAGGGAGCCCCACAGAGGGGGTCTCCACAAACGGGCGTGGGAAGGCTGAGAGGGTGGGTGAGGCGGGAGGCCAGTTCATGGTGGTAGCTCTCCAGCCAAGCTGGGCAACGCCCAAGCGCTCAGCAGGTGCAGCTGAGTTCCTGGGCTCTCAGAGCGGGTCGGCTTGTGAATGCAGCCACCTTTGCCCAGTTAAGCTGCCCAGACCGCCAGGCCCAGGGTGGGTGGGACGGAAGGGGAGGCTCCCACACTGCCTGTCCTTCCTTCCCAGATGGAGGACACCAAGGGCCCACCGCCTCCTGGGTGGGGTAACTGGGAGTCCTCACATGCCTCCACCCACTGGAGATGTAGAACCCCACGCTGGTGTGGTGGGCTGCCTACACGCAATGTTGACAGAACTATCTGCAACCTTCGGTTTGTGTTCTTCAGGCAGGCCTCCTCCCTCGCCCCCCATCACAAAGCCAAGACACCAAGGGGGAGGACGTGTCCCACAATGCCAGAAAGCGAACATGCGGCAGCTCAGCGAGGAGACTGGGAGGATGGGATCTTCAGAACACCCCGACCAGGACCCAGGACCCACACCCCACAGCCCCACTGCCCCAGCTTCCCCAGTGTCCTGCACTGAGCACACCACCTCGCCCCGCCTGAAGCCGGGAATGAATGAAGACGCAAGGGCCGAGGGCTTGTTACTTTCACATGTATTGATTAAAAAAAAATAAAGGGGAGGGGGAGTTTTCAACGTCATTCAGGATAACTATTTTCCTGGTATAAAAAGACATTATTCTCAAACAATAACTTTCTAAAAAAAAATACATCATGCAATCAAAGTTTTAAAAAGTTTCACTGAATGTTTCAAACCTCTGGGAACAAATCACGTAGTAACCATTTTGACCAGTTTTTGCCTGAATAAACGCAAAATCTTGCAAGTCAACACAGACGCAGGCTTTGCTGCAAAAAATAACCACTGATCAGAGCCAAAACCAGTTTCCAAGGAGGACACCTGCCAGAAAACAGGGGCCTCAGTAAAGAGCCAGAATGACTCTGTGTTTGTAGACAGAAACTTCTATGCCTTTGGAGTCTGTAGCAGCTGCACACGCAGCACTACCTCTGCCCAAGGAAAAGCCAGCCCTTTACTGGAGAAGCAGGGAACATTACGGTTCTTTCTCCTTGATTAAAAGTCCCAATAAACTAAAAACAAAAAAATCCAGAATCCCATGCATCTGCAGCTGTAATTAAGACTTGCAAAATTTCACGTCATCTACCCCTTAAAGCCTGTCTGTTTCTTGCACTAATAATGGAAGCACAGTTTTGATACCTTTGAGAGTTCACTCTCTAGCTAAACCAGCCACAAAACATTGCATTCCCAAACAAGAACCCACCAGAGCATTACAAGAGGCGGGAGAAGCTAATTCAGCGCAATACACAATTCCCCACGTTCCCAACGTTTTCACATGCTCGTAATAAGAAAAAAGCCGGTTTCTCTGGATTCAGATGTGGTGAAATCGTTTTCATCACTGTCAAAGGCATCAACCAGATTTGGGAGTTTGTTAAAAGGTTAAAAATTCATACAAAACCTGCTGTAAATTAAGACAAAGGTAGATTAAAATGCGTCAATGTCTGTCTCTTTAAATAAAGTAATGCTTTCCATAAAAAGCAAAGGTGGGCTTTTGCCTTGATGCCGAACAACGCTGTCTCTAGAATTCTGTGCAATTCTGCACAAAAATACATTCTCTGAAAAAATTGTTTTCCACTTAGTGTGAACTTCAATAGGACCAAGTTCAAAGGCAAATCACGATAAAAACTGCCATTGTCTTAAATTCTGCAGGCTAAGAGTTTCAGACAAGCTGCGGTGAAAAGCCACGGTTGAGAAACCCAGTGAAGCACAGGGACACAGCACGGACACTTTGGGTTTTGGAGTTGGAGGAAATTGGAGTAAAAAGTTGATTTTGTGTGCAATACTTTTAGACGCTCTAGGAAGACCCAAAATCATGATAGCCGTAGCAGTCTGTGAAAAAGTCACCTACAAAAGGGGGAGACAGAGCAGAGAGAAGAAATTAGAATTCTTTTGAAAAAGGGCACAGAGCGCCACATTTGAAATTCATGTTTTAGATTTCTCTGCTCCTGTAACCCCCCAATGAAGGCTCCTTCTCAAGACAAGAGCTGTGCACTGGCCGGAAAAGCGTATTCATAAGATTGGTGCTTCGCATGGCTTAAAGCAGAGAAATTTAAAATTCTAACTTTTAAGGAACTTTGCAGTTACACGAGTTTGTGTGTTAACACAATCAATCCCACTGCGGGGCTGGGGGGGGTCGAGGGCCATATGACCTATTCACCGCAAAAAGGTGTGTGCCCCTTCTACAGCCTCCTCGAGGCTGCTCTGGCCACCCTTTGCTAACTCAGGCCCAGAAGCTACACTGCGGCTGCTTCCCAGGTCAGACAGAGAGAAACATACTTACTGTAGCCTGCTGTCGCCGAGTTGCCTCCGTACCCGTAGCTTCCATACCCAGCGCCTGGAAGGGGAAAGAAGGTTACCGGGGACCAGCAGTGTCTCAGGCCCACCCCAGGAGCCCTGCACACTTGTTCCCAGAGCATGCACATGGGGAAGATGGGGACAGCGCAGTACGAGGGCCCTTACCAGCATTCATGTAGCCTCCGTGGTTGGCACCACCAAATCCTCGCCCGCGCCCTCGTCCCCGGATGTTCCCGCCTCTTCCCCGCCCTCGAAGATTGGGGGGTGGGGGCACTTCATTGTGCATGGGGCCTCCCATGCCGAAGCCAGGGTTATGTGGCTAGAAAAAAACACAGGGAAGTGACATTCCCTTTGTGCTCACATTGCAGGAGAACCCATGCCTGAGCCAGGAGGTTCAACGGCCACTGCTCACCTTAGCAGCAAATTTCGGTCCCCCTCTGACGGGTACTGGGGCTCTCTTCTTTTTGTTGGCATCAAGGGCGAGAGGGGTGTCAGGGAAAAGCTTTTCTAGGGCAGCAAGGGCAGCGTAGGCCTTCGCCACCTTTTTGTTGGAACCAGCACCTTGGAACTTCTGTCCATCCACTTCAACCTGGAAAGTGCAGACAGAGGTGACCCAGTGCCTCCCTCTAGGGGCAGGGGGACCCCAGGCCTCCCTATGGGATTGCCCCAGCAGGCAGCTCCAGGCCGCGCACCTCCATGACGAAGCGCTTGTCGTGGCTGCCACCGGTCTCGGAGATGAGCTCGTACTTGAGCCCCCGCCTTTTCTCGTTCAGCTCCATGACTGGGTTCTTGCCGTGCTTTGTCAGGATTGGCCCCTGCTGTTTTACGTTCTCAGGGAAAATAGAAAAGACGACCGACAAACTCAGCTATGGGCTTTCCAGCCACAGAGGAGGAGTAGCAGGACTGAGGCGGGGCCTCTGCTCCTCATACACTGCCAGTCCTTGCCAGACAGTCTCCACTGACTCTAGTGAAGGCCTTCCAGCAATGTGGCCCTTCCCTGTGCCTCCCCTCTGAACAGCATGTTCTCAACCCAGGGCCACCCCAATGTAGCCTAGGATGCTGAGACAACATTCACAAGGCCCTCCCCGACACAGCTTGTAGGGCAGCACCCAGCTTCCTATGTGGGCTTCTGGCCTAAAAGGTCAGCTTTTTGGGGCAAATTAACAAGGAAGAGTAACCACCTCACTGACAAGACACATGGCTGCCTGCTCTGTCCTGGCCGTCACTCCCAGCACCCACCATGTGCTCACCTCGGCAGTGGCATCTGAGGGAAAGGCCGCACTAGGGGTTGAGACAGCTTCTACCACTGGGGCGGGGGCCACCACTGCTGGCTTCGCCTCAGTCTCCTCAGCCGAGTCTTCCCCTTTGCTAGAATCCCTGCCTTCAGCACCCGTCGGCAAGCCCATGTCCTGTAACACCTGCAGAGGTAGCAAGACCCCCAAGGTCCCAGGGAAGCAGGGCTCAGCCCGGGAGCCATGCATGCAGGGCCTCCCCATGGCCTACAGGCACCCACCCAGAAAGCCATCTGGAGGAGGGCTGTTTCCTTTCAGCTTCTGCTCCCAGGAGGCCCTAATGTCCAACCATGTTTGGGGACCCCTCTGCCTGCCAGCCACAGTGGGAAGGCGTTCTTGGCACATGTGACCTGCAAATAGCCGCCATCTAACTATATGTGTTTTTAGGATCTACATGCCCTCCCTGAGAGACAATGGCTCATATGGGGCCCAAAACAAAGATCATGGTTCTGCTATTAGAAGACAGTGACGCTGGCCACACTTACCTTAACGGCCACATGCAGCTTGGCCGTCTTTTTGGAGGGCCCAGAGGCCTCGAATGAATTGCCATCAACCTCCACAGACATGGTAAAGATGGGGGCATGGACGGGCCCAGTCTGGGACACCAGCTTGTACTGCAGCCCTGGCTTCAGCTGGTTCAGCCGCATCAGGGCATTCATAGCTTGGGGGGGCTCTGCCTTCTCCTCTACAGAGAGAACACCAAGGTGGCTCTGAATCAGCACGATGGCAGGTCTCCACGAGAGCTCTGCCAATCCTAACCCCCGGGCCTGCCTCTGTGGCGTAACACAGTGGGTGGGGCAGCCACACAAACTGAACCCAGCTTGCACCTCTCCTGTGGCCTCCAGCTGTGGCACCATCATCCTACTCATCTTCTACATCCCCAATCATGCCTCATCATTGTTAAAGGACTCAAAAATCACAAGTAAGAAAAATGAAACAAAAGCAAGCGCTCCCTATAGCTTCAGGGTGAGCCTGCATAGGACCAGATGGATAAAGCAGCAGCATGAGGGCATGTCTGCACCTTCCTGCTTTTTTATCTATTTAGTTTTTAAAATCTTTCAACACTGAATTTAAGCAAGGTCTCGCTCTGTTGCCCAGGCTGGAGTACAGTTGCTCACTGCAACCTCCGCCTCCCAGGCTCAAGTCATCCTCCCATCTCAGCCTCCCAAGTAGCTGGCACTACAGGTGTGCCACCACACCCAGCTAATTTTTGTGTTTTTTGTAGAGACGAGGTTTCGCCATGTTGCCCAGGCTAGTCTCAACCTCCTGAGCTCAAGCGATTCTCCCGCCTCGGCCTCCCACAGTGCTGGGATTACAGGCGTGAGCCACCGCGCCCGGCCTGTACCTTTCTTCTGAATCTTCTTCTTCTTTTTGCTGGGAGACTTCTCTTCCCCGTCCTCCTCCATTGGGCGTTTCATGGGCGTAATGGCGTAAGTGGTGCTGGGTGGGATCTGAACTGCAAGGAGAGAGCAGGTCATGGCTGAGAGATGCAGATGGCCACTCTTCCTGGAGCCCCAGCCATCAGGCAACCGCTGTGGGCTTACCGGTGTAGTCCACTGGGTTTTCATTCTTTGGTTTCTTGGGCATCTTGGAAGGCAGAGGGTCCATGCCCAGGACTTTATGGAGCTGGCCGAAGGCAGCGAGTCGCAGTGCGTGCTGGAGAAGGGGAAGAGGCTCTGACTCAGCTGCCCTGTGCTCCCAGTCATGGAGTGTGTGCTCACTACTGCCTTCTGAGGAGGGGCAGAGCTGAAGGGCTGCTAATGGTCTCCTCTACGACAGCAAGGGGTCCCCCACCAGCCAGGGGAGAGCCTGACTGCTCAAGTCCAGCCTTGCTGTGGGGGAAGGCCAGCCTGTGACCACCCCCCTTCCAGAGGAATACAGGAGACCCCAACCTGGGGACTGGTTGCCACACGGAGCCATGTGGTAGCCTGCAGGGGAAGGTCCCCCGGTGCAGTCCGCACAGCAAACACATCTCCCAGCACCACTCAGTGTCCGAAAATGGCACTTGAGCAAGCCAAGGGAGGGGGCAGACGACAACCAGGCATGGCACCAGGGGAAAGAAGCAGCCCAGATTGGGGCGCCCTGTATCAGACACGATCCCTTTGCCTTCAGTCCCCGACCTGAGCCTACGAGTCCAGGGGCTACCCTGGGAATACCCAGTAATGGAACTGGAAGCCAGTGATTACAGACTGGGTCAGGGCGCACGGTGGCAATGGCGATGACTATACCTGCGCACTCTGTGTGATATCTTCCCGTTGCTGTCTGTCTAGATGCCCAATAGCATCAGTGGCTTCTTTTTCACAAGGGTCATAAATGCCAGAACCATCTGAAGGCAGGAAACAAGGAAGATATGCAGAGGATTATCTTTTAGCATCTCTGAAGAGGTGTGCTGGCTGAGGGAACTAGGTGTGTTACCCCCCGCGCCCCATCCACACCCAGCTCTGGAAAACATGCCTAGCTCGGTGACCCACTCGGCGTCCAGCCCTTGACAGAAATAATTCACAAGTGTCTCAGAGCAAGAAAGTCACGTGGGAGTGGGTCACCACTGCCCCGGATCCGCCCTCTGAATGACGGCTGCGGACCCGGTCAGGGCTGGATATGATGGTGCCAGAGGGTAGTCACATGCTTCAGCTCTAGGGAGTGGACACGGGGCTGCTGCTGTCCTAACCCAGTCAGTGTACCCGCCAAGAGGCGGCCTGGAACCCTGTCCTTTCCCTGCAACCTGCAAAGCACAAGGCCCCAACCTGGCATCACGATGCCCGACGCCAGGCACTCCAGCACTCTTCGCAGGGCCTCGCCAGCACCCATCGGTCTGTTGGCCGTGCCAATGGATTTCTCACACAGGAGCTCGAGAGGCTGAAAGGGAAGAGGGACAGTGAGCCAAGAGCCTAGAGGATGAGGCCGGCCGCCACTAAGGAGCTGTCACTAGATGAGTGGGTCAGGGCACACGTGGGACTCATAGCCATCCAGACAGGTAAAGTCAAAGCCTCATGGCTAAGCCTGAGCCAGGGCACCTAGGACAGGGAGGACCAGACATGGCATCCTGCAGGCTGTGTGAGTTCAGAGACCAAGCTGGGGTTATAATGTAGTATCTCACACTTAAAATCTAACCATTTATTTACAAATATAAAAACCACCCCAACTGTGGGCTGAAAAAAAAAGCGACAGCTGGTAAGAACTGGTCCTGCGTGAGAGCATCTGCAAACCTTCCCAGAGGGATCATTCCCACCTCCTGGCCAGCCTCCTCCTGGGATTGAGCCATGCGACCCCTGCAAAGAGCCCTGACCCACACTGTCCCAACCCAACCCCAGGTGTGGCAAGCAGGAGCAGCTCCACAGGCAGCTCTGGAGAGTACACACCAGCCACATGTCAAGGGGCCACTATGGCCCCGTGATCATCAAGTGTTCCTGGGATATCCTAGAGACTCTGCACACACCATCCCCTGGTAGCCATAGCAACATGCCTTACCCAGCCTCGGAGGGGACCCCAGGTGGGCACGCGAGTGCACAGGTCCCTCAGGACCCGGATCACAATGACACAGGACTTCAGTCCGTTGGCTCGAGCCTAGGGGAACAAAACACAGGCTCTTCAGTCTGAGGCACCGCCCAGGGCACAGGTCGACATGAACAACACAAGTGTCACGGTGCTGCTTTGCCAAGGGTAAACAGTCAACGATGGAGACCACCAAGGGTGTGGTCAGCTGCAATCTCACTACGTGTACAAGAAAGTGTTACTCTTAACACAAAGCAGCAGCAGCAGCCCACCAACTCAGTCTCAGCCTCTTTTGGGGTCGAATTTGTTGAGGTGCACTCCTTTAGGACCTGCGGAACCGCAGGTGCTAAGCTCGGCACGGCTATCGTCAATGTTAAGGAATCTTTATGGTGACAGTTAGCCAAGTTAAAACTTAGGAATTCTCTACCAAAAGACAAAGAGAAGAACAAAATGCAAACCTGGAACCACTTGGCGTGTCGGAGGGACGCCAAGGCAGCAAGGCATTTCTGCCTGTCCAGAACGTCCGGGGGGTCGTTGACTGATAGCGTTTCTATTCATGGATGGAATAAGAAGACAAGGCACAGTTTGACCAAGGGGTTTCTGTCAGGTGGAAAGGGGATGTGGCAGCTTTCTAAAGGGCAGCTGAGTTTCCCAGAAGCTGAATTCATCTCCACCCTGGACCAGGGAAGGAGAAACTAGAGCACATTGAACTCTGCCCTGTGAGGAAATTGTAAAAATTGGAGGCCCCATCCAAAAAAAAAAAAGAAAAAGAAAAAAGAAAGAAAAAGAAAAAATAAAACAAACATAAAAACAAAAGTGGGGAGTTATTCTAAAAGGAATAATCTCATGAGGGAGGGGAGAGATAGGTGGAGCCTATCTTCTAATCCTCTTCCCTTGCCTCCTCCCCATGTTCTCCCAATAAATTAGCTATGCTAAAATGTTCAATAGGAAAAAAATTAAAAAGGCCGGGGGAGAGGAAAGGAACTCCCTCTCTGCATCCCACAACAGCCATCCCAAGGCATATGCGGCAAAGGGGACCAACTCCGCCCACCAGGCGGGACTGCCCTAGCCCCAGCCCTTGACAGAGAGAGTCCTGTTGGTCAAAGGTCCAGCGTCCCTACGTTGATCAACTAGAAGGGCTTTGGTAGTCGGAATCAGCTATGAGAACCAAAGGTAAACAGCAACAAGGGCGCTATGCCAGCCTATGCTGCGGCCAAGCCAAGCGTCGGTCTTCTCTGCCATCTGCACGCCAGGGGTTTGGATAAGGCCTGAAGACAGGCACACGAGGGGCGGGCCATGGACTGTGAGCACATTATTAGTGAGAGGTCCAATGAGGTAGTCTGAAAAATTGGACAACTGTTTAAACTTTATCCAAAACTCTGTATCAGCTCTTTGTGCTTCTGTCACTTTAGATGATAAGAGCCACGGCAAAGGACAAATGAAGAGGCCCTCAGCTCAGCTGCAGCACAGGCTGTTGGTAAACTCCAACGTGGTGCTCATGCAGAAACCGTCTGGTTGTCTCATCTTTAAAACCACAGAATCACCAGGGACACACTTCTCCACAGCCAGAGAATGGCTCCACGGAAAAGCAACTTCCACATTCATGTTTGAGAATGTTCAAGGATGAAGTTGAAGGAAAATGGTGCAGTCCCCTACGAAAAGTGCTACTCACTTTTAGTGTGACTGTTTTGTCAAACTCCCAAGTACTCAAAGCCAACGGGAGATGTGATCTCAGAGTAAAGGTGGTCAATCTACAAGGTAGCCTTTTACCAAAGCAGTCTAAAACTGAATAGCACATTTGAATAGTGAGGGAACACCACGTTTTCAAAGCCCTGCCGGCCTGTCTCGGCCTCCCTACCTCCAGCTAATACTTTCTCCATTTCTTCTCTGACAACAGGGGATGTCAGGTGGATGGTCAGGGACAATGGAGGCTCTTTTGTGTTTTTTATCACAATCGCAGCATCATCGACAGATTGCAGTATTTCATACTTGTCTTCTGTTACAGCCTAAAAAACAAAATGCAACTTTCAAAACACTTTCTCCTCAAAGCAATCAACAATTTTATCTGGCTCCACCTATTCCTGCAGCAGAAAGGCCAACTTCTTGGGTATGATGTCCCAGAAGTGACTTCACCTGGGGTGTCAGGATCTCTCTAACTGTCTAGGTTTTGGGCCATGTTTTGGGTACTAGAGAGAGGGGGTAACTAGTGAAAGAAGCAATTTCAAAAAGGGGCTTAAAAATGCAATGGTAAGGCCAGGCACGGTGGCTCATGCCAGTAATCCCAGCAATTTGGGAGACCGAGGTGGACAGATCACGAGGTCAGGAGATCGAGATCATCCTGGCTAACCCAGTGAAACTCCGTCTCTACCAAAAATACAAAAAACTAGCTAGGTGTGGTGGCGGGCGCCTGTAGTCTCAGCTGCTCAGGAGGCTGAGGCAGGAGAATGGCGTGAACCCGGGAGGCGGAGCTTGCAGTG
>NW_012117265.1:2650171-2662757 GCF_000951035.1 Colobus angolensis palliatus
AGGAGAACGGCGTGAACCCAGGAGGCAGAGCTTGCAGTGAATCGAGATCACGCCACTGCACTCCAACCTGGGCAACAGAGAGAGACTCTGTCTCAAAAACAAACAAACAAAAAAGCATTGTTAGGCCAGGTGCGGTGGCTCACGCCTGTAATCCCAGAACTTTGGGAGGCTGAGGTGGGCAGAATCACCTGAGGTCAGGAGTTCAAGACTAACCTGGCCAACATGGTGAAACCCCATTCCTACTGAAAATACAAAAATTAGCTGGGTGCAATGGCAGACTATGTGTAGTCACAGCTACTCAGAAGACTGAGGCAGGAGACTCACTTGAATCTGGGAGGCAGAGGCTGCAGTAAGCTGAGATCGTGCCACTGCACTCCAGCCTGGGTGACAAGAGTGAGACTCCATCTCAAAAAAAAAAAAAAAGGAAAAGCAATGGCAAAGAGTTTAGGATCCAGGAGGAGGAGACCCTCCTTTTCTCCTTCTGCCCTTTAGTGGGTAATTAACTTTGGATAAATCTCCCATTCAGACTTACGGCTCTAATCTGTAAAATGGACTTAATGACATGAACTACACCACAAGACTGCTGGAAGCCTCAACCAGACACTGCGCGGAAAGCGGAGGACGCTGCAGAGTGGGCATCCAGCCACTGCTACTTCCATGCTGGGATGAGCAGCCAGACAATGTGGAATAAAACCTGTGTGCAATGAAATAGCCAGTGTGCATGCAGTATCCTATGATGCATCTAAAAGTATGTACTTGCTGCAAATGCACATCTACAACGACCCTCACAACTATCCTTATTCTTGATACCATCGTATATAACGTGACAAGGAAAATTCAAGCTTTTGGCTGAGGGCAGTGACTCACGCCTGTAATCCCAGCACTTTTGAGAGGCCGAGGCGGGCAGGTTACTTGAGGTCAGGAGTTCAAGACCAGCCTGGCCAATATTACGAAATCCCGTCTATACTAAAAATGTAAAAAAATAGGCTGGACGTGGTGGCTCACGACTGTAATCCCAGCACTTTAGGAGGCCGAGGCGGGTGGATCACGAGGTCAGGAGATCCAGACCATCCTGGCTAATATGGGGAAACCCCATCTCTACTAAAAATACAAAAAATCAGCCGGGCGTGGTGGCAGGCGCCTGTAGTCCCAGCTACTGGGGAGGCTGAGGCAGGAGAATGGCGTGAACCCAGGAGGCAGAGCTTGCAGTGAGCCGAGATTGTGCCCACTGTACTCCAGTCTGGGAGACACAGCGAGACTCTGTCTCAAAAAAAAAAAAAAAAAAAAATTCAAGTTTTTGCTAAAGGAAGCTAAGTATGTTGGGAGGAGAATAAATACATTGAAAAAATCTGAAACAGGATTTCTCAACTTCAGCACAACTGAACTTCTGGGCTGGAAAATTCTTGGCTGGGGGAGCTACTCTGCACATGATAGGGTGTTGAGCAGCATCACTGATTTTCACCCATCAGGTGCTGACAGCACCACAGCACCCCACCACCACGCTGTCAACAGACACTGCCAAAAGTTATCAGGGCAGGGGGGTGATTCACTCCTCTTAAGGAACCACTAGAAATGATTTTTAAAATCCCTATTATTTTCATCTTTAAGGAATAATTACTGGCCAGGCTCAATGGCTCATGCCTGTAATCCTAGCACTTTGGGAGGCTGAGGCAAGCAAATAGCTTGAGGCTAGGCGCTCAAAACCAGCCAGGACAACATAGTGAAACCTCGTATCTACAAAAAATTTTAAAAATTCGCCAGACATGGTGGCACACGCTTGTGGTCCCAGTTACTCAGGAGGCTGAGGTGGGAGGATTGCTTGAGGCCAGAAAATCAACGCTGTAGTGAGCTGAGATTGCACCACTGTACCTGAGCTTGGGCAACAGAGCAAGACACCCTGTTTCCTTTAAAAAACAAACAAACAAAAAAAAACGGGGGGGGAGGGCGGGGGCGCGTGGGCATGGTGGCTCACGCCTGTAATCCCAGCACTTTAGGAGGCCAAGGTGGGCGGATCACGAGGTTCAGGCCATCAGGACCACAGTGAAACCTCGTCTCTACTAAAAAAAAAAAACACAAAAGAATTAGCCGGGAGCAGTGGCGGGCACATGTAGTCCCAGTTACTCGGGAGGCTGAGGCAGGAGAATGGTGTAAACCTGGGAGGTGGAGCTTGCAGTGAGCAGAGATCACGCCACTGCACTCCAGCCTGGGTGACAGAGCGACCAGCCTGACCAACATGGAGAAATCCCATCTCTACTAAAAATACGAAATTAGCCAGGCATGGTGGTGCATGCCTGCAATCCCAACTACTCAGGAGGCTGAGGCAGGAGAATTGCCTGAATCCAGGAGGCGGGGTTTGTGGTGAGGTGAGATCACCCCATTGTACTCCAGCCTGGGCAACAAGAGTGAAACTCTATCCCGTCCCCCCCCCAACCCCCGATTACCACTATGGGCCAGACACAGTGGCTCACGCCTGTAATCCCAGAACTTTGGGAGGCAGAGGCAGGCAGAATACCTGAGGTCAGGAGTTCAAGACCAGCGTGGCCAATATGGTCTCTACTAAAAATACAAAAATTAGCTGGGCTTGGTGGAGGGCACCCATAATCCCAGCAACTCAGGAGGCTGAGGCAGGAGAATCGCTTGAACCCAGGAGGCGGAGGTTGCAGTGAGCCAACATCACACCACTGCACTCCAGCCTGGGTGACAGAGCAAGACTGTCTCAAAAAAGAAAAAGAATTACCACTATGCTGATGTACTTTCAAAAGAAAAAAGAAAAAAAGAAAATTATCATACAAAAATTTCACAGCTTTATCTTCAATGGCTCCTCAGAAGTATCTAATGCACTTACATTAGCTCCATATTTTAAGTTTTGTCCTGAACCTAAAATTGTCAGTCCCATGTGAGAGAATACAAATCTGCATTGTGTGAGTAAATCAGGTTTTTCTTTCTAAGGAATAAGACTAAAACATTCAAAGGCTATGGTGGCTCAGGCCCGTGATCAAGAGTTCAAGAAAAGCCTAGGCAACGCGGTAAAAGCTCATCTACACACACACATACACACAAAACAGCTGGGTGTGGTGGCGCACGCCTGTAGTCCCAGCTACTCGGGTAGACGAGGTGGGAGGAACACTTGAGCCAGGGGAGGCAGAAGTTGCAGTGACCCAAGTTCATGCCACTGCACTCCAGCCTGGATGACACAACAAGACTCTGTCAAAGATTCAAAGACGCTTGTATACTTCTTTTTTGCTTATCCTATACATAAATACAGGGGGACTGTGTCCTGAGGAGGCAACACCTGGCAGAGGTCCTAATGCCTCCAAACAGCCCAGCCGTGGGTCTTGGGATCCATTCCTCAGCTGCCCTGCAGTTCTGTCACATCATCTGTCCCACTTAGAGGAAGATGAAATAACACACATCAAGAGCACATCTGGTTGAGGGCCTGACTTTAGTAAACACTCAATAAACAGAGACCATTATTTATGCAATACTTTCACAATGAAACAAATACATGGGTTTTTTTTTTTGTTTTTTTTTTTTTTTAAAAGATCTTTTAGCTGGGAGTGGTAGTACATGCCGGTAGTCCTAGTTACTCAGGGCACTGCAATGGGAGGATCACCTGAGACCTGGAAGTGGAGGTTGCAGTGAATTATAATTGTGCCACCACACTCCAGCCTGGGTTACAGAGCAAGACCTTCCTTATCTTAAAAAAAAAAAAAAAAATTGGCCGGGCACGATGGCTCATGCCTGTAATCCCAGCTCTTCAGGAGGCTGAGGTGGACAGATGGCTTGAGGTCAGGAGTTCGAGACCACCCTGGCCAACATGGCGAAACCCCATCTCTACTAAAAATACAAAAATTAGCTGGACGTAGCGGCACGTGCCTGTAGTACCAGCTACTCGGGAGGCTAAGGCAGGAGAATCGCTTAAACTCAGGAGGCAGAGGTTGCAGTGAGCTGAGATTGCACCACTGCACTCCAGCCTAGGTAACAGAGTAAGACTCCATCTCAAAAAAAAAGTGTGTGGTGGCTCACACTTCTAATCCCAGCACTGTGGGAGGCTGGAGACAAGAGGACTGCTTGAGGGCAACAGTTTGAATCCAGCCAGGGCAATACAGCAAGAACCCATCTCTATTTATAAAAATAAAATAAACATATAGAAAAAATTTTCAGCTGGGTGCTGTGGCTCACGGCTGTGATCCCAGCACTTTGGGAGACTGAGATGGATGAATGAATCACCTGAGGTTGGGAGTTAGAGGCCAGCCTGGCCAACACAGTGAAACCCCGTCTATACTAAAAATATAAAAATTAGCTGGGTGTGGTGGTTCATGCCTGTAATCCTAGCTACTCGGGAGCCTGAGGTAGGAGAATCATCTACCTCAGAGGTAGAGGTTGCAGTGATCTCAGATCGAGCCACTGTACTCTAGCCTGGGCAACAGACTGAGACTCCATCTCAAAAGAAAAAAAACAATTCTTTACATTTAGCTTTGGATCCAATGGAAGAGATAACAACTCTGCTATTTATCTAGCCATCCATCCAATGGAGCCTAGACGTGAAGTTTATGCCCAATGATCTTGGGCTTGTGTGCAGCCTGGCACAAAACAGGCACGGGGTCCTTATGACCCCTGCAGTCAGGTTCCACAGAAGCTCAGTGGCTTTTTGGTGTCCTGCTCGTCACCTACTGAGAAGACACATGCACAGCAAGTGCCAGGGCAAGTCTGGCATGTGCTTCTTGGAGCATGGCCTAGCTGGACACTTCTTCCTGGGCCCCACATCCTCAACCAGCACGCCTACCAACCACCCACCTACCCGGCAGTGACCGCCACACTTACAGCAAGCTGGATGGCCAGGTTGTCGGCCACCTTGTCTAGGAGGGCAGTTGTGGGCTTCTCCTTACACAGCAGCACCAGCTCCAGATCCAAGTCCCCCTTGAGTAGGAGGCCCTTTGCCACCAGGCCCACCCGCATCACTCCCCGCAGGGTTCTGGTCATGTGCTCCGTCTTCTGTTCCCTGAAGGACAGACCAACATCCAGCTCAGTGAGGAATTCAGTCTGACCACGACCCAGAGGTCCCAAGACAGGCTGGAGTTTCTTAGAAAACAGGAGCCAACCCCTACCCTACGAGGTCAGATCGAGACCATTCTGGCTAACAGGGTGAAACCCCTGTCTACTAAAAATACAAAAAAATTAGCGGGCTTGGTGGCAGGCACCTGTAGTCCCAGCTAAACTTGGGAGGCTGAGGCAGGAGAATGGCGTGAACCCGGGAGGCGGAGCTTGCAGTGAGCCGAGATCACACCACTGCACTCCAGTCTGGGCCACAAAGCGAGACTCCATCTCAAAAAGAAAAAGAAAGAAAACAGGTACCAACCCCTACCCTGGCTACCCTCTCTACAAGAAAGAAAACGACGACAGAAAACCTCACTTACCCAGCCCCTTCTTTACTGTCGTCCTCTGGGGGCACATCCATGTTATCGGACTCTGCCTGCTCGCTGCTACCCTTTTCCTGCTCGTCTATCCAGTCGGACACAGCTTTGAGTGCCCGCTCTGTGTGGGACACCATGTTCTGGACTGCCTCCAGCTCCTCTTGCGTTGGATAAACGGAAGAATGCTTTGCCATTACATGGCGGTCATCATTCACAAAAATTCGCATTGGACGCTAGGGATGTGAGAATTAAGTTAAAAATGATGTAAAGAGAGCAAGCAGCCCAACATCCATCTTTTAAGCTGCACAATTCAAAACGATGCTATATCGCTTGTGTGTAAAAACCAAGCCTGCAGGAGCACAACTGAAGGACCAAGGAGGAACAAGCACACTGAACAGCTGTTGTGTCTGGGCAGTGGGAGACAGAATGGAATACAGAATAGATAATATTACTTTATAATCCCAAAGAGCTAATAAAAATGGTAATGGAATCAAATGCTTTGCAAAAGGTTATAAACATCTCTGTACGTGAGTGAAGAAACAGTATCTGTGATCAAAAACTTACCATTTTTACTTCTGTAGTGTCTGGAAATCAAACTTTTGCTTATCTTTTCAAATCGTGATAGATTTCCTTGGTGTTATCAATGCTTCAGCTCTATAAGATCAGAAAATCTTTTTAGTTTCATATAACTTATAGTAGGATTCATTTTAGCAGCCAGGTACACAGCAGCGAGAATGACATGTGTGCTGCCTCATGAAGGGCCTGTCAACACAGCAGGACACATCTTCATTTCCCAGTAACCGCCGCTAAGCCACGGCACTGACTACGTAACACCCCAGAAACGAAAACAGATGGTTTCAAGAAATCTGATCTGACTTCAGGCTACAGACACTCAGATGGTATTTTACTTTCTTTTTTATCTTCCTTTACATAAATATGCCCATTTTTACAAGTATGAAAATATTCACAGGTCTCCAAAAAACACTACAGGTAGAAATGCTCACATCAGGCCAGGCACGGTGGCTCACGCCTGTAATCCTGCCACTTTGGGAGGCCGAGGCGGGTGGACCACTTGAGGTCAGGAGTTTGAGACCAGCCTGGCCAACATGGCAAAACCCCATCTCTACCAAAAATACAAAAATTGGCTGGGTGTGGTGGGCACCTGTAGTCCTGGCTACTTGGGAGGCTGAGGCACAAGTATCACTTGAGCCCAGGATATGGAGGCTGCAGTGAGCAGAGATCACACCACTGCACTCCAGCACGGGTGGCAGAGCAAGACTTCATCTCAAAAAAAAAAAAAAAAAGGTTTACATCAAAATCTTGGTGCTTGGAGAAGGAAAAGAGAGGGAAGGAGCTCTAATCCCTGACAGTAATGAAGAGATTGAAGAAAGACATGTGGCAAAGGGTCCCAAAAGATTTCTGTAAAATGAGAAAGAACGAACCTCCCGAAAAGTGAATATCTGAAATATCAGGTGGACGACGACAACCACAGCAGGTTCAACTCTGAAGATGCTAAGACAACTGAAGTGCACAACAGAATCTTTCAGGACAAACTAAGCCATAATTACTATTTCGGTCTCAGTATCATGCCGACTCCAACCTACTCAATTCCCACTCCACACAAACAGTCTGGTCCATACTGCAATCTTCCAAATGAGTAAACAACCAAAAAACCCCATCAGCACAATACATACCAGATGAATCTACCCTCCACAGGCAACTACCAGCCCCTTCCGACTAAACTAGTTCCCAGCCAGCAGAGCAGGCTCAAACCTGAAAAGGCCCAAGCATCAAGGGTAAATTCTGACATGCTGGCCAAAACAAGAACTTCCCAAAATACCCAGGACTACCTACAAAATCTAACTGCAAAATCTAAACATCCCAAACTTAAAAACCTAAGGGTGCTTGAGTGAGGTGGCTCATGCCTGTAATCCCAGCACTCTGGGAGGCTGAGGTGGGTAGATCCCTTGAAGTCAGGAATTCGGGCTGGGCATGGTGGCTCACGCCTGTAATCCCAGTACTCAGGGAAGCTGAGGCAGGGGTATCACCTGAGGTCACGAGTTCATGATCAGCCTGGCCAACATGGTGAAACCCTGTCTCTACTAAATATACAAAAAATTAGTCGGGCGTGGTAGCACATGCTTGTAATCCTAGCTACTCAGGAGGCTGAAGCCCAAGAATTGCTTGAACCAGGGAGGCGGAGGTTACACTGAGTCAAGATCACCCCATTGCACCCCAGCCTGGGTAACAAGAGCAAAACTCTGTCTCATTAAAACAAACAAACAAACAAAAACCTAGGGGCCAAATAATATGCCTGCAGAGCCCAGCAACAGGATGTGGTGGGGTCAAAGGCTTCATGACAGGGGAGGGATGCAAGAGAGGAGTGTGAGGGGGGCATGGATGAAAAGGGCAGAAAGCCAGTCCCTGGGCTCAGTGACTCAATGCGCTTGAGACTCACACCATGGGGTGAGCCACTCCATCGATCGTCCAGAGAAAGCTTCTGCACAGACTTGGACCTGAAACTCCACTTGCCCGGCCCACTAGCTTCCTTCTTGCATCAGCAACATGGAAGCAGCCCCTCTACCCTCAGCAGGACTATGAAAATGAAACAAGTCAACCTACTTGAAGCATGCAGCACATATCCCACAGACCTAACAACTGGTACCAGATCCTACTGCTGAAAAAATCTGCCTCCCCAGGCTGCAGCGAAGGCCAGGTGTGAGTGATGTGTGTGCAAAGGGCACCCTCTCCTCCACTTCCCATGTCTCTTCACCAAGCCAGAGTCAAGCTCCAAAGGGCCTTCATTCCCCACTGATTCTGCCAAGCCAATTCCCTTGGCTGTGGTTTCCCTGGATAGTCGCAAGGACACTGGGAATCTTGTTCATGAAGTGAATCCTTATGAAGGAATTGCAGTTACTTCAGTTAGGGGAATAATACTGTGGTTGTGCTGTAAAGAACCACCTTTAACTGTTCCACACATATTTAAGACAAATTTATGGCTGAAATTATATACCTGGTGTTTGCTCTGAAATATACCAGGGAGCAGATAGTAGAGAAGGATAAAACAAGACTGCAGAACATGACAGCTGCTGAAGCTGGGTGATGGATACTGTAACTCTTTTGTGCATATTTTAAAAATTCGATAATACATTTTTAAAAAATGATTTGTAGAGATGGGGTGTCGCCATGTTGTGTGGGCTGGTCTCGAACTCCTGGGCTCAAGTGATCCTCCCACCTCAGTCTCCCAAAGTGCTGGGGTTACAGGTGTGAGCCACCATGCATGGCCAACTATTTTTGTCTTTTTGAGAGAGTCTCACTCTCTCGCCCAGGCTGGAGTGCAGTGGTGCGATCTTGCCTCACTGTAATCTCCATCTGCCAGGTTCGGGCAATTCTCCTGTCTCAGCCTCCCAAGTAGCTAGGACTAAAGGTGCGTGCCACCACGCCCGGCTAATTTTTGTATTTTTAGTAGGGACAGGGTTTCACTATGTTGGCCAGGCTGGTCTTGAACTCCTCAATCTCCTTGAACTGGGGAGGTGGAGAATGCCATGAGCTGAGATTGCGCCACTGCACTCCAGCCTATGTGACACAGAGAAAGAATGTCTCAAAATAAGTAAATAAAAATATAACATCACCACCACCACAACAAAAATCTACTGAAAGAAGCTCCTGGGAGAGGTGGATCGTAATCTGCAGCAGGGGATATACCAGGTGAGCCTGGATCCTACTGGAGCGCCAGAAAGCAACAAAGCACTGGTGATTAGAGCAGTCTTATCCTGAGGACATGGGAGCTGACTTAGGAGGTATCTCACTGGCTACACGTGAGACAAATTCAAAAAGAATCATGCTTCCACCTATGTGAAGTTCTAGAATAGGCAAAACTAATCAGTGATGGGACAGCCTTTAGGGGACAGTGGCAGGGATCACATGGGAAGGGGCCCTCCCAAGCTTTCTGAGGTGAAGGTTACACTCTCCCTCCTGACAAGGGTTGGGTATATGCAGTGGCCAGAATTCACTGACTGGTATACTAAAGATCTGTGCATTATTTAAAAAGAAGAAAGAGACTGCGCATGGTGGCTCACCATGTTGGGAGGAGCATTTGTCAGGAGTCCAAGACCAGCTTGAGTGAATCTACAAAAAAATTTTTTAAAGAAAAAAATAAAAATCCAACTGAAAATAAATACTAAATTCTTGTTACTATGTAAGAGGGAAGATTACAACTTCCTGCTATTTAGTTGGAAATGCCTCATAAAAATAAAGTGAGGCAGGAGCTCATGTCTGTAATCACAGCACTTTGGGAGGCCGAGGCAGGCAGATCACTTCAGCACAGTAGTTCAAGGCCAACCTCGGCAATATAATGAGACCTTGTCTCTAAAAAAAATTTTAAAAATTAGCCAGACGGGGCCGGGCGCGGTGGCTCAAGCCTGTAATCCCAGCACTTTGTGGGGCCGAGACGGGCGGATCACGAGGTCAGGAGATCGAGACCATCCTGGCTAACATGGTGAAACCCCGTCTCTACTAAAAAATACAAAAAACTAGCCAGGCGAGGTGGCAGGCGTCTGTAGTACCAGCTACTCGGGAGGCTGAGGCAGGAGAATGGCGTAAACCCGGGAGGTGGAGCTTGCAGTGAGCTGAGATCCAGCCACTGCACTCCAGCCTGGGCAACAGAGCGAGACTCCATCTCAAAAAAAAAAAAAAATTGCCAGATAGGCTGCGCGTGGTGGTTCACACCTGTAATCCCAGCACTTTGGGAGGCTGTGGTGGGTGGATCACCTGAGGTTGAGAGTTTAAGACCAACCTCGCCAACATGGCGAAATAGAAACCCGTCTCTATTCAAAACACAAAATTAGTAGGACATTGGTGGTGCATGCCTGGAATCCCAGCTACTCGGGAGGCCGAGGCAGGAGAATCGCTTGAACCTAGGGGGTGGAGGCTGCAGTGAGCCAAAGTCACGCCACTGCACTAGAGCCTTGGCAACAGGAACGAAATTCCGTCTCAAAAAAAGAAAAAAAGAAAGAAAAAAAAATTAGCCGGGCGTGGTGACACCTGCCCATTAATTTCAGCTACTCAGGAGGCTGAGGGAGGAGGATCACTTGAGCCCGGTAGATGGGAGGCTGGAGTGAATCAAGATTGTGCCACTGTACTCTAGCTTGGGCAACAGTGTGTGAGATCCTGTACCCCGCCACCCCCAAAAAAGAACTATAAATATAGTTAATAATATGTAGAGGGAAGACTTGCAACTTTCTGCTACTTAGTTTGAAATGTATCATCAAAATAAAGTGGCCAGGCATGGTGGCTCATGCCTGTAACTCCCAACACTTCGGGAGGCTGAGGCAGGTGGATCATCAGAGGTTAAGAGTTCGAGACCAGCCTGACTAACATGGTGAAACCCTGTCTCTACTAAAAATATATAAATTAGCCGGGCATGGTGGTATGCGCCTGTAATCCCAGCTACCCAGGAGGCTAAGGCAGGAGAATCACTGGAATCAGGAAGGCAGAGGCTGCAGTGAGCCAAGATCTCACCACTGCACTCCAGCCTGGTCAACAGAGCAAGACTCCATCTCAAAAAAAAAAAAAAAAAGAGGCCAGGCATAGTGGTTCATGCCTATAACCCCAACACTCTCGGAGGCTGAGACACAAGGACTGTTTGAGCCCAGGAGTTTGAGACAGCACTGAGCTATGACTGTACCACTGCACTCCAGCCTGGACAACAAAGTATAACCCTGTCTCTGATCAATCAATAAAGTGAAGAGTGAAGAGAACTATTTAAGTGGACGGACAAATACGTAAAACACAAGCAGTTAAATGCCCACAGCACAACCTAAACTGTGTATATAGGTAGGTGTTCATTAAATTTATTTTATTATTATCGTATCTTGAGACAGTTTCACTCTTGTTGCCCAGACTGGAGTGCAACAGCATGATCTCGGTTCACTGCAACTTCT
The DNA here is from genome assembly GCF_000951035.1 of Colobus angolensis palliatus. Taxonomy (NCBI): domain Eukaryota; kingdom Metazoa; phylum Chordata; class Mammalia; order Primates; family Cercopithecidae; genus Colobus; species Colobus angolensis. The sequence continues at coordinate 2,661,528 of NW_012117265.1, forward strand.
GCCTCCCAGGTTTAAGCAACTGTCCTGCCTCAGCCTCCCAAGTATCTGGGATTACAGACATGCGCCACCACACCTGGATTTTTTTTGAGAGGGAGTCTTGCTTTGTCACCCAGGCTGGAGTGCAGTGGCGCAATCTCAGCTCACTGCAAGCTCCGCCTCCCAGGTTCACACCATTCTGCTGCCTCAGCCTCTGGAGTAACTGGGACCACAGGCATGTGCCACCACACCCAGCTAATTTTTTATTTTTTAGGAGAGACAGGGTTTCACTATGTTGGCCAGGATGGTCTCCATCTCCTGACCTCGTGATCCTCCTGCCTCGGCCTCCCAAAGTGCTGGGATTACAGGTGTAAGCCACCGCACCCAGCCACACCTGGCAATTTCTTTTCTGTATTTTTAGTAGAGACGGGGTTTCATCACATTTGTCAGGCTGGTCTCAAACTCCAGACCTCAAGTGATCCGCCTGCCTCGGCCTCCCAAAGTGCTGGAATTACAAGGGTGTGAGCCACTGCACCCAGCTTAAATTCTTTATTATTATTTTTCGAAATGGACTCTCACTCTGTTTCCCAGGCTGGAATGGAGTGCAGTAGCGTGATCTTGGCTCACTGTGACCTCCACCTTCCAGGCTCACTGGAAGCAGCAGCACTTCTCCTGCTTCAGCTTTCCGGGTAGCTGGGATTACAGGTACCTACCACCATGCCAGGTTAATTTTTTATTTTTAGTAGAGATGGGGGTTTCACCATGTTGGCCAGGCTGGTCTCAAACTCCTGACCTCAAATGAGGTCCGCCTCGGCCTCCCAAAGTGCTGGGACTACAGGCGTGAGCCACTGCGCCTGGCCTGAGTGTTCGCTAAAACTGTATCACCTTTTTTTGTATGTTTGAACATTTTCAAAAGATGTTACTAAAATAAAACAGATTTGACATATTAAATTTATATATATCCGTAAGTCCATAAAGATACTTAAAAAAAACAAAAACGAAACTAATTTCCCATATTAGAGTTTACATCCAAACTTCATACTCTGAAAACTGTTAAAAGACTAAAGTTCACCCCCAGTTGATACAGACAATCTAATAAAAACGCCATGTGACAGACGAGAGTTAGTGGTAGAAAACCACCCCACTGCCAGGCGCAGTGGATCACACCTGTAATCCCAACACTTTGGGAGGCAGAGGCAGGCGGATCATGAGGTCAGGAGATCGAGACCATCCTGGCTAACACGGTGAAACCCC
>NW_012117265.1:2662807-2666967 GCF_000951035.1 Colobus angolensis palliatus
GAGACCATCCTGGCTAACACGGTGAAACCCCATCTCTACTAAAAATACAAAAAAATTAGCCAAGTGTGGTGGCGGGCACCTGTAGTCCCAGCTACTTAGGAGGCTGAGGCAGGAGAATGGCGTGAACCCGAGAGGCAGAGCTTGCAGTGAGCCGAGATCGCGCCACTGCAGTCCAGCCTGGGCGACAGAGCAAGACTCTGTCTCGAAAAAAAGAAAAAAAGCCACCCACCAACCACTGAAGCACAATGTATCATTTGGTCAAAATATCATCCCATCCAAAATACCTCAGAGGACACACACACGCCCCCAACACACCTGTCTTCAGCAAATGCCCTGCATGTGGCTTTCCATCTGCTCTCTTCACTGTTCAAAACGAGAACCGTGGGTGTGCCCCTGCTATAATGAGTGCCTCACTTCATCTTCCCCTGCTCCCTGAGGCAGACCCTTGAAAAGACCCCTGAAGGGCCTCGCTGGCCTCCAGTTGGCTCTGACCACAACTGGCCGGCATGCAGTCCGTTACATGTCTGGGTCCTCCTCCCTTAGACCAGGCAACGGCAGCAATGCTTTCCGACTCACGTGGACAAATGAGTAAGAGTAGTAATTATCTGAACTAAAACAAATGTTTAAAAACTACAGTTATTGCTCCTTTTCAGGGCAACAAACCCATTTCTCTCTGTGAGCCCAAGACAAATTTGACATCCAAGCCAGCTTCTTGGAATCTGTCTCATTAACTGATCCAGGAATCTTCAGGGTGAGCAGAAACCTCCCTTGCCTTTTTGTTTTTTTTTTGGGAGGCAGCAGCAGGCGGAGCACGAGGTCAGGAGATTGAGACCATCCTGGCTAACACAGTGAAACCCCATCTCTACTAAAAATACAAAAAAATTAGCCTTTTTTTTTTTTTTTACAAAATTTACAAAAAAATTTGTTTTTGGAGACGAAATCTCGCTCTGTCGCCCAGGTTGGAGTGCAGTGGTGCTATCTCGGCTCACTGCAAGCTCCGCCGCCCGGGTTCACGCCATTCTCCTGCCTCAGCCTCTCGAGTAGCTGGGACTACAGGCGCCTGCCACTGCACTCGGCTAATTTTTTCTGTTTTTAGTAGAGACAGGGTTTCACCGTGTTAGCCAGGATGGTCCCAACCTCCTGACCTCATGATCCACCTGCCTTGGCCTCCCAAAGTGCTGGGATTACAGGTGTGAGCCACCACGCCTGGTCAGAAACTTCCCTTTCAAGAGGATTTTCAGTGAGGCACACTGCTGGCAAGAAGCCTACAGCACCCACTCACAAGCAACACTCAGCTGCCCCTACCAATCTAACTTTAAACGAAAGCTGCGAAACGATGAACAATGCTGCTCTTGCAACCACATTTATTCAAACCTGGCACCAGCAATGACTATTCTTACAATTTTTATGATTCAATCCTGGGCACCAGCAACATGAAGCTTCTTTGAAAACAAACTCAAGGCAGGATCAAGTGGTAAGTGAAGTATCGCGATTTTAAACATGACTTCTTGGTGGTTTGGGATGGTTTAACACACAGGGATTCGTTTTTCTTTTGTTCCTGAATCCACCCCATCCACAGCATGCAGTTACAGAAGCTTCAACCACAGAACATTATGTTTGTGGTGCAATGGCCATCTTTCTGACCTCTCACTAATTACACTGTGAGGTTTATGGCACTTGTTGTTGGAGAAGAAACATGCCCAAGTTAGTTGAGCATGAGTGGATTAACAGATGTTTGTGGAATGGACAGGTACAGTGGCAACACCCTCACAGGTATGGCCCCACCTGTCTTCAGGGTATTTCATAAATCTTACAGCCTTCCCAGCCACTCTAGTGAATGGTCCTGAAGTGGATATTCGCCTTAGAGAGACCAAATTAGGCTTTGAAATTTACATAGACTCAACCCACCTCCTGGTTTCCTGACCTCTGGAGCTGGCCCATCCTGGGCTGTGAGCTGAAATGATACACTCGAGCTAGGAGTCGTGGTGACTCCTTAAACTTTGACAGATTCACGCCATCAAGGGCACACTGAAAATTATTCTTAGAAAGCAATTGGCCAGACGCAGTGGCTCACACCTGTAATCGCACCACTTTGGGAGGCTAAGGCGGGCGGATCACCTGAGGTTGGGAGTTCAAGACCAGCCTGACCAACATGGAGAAACCCCAACACTACTAAAAACACAAAATTAGCCCGGTGTGCTCGCTTGTAATCCCAGCAATGCCAGTCTAAAATCTTGCTATCAATGCCATTCTGAAATATTTAACAACGTGAAGTCCAGTGCAATGGTTCATGGTTCAGACTGCAACAGTGTTACTACATCAAAGTTAGGAATAAAGTGGTGTTTTTTTTGTTTCGTTTTGTTTTGTTTTGAGACAGAGTCTTGCTCTGTCACCCAGGCTGGAATGCAGTGGTGTGATCTCAGCTCATCTACAACCTCCACCTTCTGAGTTCAAGCAATTCTCCTGCCTCAGTCTACTGAGTAGTTGGGATTACAGCCACAGACCACCATTCATTCCTGGCTAATTTTTGTATTTTCAGTGCAGACGGGATTTCACCATTTTGGCCAGGATGGTTTTGAACTCCTGACCTCAAGTGATCCGCCACCCTCGGCCTCCCAAAGTGCTGGGATTATAGGCGTGAGCCACCGTGCCCAGCCAGAAATAAAGATTTTAATAAATATTTTCAACTTAAAGGACTGTCCTTTATCTTATTCCTATAGTTTTGGTGATAAAGACAATCTTGTTACTTACGAAAAATGGAAATGGTAAATGATCACTAATTTAAATATATTTTCCTTGACAAAATAAAAACCTAGCAAATACTTCTGGGCACGGTGGCTCATGACTGTAATCGCAGCATTTTGGGAAGCCAGGGTGGGCAAATCATGAGGTCAGGAGTTTGAGACCAGCCTGGCCAACATGGTAAAACCCAATCTCTACTAAAAATGCAAAAATTAGCTAGGTGCAATGGCGCGCACCTGTAATCCCAGCTACTCAGGAAGCTGAGGCAGGAGAATCGCGTGAACCCAGGAGGCAGAGGTTGCAGTGAGCCGAGAGCGTGCTATTGCACTCCAGCCTAGGCGACAGAGCTAGACTCCATCTCAAAAAAAAAAAAAAAAAAATTGGAAAAAAAAGATGTTCCCCTCAAATGTTTCTGGAGACCTAGGACTCCAGGCTCACTAGTGTTGTGGAGTGCCCACAGTCCTAGAGTTAGAAGCCTGGAATTTGCCCCTGGGCTCTCCAACTTGGCAGCTTTGGGACCTACAGCAAATCACTTACCTTTCTGGTGCTGGGTGAAAAATGAGGATGAAAATACTACCTGCCTCAGGCTACAGACAGCAAGGATTAAAGGTGGCATTATGGGGAAATGTTTTGTGAATATACTACTACAAATGCAACGTATGAAGAGAATTAAATTGGGTACAGTTGTGCATGCCTGTAATACCAGTTACTCAGGAGGCCGAGGCAGGAAGATTCGTTGAGCCCAGAAGTTCAAGACCAGCCTGGACAACATAGTGAGGGCCAGTCCTTAAGAAAAAAAAGAAAAACATGAACTGCTCTTGGATGAACCAACAGAAATGCTTTAAAATCTGCCACCACAGAAAAACATTCAACATGACTTCACGTGGGAATTATCAAACCCTCTTTCCAGCATGCTCTCAGGCAGCAAGGGGGCGAGGGAAGCATGGCTGAGAGATCCTCCCATATCTGGCTGGAGGCAGAGGCAATCCTTCCCCATGTATTCCCAGAGTGAAGCCTTGTTTTTTTTTTTTTTTTTTTTTAAAACTTAGTGTATACTTCAATGTTTACTTTTCCTAGAACTGTATTTTTCCAGTTAAGATTTTTTTTTTTAAAAAAAGACCATCTCTCACATGGACATTAAATATTAACATTCAAACGTGAACTGTTTAGTGGCAAAGGATGAAGTAAAACCTTTTTACTTTGAAATAACTGCAGGCCAGGTGTGGTGGCTCACATCTGTAACCCCAACACTTTGAGAGGCCGAGGTGGGCAGATCACCTGAGTGAGGCCAGTTAAAGATCGCCCTAGCCAACACGGCGAAACTCAGTCTCTACTAAAAATACAAAAATTAAAAAAAAAAAATACAAAAATTAGGCTGGGCGCTGTGGCTCACACCTGTAATCCCTGCACTTTGGGAG
>NW_012117265.1:2668147-2672277 GCF_000951035.1 Colobus angolensis palliatus
AATCCCAGCACTTTGGGAGGCTGAGGCAGGCGCATCACAAGGTCAGGAGACTGAGACCATCCTGGCTAACATGGTGAAACCCCGTCTCTACTAAAAACACAATTAGCTGGGCATGATGGCGGGCGCCTGTAGTCCCAGTTACTCGAAAGGCTCAGGCTGGAGAAGGGCATGAACCCGGGAGGCGGAGCTTACAGTGAGCTGAGATGGTGCCACTGCACTCCAGCCTGGGCGACAGAGCAGACTCCGGCTTAATAATAATAATAATAATAATAATAATAATAATTTGGAGCAAATTTACATACTGTAATACACATTCAAGTTTGTGACTAAATGATCCATGGTGATCACGTATTCCACAAGAGAATGGCCCTCAGACAATAAACACATTTTTGTCTTAAAATGAGTGCCACTGGGCAAGGCGGCTCACATCTGTAATCTCAGTACTTTCAGAGGCTGCGACAGGAGGATCGCTTAAGCCTAGAAATTTGAGACCAGCCTGGGCTACATAGACCCCGTCTCTACAAAAAAATAAAATTGGTTTAAAAGTTTAATAATAATAATAAACTAGTAGCTACATTTTCAATTTCTTCACTACATAAACATTTAATGAGAAGAAAAAAAAATTAAATTCTGGCCAGGAGCGATGGCTCACTTCTGTAATTCCAGCTTTTTGGGAGGCCAAGGTGGGCAGATTGCTTGAGCACAAGAGTTTTGAGGCCAGCCTGGGCAACATGGAAAGACCCTGTCTCTACAAAAAATTCAAAAAATTGGCGGGGTGTGGTGGCATGTGCCTGTGATCGCAGCTACTTGGGAGGCTGAGATGGGAGGATTGCTTCTTGAGCCTGGGAGGCAGAGGTTGCAGTGAGCAGAGATCACGCAACTGCACTCCAGCCTGGGTGACAGAGCAAGACCCTGTCTCAAAAAAAAAATTAAATTTTAACCGGACATCACTTTTACAAAACGCCTAAATACAGCTGATGCTAAATGTATCTGAATTTCCAATTGCCATTTTTTATTTTTTTGAGACGGAGTCTTGCTCCATCACACAGGCTGGAGTGCAGTGGCACGATCTCAGCTCACTGCAACCTCCACCTCTTAGGTACAAGCGATTCTCCTGCCTCAGCCTCCCAAGTAGCTGGGACTGCAGGTGTGTGCCACCGTACCCGGAAATTTTTTTTTTTTTTTTTTAGTAGAGACGGAGACGGGGTTTCACCATGTTGGCCAGGATTGTCTCAAACTCCTGACCTCATGATCCGCCCACCTCGGCCTCCCAAAGTGCTGGGATTACAGACGTGAGCCACGGCACCTGGCCACCAATTGCTATTTATAATGGAATCATCTATGAAGTGTTCTCATGGAAAAGTTTCACAAGGATTCTGAGGTCATAAATATCATAAAAATTTCTTAAAAATCAGCACACCAATGAGGCCTCCAACCACCACCCACCTGCCTACTCTACTTTCACAATTATTTCCACACCAGCTTACTCTGTTAATTTTTTTTTTTTTGAGACGGAGTCTCGCTCTGTCGCCCGGGCTGGAGTGCAGTGGCCGGATCTCAGCTCACTGCAAGCTCCGCCTCCCGGGTTTACACCATTCTCCTGCCTCAGCCTCCCGAGTAGCTGGGACTACAGGCGCCCGCCACCTCGCCCGGCTAGATTTTTGTATTTTTTGGTAGAGACGGGGTTTCACTGTGTTAGCCAGGATGGTCTCGATCTCCTGACCTCGTGATCCGCCCGTCTCGGCCTCCCAAAGTGCTGGGATTACAGGCTTGAGCCACCGCGCCCGGCCTACTCTGTATAATTATACAGACGGGAAATCTCCTTGTTTCAGATAAAATGGACAAATGCTTCAGCAGTAAACTAAAGTTTGCCTCATGCCTCCCAGGCCCCAAATCTCTTTACTCATTCATTGTGCAAAGATGCCACTCAAACCACTATCTGCCTCAGATTTCAAACCTCCTGATGGAAACAAATCAAATCTTTCTCTGCTAGAACTTAGTTAACATAAAAAGCATCCAATAAATAGAACCTAGAAGGCTGGGAGTGGCGGCTCACGCCTGTAATCCCACCACTTTGGGAGGCAGGTGGATCACCTGAGGTCGGGAGTTCCAGACCAGCCTCATCAACATGGAGAAGCTCCGTCTTACCAAAAATACAAAATTAGCTGGGTGTAGTGGAGCGTGCCTGTAATCCCAGCTACTCAGGAGGCTGACGCAGGAGGATCGCTTGAACTCAGGAGGTAGAGGTTGCGGTGAGCCGAGATCGCACCACTGCACTCCAGCCTGGGCAACAAGAGCTAAACTCTGACTCAAAACAAAACAAAACAAACAAACAAACAAACCAAAAAACCCTAGAAAATCCTAGTTCCTGCCATGAAAGGCAATCAACAGAAACCGACAAAGAGGGTGAAAACAGTCCATAAGAGAAGAGGCCCCAGCCCAAAGAAAACGACTAAAGGCTTTTCCCAGAATAGAAGACTTCTAACCCTCACATCTTGCTAAAGCCTGAAGAAGAAAAGGGAAGTCTACTGTGTACCCAAAGGAAAGGGACTTAGGGAAGGCTTCTTCCCCATCACTGACTCTACCTGTCCCCTACCTGGAGGCCTTAACCAGGGAGCACCGTATATGTCTCTGTGATCAAAATATTAGTAGCTGTCCTTTGTCAATGTGATATTTAACATGAAGAATTTAGGAAAAATAAAACACAGACTTAGACTCCTCATGCTCAGGAATATGGGCCTTCAAGACTCTGCAAATACTAGAAGGAGCCAAAGGAATTTTTGCCTAGAGGCACCAAACAAGTTCAATCAGAAAAACCACAAACAATTAGGCACCTCTCAGCTCCAGGAAGAGGCGGCTGAGCTCCAGGAAGATAGGGAGACTGATAAATAGCGCCCAGTGGGGGCAAGCCCAAGCCTGGCACTCATAGCCAGCCTCCAATCTGAACTAAAGAATATTCCAAACAACACTGGGGCCTGCGGATTCCATTCACAAATCCCAGGGACCACGAGCCACTCACACAGGCAAGGGGCCCCGGCACCACAGAACAGGGAGAGGAGCACCTGCCAGTGTCCTGCGGCCTCCCCCTGATTTCCAGCTGTGAATGAGGCCCTGGTTCCCAGACTTCATTCACAGTCTGGGCGGCTGCTGTAACTACATCCCACGAGACCACACACAAAGCATCAAGCACAAGGCATAGTGGCAGCACTCCGAGCAATCCATGGAGATTCCCAACCACAAATACCTGAGGAAAAGAGAGCTTAAAAAGTCCTAAATTTTAATCCTAACTTCGGATGGCACCTCGCGATTCCATGTGGACCACAAATATGCCATCACACCGCTCATTTCCAAGTGAGCAAAATCTTGAAAGAGATTCAGCATCATTGAATTACCGGAGTCCAGAAAAGGATGCCACTGAAACTGATGCTTCATTGCTGATCCATGTCACCTAAGCAGCAACTGGCAATCAATGTTGGAAATTTGAAGAAGAGATCCCTTACTCTCCTCAAATTTGGTCACTGAACTGGGGGAGAGCATGCAGACCGCCGTACACCCCAAATAATTCATCCAGGCGGTAGATTAACTGGGGCAGAACCTCCTGCGTAACCTCGAAAATCTCAATCGCTCAACTACGAGGGGAAATAAAGGTAGTTTTAAGCATCCACGTTTCGGGGCCCAAGCTTGCACCCAAGCAGACTGCCGTTCTAGGGAAAGCAAATACAATCTAGAAAAACATTCAAAAATGAAAACAAATGAACTAAAGAAAAAGAAAGCTGAAACCCTTCCAAGTTTGGACCCTGATCTGAGAGAGGCCTGGCTGACTAGAGATTTGGAAACCCAACGAACCCACAAAGGCTTCTTCTGCAGTCCGCGTGGGAAGGGGCTTCCAAGGAGGGGTCCGCCTCTCAGCGCCCTGTGAGGACAAAGGAGGCGACGTTTCCCGCCTCAGGAACCTGGGACTCTCCTGGAACCGGGGGCGGGACCGGGACAAAGAGGAGGAGGGAATAAGAGAGGAGTGAAGAGTGAGGAAGGGGGGGTCGCCCCGCCGCGAAGCTCGGGACCCGAGGGGGTGTGTGCTCCAGGCACGTGCGCGCGTCCCCAGGAGGCCGCAACAGACAAAGCCCGGCCCC
>NW_012117265.1:2672662-2680122 GCF_000951035.1 Colobus angolensis palliatus
CCTCCTGCCACAGCCCGCCGGGGTCTCCCCCCAAAAGCCACGCGGTGCGCGCCGGGCTGCTGGGTCCAACTGCAATGGCGAGAAGAGGAGGAGGAGGAGTCCGGACCGGGGGCGAGCGGGCGGGCGGGCAGGCGCGCGCCGGGGAGGTGCGGGAACACGTGATCAGCTGAAGCTCCGCCCCCTTCGACGCCGCGTTGCGCCTCGACGCAGGCCCAACCCAAATGGGAGGGAGGAGCGAAAAGAGATAGGGGGTGTCTTGGGGCGGGCGTGAGTTATCACGTAGTACAAGCCTGGGTGTTTGCGTGCATAGTCACGTGACCTCGGCACATTTCCCTCCGCTTTCGATAGGTTACTCTATCATGTGACAATGGCGAGTTTCCCAGTTTCCTTCGCCATGTGACAAGAACTTTTAGCGCCTTCCCTTTGCCGTATTGGGAGTCCTCCATCATGTGACGAGGTCACGCTCTGGTTTTCGCTAAGGCGGGTTTTGAGCAGCCATTGCCACGTGAGGCAAGGCAAGCGTGAGAGGCGGAGCCTCCCCATAGCTGTAGCATTTCGCGCCTGCGCGGCCGCCATCTTACGCCCGTCGCCCTGAGTACGTTAGCGGAAATGGCTCTGAGAGGCTTAGACGCCTGTGTGGCTTGTTAGTGGCGGTATGTCGGCCCGAGACTTTCGGGCTACAGTGGAGGTGGCTATGCTTCCCGCATCTCTCTTGAGAGGCATAGAAGGTCAGAGATATGTGCGAGGAATGGCCAGGTCCAGCGTCTCCTCGTTGCTGTCCCTTGATCCCGGGACCGGCGCCGATGAGCGCCCGCGTTCTTTCGTCCCACGGACCTGCCTTGGTGTAGCCTCCTCGGGCTGTAGCTTCCGAAGGCTACAGCCGACCTGGTCGGGACCCTCCAGCCAGCTTTCCCTTTTCCCGATTGACAGATGGAGAAAAGGAGGCCCAGGCCAAAAAATATCTCACTAGAGGGCTCACAGCCAGTTCGGAAAGTTGGGGCTGGGACTCAACGGACGCTCGGCCAGCAACAGCGCGGAGCTCCGAAGTAAAGGCGCCCGTGACCGAGCGCCTTGTCCTTAAAAGCGTGGTGTCCTTGAATGCTCCCAGGCGCCTTATGAGGTCCCCGATGTACAATCTGCTTAAACTAAACCCCACCCTCTGCCAGGGTCAGGTTGGCCATCCGCAGGCGTAGTTGCTAGGAAGGTTTGACAGATGCACGCCTGTTGATTCAAATGTTCCCAGGATTTGGAGCAAGAAGAGCAAGGAAGGCCGGGCGCGGTGGCTCACCTTTGTAATCCCAGCACTTTGTGAGGCCGAGGCAGGCGGATCACGAGGTCAGGAGATCAAGACCGTCCTGGCTAACACTGTGAAACCCTGTCTCTACTGATAACAAAAAATTAGCCGGGCGTGGTGGCGGGCGCCAGTAATCCCAGCTACCCGGGAGGCTGAGGCAGCAGAATGGCATGAACCCGGGACGCGGAGCTTGCAGTGAGCGGAGATCGTGCCACTGCACTCCAGCCTGGGCAACAGAGCGAGACTCTGTCTCAAAAAAAAAGATAAGAGCAAGGAGGTGTTGAAAGTGGGTTTCCTGGCTGGGCATGGTGGCTCACGCTTGTAATCCCAGCACTTTGGGAGGCAGAGGTGGGCGGATCACTTGAGGTCAGGAGTTCGAGACCAACCTGGCCAACATTGTGAAACACCCTCTCCACTGAAAATACGAAAATTAGCTGGGTGTGGTGGCAGGTGCCTGTAATCCCAGCTAATTGGGAGACTGAGGCAGGAGAATCGCTTGAACCCAGGAGGCAGAGGTTGCAGTGAGCTGAGATTGTACCATTGCACTCCAGCCTGGGCAATAGAGTGAGACTCAGCCTCAAAAAAAAAAAAATTAGCCTGGTGTGGTGGTGTGCGCCTATAATCCCAGCTACTCAGGAGGCAGAGGCACAAGAATGGCTTGAATCACTTTGAACCTGGGAGGAAGAGGTTACAGTGAGCTGAGATGGCACCGCTGCACTCCAGCCTGGGCGATAGAGCAAGACTCCAACTCCCTATCTCCAAAAAAAAAAAAAAATTGAAGTGTAAAGATGTGATTATGTGGCAAGGCAAGGGTTAAAAAGAAAAGAAGAACAAGTTTTCCTCTGCTTAGCCAGCTCACATCAGTAAAGGCGCCCGTGACCAAGTGCCTTGTCCTGAAAAGTGTGGTGTCCTTGAATGCTTATAAGATAGCACTGAAAAGTCGAGGCCAAAGGAATGGGCTCCAGACACCCTCCTCCAGAGCAAAGTTGAAAAACAAATTCCTTTACTGTCTCTCCTTCTCTGAACCATTAGTTATGACTGTGTTTGCCAATGCTTATATTTAGTAAGATTTGTAGATTCTGTTTTTCTTTGGATGCAGCTGCAAGGCCAGCAGCTGTGCAAAGCCACAAGTTATGCTAAGTCACCAGTTATGCTGTAGATTACATGACCTGTCACTGTATCATTAACTGCTTTTGTTTTGCTTCTGTAAGTTTGCCTATAAAAACCACACTCAGTTTTTGTTCAGTGCTCAGCTCTTCAGACATGAATCCACTGAGCTGTGTACATCTAAATAAATCCTCCTGTTTCCCATGTTGGTCTCTCTGGTCATGTGTTTCCCGCAACAATTACAAAAATGAGGGCCTGGCTGGGCATGGTGTCTCACGCCTGTAATCCTTGCACTTTGGGAGGCTGAGGCTGGAGGATCCCTTAAGCCCAGGAGTTTGAGGCCAGCTTGAGCAACATGGCAAAACCCAGTCTCTACAAAAATTAGCAGAGCGTGATGGCCTGTGCCCATAGTCCCATCTACTTGGGAGAAGGAGGTGGGAGGATCGCTTGAGCTGTGGAGGTCCAGGCTGCAGTGAGCCATGATGGAGTCACTGCACTTCAGCCTGGATGGCACAGCTAGACCCTGTCTCAAAGAAGAGTGCATGCTGTACCCTCTGCTATTTTATTTACATTTTACTGTGGATTTTTTAATAGGTAGCATAGTCACATGATATGTCAAATGTACCAAAGACGTGAGACCACAAAGTCTTCCTCAGACACCCAGTTTCCTCCCTCTTAGCAGCCATTGTACAGTTTTCTGTGTAGCTCTACAGTTTTTTTTTTTTTTGAGACCGAGTTTCGCTCTTGTTGCCCAGGCTAGAGTGCAATGGCACGATCTCGGTTCACCGCAACCTCCACCTCCTAGGTTCAAGCGATTCTCCTGCCTCAGCCTGTCGAGTAGCTGGGATTACAGGCATGCGCCACCATGTCCGGCTAATTTTGTATTTTTAGTAGAGATGGAGTTTCTCCATGTTGGTCAGGCTGGTCTCAAACTCCCAACCTCAGGTGATCCGTCCACCTTGGCCTCCCCAAGTGCTGGGATTACAAGTGTGAGCCACTGCACCCGGCCAACTCTACAAAGTTTTATTTTCAGAGATGCATAATTGTATTCTTGTTTTTCACATAAATTGATAAATTATTCGCACAAGGCTTTTTAATTTCGTTTCCTATGCCTCAGATCTGTCTCACAAATAAAGCTAAAAATTGAAGAAAGGTTTGGTAAGATGATTGAGGCATGCATTAAGATAAAATTGGTTAAAATGCCTGGGCATGGTGGTACACACCTGTAGTCCCAGCTACTCAGGAAGCTGAGGTGGGAGGATCATTTGAGCCCAAGAGGTTGAGACTGCAGTGAACTGAGATTGGGCCACTGCTCTCTAGCCTAGGCGACAGAAACCCCGTCTCGAATAAACAAAAACGAAACAAAAAAAATGATTAAAGTAAATTTAAATTGTTCAAGGTCACTGTGATAATGAATGTTAATAACAAAGCCTAGACTGACTTTTTTCGGAACAGGTCAGTGCGGGTAGTGACTTACTTGAACTAGCAGCGCTGCCAAGTGGCAGAACGAGGATGGTTACTACTTTTCTGACTCCGAACTCCAGGAGCCCAAGGTTACTTAAAATGCTTTTGAAGATATCATTCCGCTAAGTTGTTTCTTGCCCCAGGGACCCCAAACACAGTAAAGGGCGGATAGGGTCATCATGACAAGCATAGTCTTTGGATCAAACCCAAACCTAGGGTTTGGTTTGGAGGAGGACTGATTTGGAGTTAATTCAACATCAAAGGGTTGCTTCAGTACCTGGCATGGAGTTAAAGCTTCAGAAACAGTAATGGTTGTGATCGTTACCTCTTGAACTGGTGCCCCATCCCCAACTAGATACTTCCTTAAAAGTGCTGTCTTCGCCAGGCACGGTGGCTCACGCCTGTAGTCTTATACTTTGGGAGGCTGAGGCAGGGGGATTGCTTGAGCCCAGGAGTTCAAGACCAGTCTGGGCAACATAGTGAGACCCCATCTCCTCTTCTATTCTATTCTATTCTATTCTATTCTATTTATTTGTGAGATAGAGCCTTGTTCTGTAGCCCCAGCTGGAGTGCAATGATATGATCTCAGCTTACTGCAACCTCCACTTCCTGGGTTTAAGCAATTCTGCCTCAGCCTCCCAAGTCACTGGGATTGCAGGCGTACAATACCATGCCCAGCTAATTTTTGTATTTTTAGTAGACACTGGGTTTCATGTTGGCCAGGCTGGTCTCAAACTCCTGACCTCAAGTTATCCACCCACCTTAGTCTCCCAAAGTGCTGGGATTACAGGTGTGAGCTACCCGCACCCAGCCCCATCTCTACATTTAAAAAAAAAGAAAGTTTTCAAGAATAAAAACAAAAAGAAGGCTGGCTGCCGTGGCTCATACTTGTAATCCCAGCACTTTGGGAGGCTGAGACTGGTGGATCACTTGAGGTCAGGAGTTCAAGACCACCCTGGCCAACATGATAAAACTCTGTCTCCACTAAAAGTACAAAAATTAGCTGGGCATGATGGCCAGCGCCTGTAATTCCAGCTACTCGGTAGGCTGAGGCATGAGAATTGCTTGAACCTGGGAGGTAGAGGTTGCAGTGAGCCGAGATTGAGCCACCCCCCATTCCAGCCTGGGTGACATCAAGACTGTGTCTAAGAAAAAAAAAGAAAAAATATTTTTTTAAAGAAGTTTTCAGGCCAGCCTTCCAATAAACCCCATCCATCAGGCTCCTAGTCCTTGGTCACCATAAAGGATGGAAGACGCAAGATGCCATCTGCCCTGTCTTGCTGAACTGCTATCCTGACCCAACCTCCCACCTCTGCCCTTGCCGTTCCACCACTCAGTGGTCACAAACCCTATATACACCACCATTCTCCCCTCCTTGCCTTAGTGACATCATCTGTCAACTGGCTGTTCCTTCTTCTCTCTTCCCTCCCTCCCGCCCTTTGGTTGAAGATTGAGGTCATCCCCTTCTTGCAATCCCTCTGTCTAGACAGGTCCTGTCACTCTCAGTGACTCTGCTGTCCTTACAGCCTCTGTATTCATTGTCTTCCTCATCTTGAAAGATTCCACCGGCTCTCCCAATCACACCCAGTTAACTTCCCACTTGAAAGCTTTTTGTCATATGCCTGTTCCCTTCTTGCTCCCCCCAGAGTGGACATTGGTTACCACTCTGGGATGGACACTGGGATGACCACAGTCATTGGGGAACCATTCCTCTCCCTTCATCAAACTGTTGTCCAGATGGCAGGTCCCCACTGCCTGACTCCCAAACTAGACCCATACCTTGACCACAATGATTGACTCGACTTACAGTGAGTAAATGATCATAATCAGGTTGGTCAGAGTCAGTGAGCTCCAGGCCTGAGACTTAGGAGCAAGAAAAGACTTCTATGGCCATGTAATCCCAGTACTTATGGGAGGCAGAGGTGGGTGGCAACAGTTCAGGAGTTCAAGACCAGCCTGGCCAAGATGGTGAAACCCCATCTCTACTAAAAATACAAAAATTACCCGGGCATGGTGGCGGGCCCCTGTAATCCCAGCTATTCAGGAGGCTGAGGCGGGAGAATCTCTTGAATCTGAGAGGCAGAGGTTGCAGTCAGCTGAGATCATGCCACTGCACTCCAGCCTGGGTGACAGAGCAAGACTCTGTCTCAAAAAAAGAGAAGACTTCTCATCTTAAAGCCAGGAAAATGTGGCTGGATGTGGTGACTCATGCCTGTAATCCCAGCACTTTGGGAGGCCAAGGCAGGCAGATCACGAGGTCAGGAGATCAAGACCATCCTGGCTAACACAGTGAAACTCTGAAAAATACAAAAAAAAAAAATTAGCCAGGGATGGTGGCTGGCGCCTGTAGTCGCAGCTACTCAGGAGGCTGAGGCAGAAGAATGGTGTGAGCCCGGGAAGCGGAGCTTGCAGCGAGCCAAGATTGCACCACTGCACTCCAGCCTGGGCGACAGAGGGAGACTCCATCTCAAAAAAAAAAAAAAAAGAGAGAGAGCCAGGAAAATGTATGATGTGTGTATTATTAGATTTCTCCAAAGAAAGCTAATAGGAGGCAGGTAGATGAGTGGGGATTTATTAGGATAATTGGCTCGTGTGATCATGGAGGCTGAGATGTCCTACCACACACAAAGCCAGTAGCTCCAGTAGCTGGAGACCCTGAAAAACCAGTAGCGAGGCTCCATCTGAATCCTAAAGCTTCAGAGCCAGGGACACCAATGGTGTAATTCCAAGTCCAAGGTCGAAGGCCTGAGAACCAGGGATCACTGGTATAAGTCTTGTCAAGACAGGAGGAGGAGAGTGTCCCAGCTCTGGGGAGGAAAATCCTTTCTCTCCTTTTTCTGTTCTATCGGAGCCCCGCAGATTGGATGATGCTCACCCAGAAGTAATGCTTTATCAGAGAAGGTGTTGCTCTGTCACCCAGGCTGGAGCACAGCAGTGTGATTTAAGCTCACTGCCCCTCTTGGGCTAAAGTGACCCTCTCACTTCATCCTCCTGAGTAGCTGGGACAACATGCGCGTGACCACCACACCCTGCTAATTTTCATATTTTTTGTTGAGACAAGCTTTCCACATGTTGCCCAGGCTTGTCTCGATCAAACTCAAGCTCAAGCCATCTGCCCACCTCGGCCTCCCAAAATGCTGATTGTAGGTGCGAGCCACCGAGCCCAGCCACTGTTTTTTTTTCTTTGTCTTATTTTTACATCACAGCTCAAATCTGGGTATTTTCTAATCCAGCCGAGTTCACACCTAAAATTAACTATCACAGCACAGTGTGGTTGGAGGCAGGGAATATACCCAGATAAAGGAACTTGGCAGAGAGTGAAGCCAACCTAGAAGAAAGTGGAGCCAAAGCATGAAGCCAGAAAACACTATGGTGGTTCCTCGAAAAATTAAACAGAAACCAGGCACAGTGGCGAGTGCCTGTCATCCCAGCTACTCGGAAGGCTGAGGCGGGATGATCCCTTCAGTCCAGGAGTTCAAGGCCAACCTAGGTAACATAGTGAGACCCGGTCGCTTAATAAAAAAGAGATGGAGATGGCAAATTTTATGCTATATGTATCGTACCACCATTCTTTTTTTTTTTTTTTTTTTTTTTT
>NW_012117265.1:2681297-2684283 GCF_000951035.1 Colobus angolensis palliatus
TGAACCCAGGAGGCGGAGGTTGCAGTGAGCTGAGATTGCACCACTGCACTCCAACCTGGGTGACAGGGCGAGACTGTCTGAAAAAAAAAAAAAAAAAGTGGATATTGAACAAAAATTCCCCGAGAAGGGGGAGTGGAGAGCAAAACAGTTGAAATATTGGGGCGGATTTTCTGGAGGTGACTGACACAGGCAGCTGGCACGAGGGGGCAGCAGCGAGCTTCCAGGCAGCAGGGCCCACCCCAAGGGCGGTCCCTTCGCAGATCCAAAGTAGCTGGGGAGCATAGACTGCAGGACCTCAGGTGCCTGGGCCCTGGGGGCACGTGTCCAGGATGGGTGATAGGGGAGGTGGACAGGCTGCCTCTGCCTTCTGGCATCCAGGGATTAGGGCCTAATAAGGGGAAATCTGAGCTGCCTGAAGGTTGGAATTCAGGCAGAGCCAGCAGCCAGTGGATTTCCTGTCCCCTCCTCCTGCCTTTTGAGAGAATCGCCACAGCTCAGAGACTCTTAGGGCCTTGGAAGCTGGGGTTCCCCCTACCAGCCGCCCACTGGCTCACTGCCCCCCACAAACACACCAGGCCTGGACCTGTACAATAGGCACTTTATTAGTGGTTGGAATGCAGTTACACGCAGGGGTGTGCAGACGCAATGGGGGCAGGGCTGGCGCAGACACAGGAAATGGGAGACCCCCCTTCTTTCCCCTGGGGCCGGGGGTTCTCCCTCTCCAGGATCCTGGGACAGTGCTGATGAGCAGAAATGTGAGTGAAGTCTGAGGGGGCCTTGGAATATGGCAGAGGGGCAACTGGGAAGCCAGGTCCCCTGAGTTCGACAAGTTTGGCAAAAGGATCATCAAGCGAGGTGTGTGGGCAGAGGGGCCCGGTTTGCCCAGGGCATCTGCCCTCCACCTCTCCCCCTGAAGTCATCCCTTGGGTGCGTTCAGTTTCTTTCCTCTCTTACAAAGAGAGCTGTGTCAATAACTGGCAGAGGAAGCCGGGAAATTCAGCCTAACTCCCTCCAGCCCAGCAGGTTTCCATTAAACAGCTATTAGCGATCTCCTCTCCAGCCCGCTCTCCACTGCCAACCCCTGCAAGCAAAAGTCTCCTTCCCTCTCCCTCCTTCCCAGCCAGGAGATACCCCCACCTGGGCACACACACTCCCACCCCAGTCACTCCCAGCTAGGAGGGAGCAAAAGGAAGGCACTCCTTGGCGGCCCCATCTTAGCTGTTGAGACAGATGGAAAAAAAGCTAATAGACCCTTTAATGCATGTCCAGGTTAAAAAATAATAATAATAAAGAAATGCTTCTGGTGGCCCTTGAGCCAACTGTTCAGGTATGGAGAAGGGGTTCAGTCCTGGCCAGAGCAGGCAGGAATAAACGTGGGTGTTCACTGCGGCCAGCAGCTCCCTCAGACACAAACACCATCCTTCCTGTGGTCTGGCCCGTTGTCGTGTAAGCGGGGGGCAGGAAGCATGAGGGAGCTTGCGGAGGTCGGGCCACATGCCATCCCAGACAGCAAGAGGCCCCACTGGGTTTTTACTCATTTCTTGTAGTCTTGAGGGGCAACCATGAAAACTCCAAGCGCCCCTTGGCATAAGAAGGAGATACCCCAGACTCTCCAGGTCCAGAAACTGGTGGGATCTGGCTCATGGGGAGGGGGCAGAGCGGCAGTGATAGGACTTCAGGTGAGCCCAAGGGGCTGGGGGAACAGACCCAGCTACTGAGCACCCTGTGGCATGAGGGCTCCTTGAGAGGTGGGGAGCGCGGGGCCTTCAGGACTCCGCTGCCTTCTTGTTGGTCTTGTTCAAGAGTTTCTTGAGGGTGGAAGACATGAAGTAAGGCCTCTCGGCTGAGCCGTCATTCCTCTCCAGGTCCTCCACTGCGGAGAGAGGTCCCAGAGCAGGAGGCATGAGGGGAGCCCACGGGCAGGGGCCTCCGGGGACAGGGTGGGTGGACAAGGGTCACAGAGAAGCCTCAGAGGGTTAGAAAGCAGACACACTGGGACCAGAGAGGGGCAGACTGTAGTGGGCTCCGAGGAACACACAGGATCCCCACACTCCCAGGCCAGGAAGCCCTCCCAGCTTCATGCACCTCCAATCTACATGGAGGAAACCTGGCCCCCACGCCAGCCTCCCTCACTCTCTACTCCTCGGCTTCCGCCCGCTTCCCCTCCTCCGCACTCCCCTTCAACAGGATGTCTCTCAGCTCGGGCGACATGAAGTAGGGTCGCTCCTGAGAGCCGTCATTCCTTTCCAGGTCCTCACCTGGGCTCCCCCCGGGAACCGGCAGGGGGAAAATGGGGTGGTCAGGAAGGGAGGGAAAGAGGGAGGCAGGGAAGAACAGGGAAGCCAGCAGGCATGGAGGAGAGGAAGAGAGACGAAAAAAACAAACAAACAAAAAAAACAGTTGGAGAAACCAGAGTTAGTGGCAGCCACAGATCCTCCCCCATCAAAGCCAGAAACTGCGAAGCGCGGGTGGGCTCCAGGGCAGCATCCAGGCTGCAGCCTGGGCAAGTGGACAGGAAGTTGGAGTTGCTTCTAAGCGCAAAAGGAAACCAGGAAGACAGGCTGGGGACCCAGGACGAGGGACAGCCAAGCCCCAGGGAAGCTGGGGGCAGGCGACTGTGTTGCCCCTTTGGAGGGTGATGTGATGCCCAGTGGGAAGAAGGGATTCAGGGCCCAGCAAGATTTGGGGTGAGGGGTCACTCACAGAAGCAGAGGAACAGCGTGTCCACACACATGCCATAGACGCTGAAGAAACCATGTGCAATCAGGTAGGAGCCAACGATCACTGTCTGGGAAAGGAGAAACAAGCCGTCCCTGCTCCATGTCCTTCCTCGAGCAGCCCCCACCCACTGTGTCTCTCCTACGCTGGGACCACGTCCTTCCCCTGCTGAGAAACCCTCTTTGGATTAATGACGTCCCAACCCCTCACCCCCGCTTGGCAGGGCCCCGCGATCCACACAAAGCCCTCTTTCTCTCTCTCCCTCTCT
>NW_012117265.1:2685493-2685876 GCF_000951035.1 Colobus angolensis palliatus
ATCTTGCAACATTCATGATCCGCCCACCTTGGCCTCCCAAAGTGCTGGATTACAGGTGTGGGCCACCATGCCCAGCCTTTAGAGCCTATTTTATGTCCTCCTAGCACTGAGCACCCCTCCTGAGCTCTTGGTGCAGCTGCAATTTTATGCATGTTGAGGGCTTTCCAGGTTTAATGCCCACATCCTCACTAGACTCAGTCCCATTTACTGCTACATCCCTAGCAATCTGAAGACTCACAGGGCCTTAGTAGCTGCTAGATAAACATTTGTTGACTGAAGTCAGTGGACCTGGCTGGGTGTGATGGCTCATACCTGTAGTCCTTGCACTTCGGGAGGCTGAGGCAGAAGGATCCCTTGAGCCCAGAGCTCGAGACCAGCCTAGG
>NW_012117265.1:2686879-2693383 GCF_000951035.1 Colobus angolensis palliatus
TACTGCAACCTCTGCCTCCCAGGTTCAAGCAATTCTCCTGCCTCAGCCTCCCGAGTAGCTGGGATTACAGGCGCCTGCAACCACACCTGGCTAATTTTTGTATTTTTTTTATAGAGATGGAGTTTCGCCATGCTGGCCAGGCTAGTCTCAAACTCCTGACCTCAAGTGATCCACCTGTCTCAGCCTCCCAAAGTGCTGGGATTACAGGTGTGAGCCACCGCACCCGGTCCCTATCTCCACTTCTTTACTCCTTCCACATCAGACCCACTGCTTTCCTTACTGTTCCTGGCACACTCGCACCTCAGGGCCACTGTACTTGCCATTCCCTCTGCCTAGATATTGCCTACAGCTTCAGATCTCGGATCCAACATCACCTGCATGGCACCACCTGGACCCCCACACCTGCCCAGATCCTCCACCACAGGTTCAAACAGTTCCCTGTGGTATACGTACTAGTGGCGTATCCCAGTCTGCAATCATACATTCACCAATATCATTATGGAGGAATATCTGTTTACCCCCAAACTCTAAGGCCTTTAGAGGGAAGCCTCCCACCTCGATGCCAAATACACAGTAGGTGCTCAATAATGTCTGTGGTCCGAGGTCGGGGGTGGTGGGTCACACCTGCAATCCCAGCACTCTGTGAGCCCGAGGCGGGCGGATCACTTGAGGTCAGGAGTTTGAGACCATCCCAGCCAACATGGTGAAACCCCCATCTCTATTAAATATACAAAAATTAGCCGGGTGTGATGGCTCATGCCCATAATCCCAGCACTGTGGGAGGCCGAGGTGGGCGGATCACCTGAGGTTGGGAGTACAAGACCAGCCTGACCAACATGGAGAAACCCCGTCTCTACTAAAAATATAAAATTAGTCACACGTGATGGCGCATGCCTGTAATCCCAGCTACTCAGGAGGCTGAGGCAGGAGAATTGCTTGAACCCGGGAGGTGGAGGTTGTAGTGAGCCGAGATCACCCCATTGCACTCCAGCCTGGGCAACAAGAGTGAAACTCTGTCTCAAAAAAACAAAAAAAATTAGCCAGGTGTGGTGGTGTGTGCCTGTAATCCCAGCTAATCAACAGGCTGAGGCATGAGAATCGCTTGAACTAGGGAGGTAGAGGTTTCAGTGAGCCAAGATCGTTTCACTGCACTCCAACCTGGGCAACAGAGTGAGTCTGTCTCAAAAAAGAAAAAAAAAAGATTAAATTAAATTAAATTAAAATTAAAAAATAAATATACAAAAATTAGCCAGGTGTGGGGGCAGGCGCCTGTAATCCCAGCTACTCGGGAGGCAGAAGCTTGAAAATTCGCTTGAACCCAGCAGGCAAAGGTTGCAGTGAGCCAAGATTGCACAACTGCACTCCAGTCAGGGCAACAGGGCAAGACTCTGATGCAAAAACTAACAAAAAGTTTGTGGTCTGAATAAATAATCAATTCCCCACCTCTGACCTCTATCCACATTTATCTAGTCAAAGAAGACCAAGCAAATCCCAACACCTCTTTCTTCCCAAACCCCCGTCTCTCCCCAGAGGTCCATACCAGTATAGGAACCCAGTAATAATTGAGGGGTGGTGCTGTATCCTGCACGATCCTGATACGGTGGGTGAAGAAGAAGAAAGCCAGGATCCCTGGAGAAGGAGAAGAAAGCAAGATGGTGAAGGGTTCTGGATATAGGAAACAGCCTCCTAAGAAGATGACACCCATCACAGAAGACAGAAATCAGGCTCCCACACTCTGAGAGGCGAGGTGGGCGGCACTCACCCACACTGCCAACGATCAAAAGTTTGCCCAACAGGAAGAGGAAGTCAGTAACTTTGTCCAGGACAGCCACTCTGCAGGGGACAGTGAGGGGCAAGTGTTAATGCTGGCTTCAGGGACTAGGGGAAGAGGGAGGTGGCAGGAGGAAGATGGTGCTGATTCCTGACCTGATGATGTTTCTCATGAGCAGGAAGAAGGCATTCCTGGCCGAGGTGCAGAAATTGGTGCCGTAGATAGCAATCTGGAGGAGAATGACAGGGAGAGATCAGACCCACTGGGTGGGCATGGGGGGTGGTCCTCTCACCCAGCAGGAGCTGGTGGGTTGGTTGGGGGTCCCAGGCCCACTCACCATGATGTAGGCATTCCTATTGAGGAATTTGATGAACTTCTCCAGGCACCAGAAGCAGCATTTGAGACAGGTCATGAGGCACTTGGCAAACTTGTTCTCTACGGCTGGAAGACAAGGGAAAGGATGCAGAAGTGAGGGGACACCGCCTAACTTGGAAGGGATCCCCTCTTCCCTATCACACACACTTGCCAATGTCCAGGTCTCCTGAGTCCATGCTGTCAAAGAGACAGGGACTTGAGCCCAGGAGTTTGAGACCGCAGTGAGCCATGATGGTGCCACTGCACTCCAGCCTGGACCACAGAGAGAGATCCTGTCTCTAAAGCAAAGTACAATCAATCCCAGCCCCACAGCCCTTCCTCTAAGAAAAATAAACCAGTTTTGTTTTTTTTTTCTTTTTTTTGAAATGGAGTCTCGCTCTGTTTCCCAGGCTGAAGTACAGTCGCTCAATCTCGGCTCACTGCAACCTCCACCTCCGGGGTTCAAGTGATTCTCCTCTCTCAGCCTCCCGAGTAGCTGGGACTACAGACGCGCACACCACCACGGCTGGCTAATTTTTGTATTTGTAGTAGAGACGGGGTTTCACCATGTTGGCCAGGCTGGTCTCCTGACCTCAGGTGATCCGCTCGCCTCAGCCTCCCAAAGTGCTGGGATTATAGGCGTGAGTCATGGCGCTCAGCTAATAAACCAGTTTTATTCCTGCTTCCTTCAGCGCAAATATATCCCACTCCAATTCACTCTAGCAATAACCAACGGTGGGCCAGGCCTCTTGGGCCTGTCCCCTCAACAGCAAGAATTCCACCCAGTAGGTTCTCTGGTTTGTTCCTCCATCGCAGGAACCAATCACGCCAACTCCTGAGCTCCCCCGCCGCATAGACAAAAACCCATCACTGCTCTATGATCTTGTCACCGCCCACCTCCGGGCAAGAACCAATCCTGGTTTGCTATTCAGCCTCGTCCCCCAACAGGAGCTAATGCGAGCCGTGGGTGGGCGGTACCTTTCAGCCGCTGATCCAGGTACTCGAGTATCACACGAATGATCTGCACAATGGCCAGGATGAGCGCGCCAAAGGCCAGGGAGCCTGTGTGGTACCTGCGGGGCGAGGGGTGGTCGGTGGCTGGGCCAGGCCTTGTCCTCCACCCCATCCTGCCCACAACGCCAGCCTACCTGAGCGCCCGGCCAAAGGCAGAGAAGAGCGGGAAGGCCGGCAGGTCGTCCGGCTTGCGCAGGGCCCAGTAGTAGGAGGCAAAGGCCCCGGCCAGTGTGACCTGACCCAGAGCCAGCACGAAGTTGGCCAACCAGAAGAACATGAAGGCATTAAAGATCTGCAGGCCCAGCAGGGCCCGGTGGTAGCCTGACTCACCACCATAGAAGGCGAACTGGCAACGGGCATTGGGGCATAGGCGGGACTCATTGGAGGAGGGGAAGGTCTGTGGGAGAGAAGGGAGAACCGAGTCCAAAAAGAGGCGCCAGGAGTTCACAGTGGGCTCTGAGCATCAGGTGTGGGGCCAGGAAAACCATGAGGTAGGACAGGAGACATAAGGATCAGAGTTAAGTGAAGGAACTAAGGGTTTGGAACACAGCTTGTGCAAAGGAAGGAATTCTAGAAACAAGAAGTGGCCATCACTGGGGTCAAGAAGAGGGAATGGAGACAGGAAATGAAATGGGGAAAAATGGGCCGGACGAGGTGGCTCATGCCTGTAATCCCAGCACTTTGAGAGGCAGAGGCGGGTGGATCACAAGGTTAGGAGATTGAGACCATCCTGACCAACATGGTGAAACGCTGTCTCTACTAAAAATACAAAAATTAGCCTGGCATGCTGGTGTGTGCCTGTAATCCCAGCTACTCGGGAGGCTGAGGCAGGAGAATTGCTTGAACCAGGGAGTTGGAAGTTGCAGGGAGCTGAGATCATGCCACTTCACTCCAGCCTGGCAACAGAGTGAGACTCTGTCTCATAAAAAAAAAAAAAGGAAGGAGGGAAAAATGGGTGATTTAGCACCCAGGGTGAAGGCCAGGGCAAGTTGAAGAGAGGAAGCCAGGTTGTCCTGGGAAGTTGTTCAATCCAGTTAGAGAGTCTCTTCCCCACCGTGCGTCCTCCCCCACACCCAGCACAGGACATGCAACAGGAGCCAATTGCTTGCTGAACCTCCAAGGGGAAATGAGAGGTTTAAAATCATCCGGGGCCTTCTGGGGCAACACCTGCCCTCCCCACCCTGGGGACGCCCACCTCTGGGTTGCAGGTTTTTGCAGTAAGTGAGCAGGAGCTATCATCAAAGATCTTATAGACCGCTTCATTGGAAGTGGACAGGAAGCTGGAGGTTCATTAAGGAAGCAGAGGTCTAGGACTGAGGACCCCAGGGACTTTCGTGGGAAAGAATCCATTATCCCACCAGTTTCCAGCCCTGTCCCTAAGATGCAGGTCACTTCTGGGCAAAGTTGGTCTTCAGCCATCCCCAGGGTCGGAGATGGGTGTCTGGGGGTGGATACACAGCAGTGCTGGCCCAGTAGGCGATGCAGAGGCACAGCAAGAAGAAGGTGACCAGTGGGTAGAGCAAGGAGCACATGACATATCCCACAGCCCTAGGGAGGAGCAGAGACACAGGCATCAGGGCAAAAGACACAACTCTAGGGACGGCTCCATCCTGACCCCTGGCACCCTGGCCCCCACCTGCTGGCTTCTTTGATGAGTGCAATCGCGATGAGAATTCTCTTCCGGAGAAAGATGAGCAGCAAGATGATAATGACTTCAAGGATACTCAGAATGATCACTGCAAAGGGCAAAGGCTGAGCCGCCTGGGGTCCCCACTCCCTCCAAGGCCTCATGTGGGGGCAGGATTGGGAGACTGTGACTCACTAAAGGCCAACCAGGTCTGCCGTAAGTGCAGGTACACCCGGAAATCCGTCTGAAAGCCGAGGTCCACCAAAGAGACATCAGAGCCAGCCTCACCACGCAGTCGGGAGTACTCCACGTAGCAGTGAAATATTCCTGCATGGGGGAAACCACAAGCTCAGTCCACCAATGCCTCCTGCAACTTTGCAAAGCGCTACAACTGCCCGCATTTAACAGAAGCAAACATCAAGGCTGAGAGGCTGCCTTTTCTAGCCCCTGCCTCAGGGACTTTACACTTGCAGTTTCCACCGCCTGGGGCATTCTCTCCCCATGGCTGGATCCCACACATCTTTAGGTCTCTGCCCAAGTGTCACCTTCACAGGAGACCTCCCAGAACCCTTTCCCCCTACTTGGAATCATAATCATGTGCTGCCATGGTCTAACTTCTCTTTTTGTTGAGACAGAGGCTCACTCTGTCACCCAGGCTGGAGTGCAGCAGCATGATCTGGGCTCACTACAACCTCCACCTCCAGGGTTCAAGAGATTCTCCCTGCCTCAGCCTCCCGAGTAGCTGGGATTACAAGTGCCCGCTACCATGCCCAGCTAATTTTTGTATTTTTTAGTAGAGACAGGGTTTTGCCATGTTGGCCGGGATGGTCTCCAGCTCCTGACCTCAGGTGATCCGCCCACCTCAGCCTCCCAAAGTACTGAGATTACAGGCGTGAGCCACCATGCCCAGCCAGGATAGCTGTTTAATGAATGAATGAATGAGCAGGTGTCAGGATGCTGCATGGCTAAGACCTCTCTCTGATCCCCTCGCCACCTTATAACAGTGATTCATGGGAGTGGCCTAGCTATTAATATGTAGAGCAGCATTAGAAATTTTTAGCATTCTTCTTAGCTTGCAAACTATAATTATAAAATAAAGACAGGCTTGGCCAGGCGCAGTGGCTCACACCTATAATCCCAGTACTTTGGAAGGCCAAGGCAGGTGGATCATAAGGTCAGGAGATCGAGACCATCCTGGCTAACACCATGAAACCCTGTCTCTACTAAACATACAAAAAATTAGCTGGGCATGGTGGCACATGCCTGAGTCCCAGCTACTTGGGAGGCTGAGGCAGGAGAATCACTCCAACCCGGGAAGGAGAAGTTGCAGTGTGCGCCACTGCACTGCACTCCAGCCTGGGTGACAGGGTGAGACTCCGTTTCGAAAAAAAAAAAAAGACAGGCATGGTGTGGTGGCTCATGCTTATAATCGCAGCACTTTGGGAGATAAAGTAAAAAAAAAAATCAAGCTACCTAAAATGCCAACACCCAGCTAGAAACCACTATTTTTTTGGTTGTATTGAGTATATTACTATGACTTTAAGACAGGGTCTACCTCTGTCATACAGGCTGGACTGCAGTGGTGCCATCATAGCTCATTGTAGCCCCAGCTTCCTAGGCTCAAGCTATTCTCCCACCTCAGCCTCCCAAGTCGCTCAGACTACAGGTGCATACAGCTAATTTTTTTTTTTTTTTTTTTGAGACGCAGTCTTGCTCTGTCGCCCGGGCTGGAGTGCAG
>NW_012117265.1:2697545-2699239 GCF_000951035.1 Colobus angolensis palliatus
CTCTTGTTGCCCAGGCTGGAGTGCAATGGCGTGAACTTGGCTCACAGCAACCTCCGCCTCCCAGCGATTCTCCTGCCTCAGCCTCCTAAGTAGCTGGGATTACAGGTATATACCACCAAGCCCAACTAATTTTGTATTTTAAGTAGACATGGGGTTTCTCCATGTTGGTCAGGCTGGTCTCGAAATCCTGACCTCAGGTGATCTGCCCGCCTTGGCCTCCCAAAGCGCTGGGATTACAGGTGTGAGCCACTGTACTCAGCCTGACATTTTTTTTTTCCCTGATGGGCCATTTCCACGGGAAAGGGCAGGGCAGTGTGCAGATTCTGGAAAGAGGAGTCACGGAGAGAGGGTAACGTACCGTAGCCCAGCACCAGAATCACCATAATGATCATCACCCAGACCATAATACCAGCCAGGAAGCGGAGTAGGATGATGAACAGGAGGCTCATTGCCATAGCAATGACCAGGCCTCTGGGGAAAAGAAAATAGTCATGAACAGACTCCATCCCCGGCCAGGCTTAGAAGGGGCAGCCAGGGGAGAGGCCCCTCCCTCCTGACTTACATGATAATCCAATACCAAGAGACGGTGTAATCTTCAAATATGCGCATGGCAAGTTGCCGCGCCTCTAGGACTCCATTGGCTTTCCTGGGGGAAGGAGACCAGGGCTCAGGTCAGACCCTCTTCCGTGATCAGGTCAACCCCAGGGGATGCCTGTCCCACCCAGGAAAGTGCGACCCCGGTGTGGTGTGCCAATCTCCTCACTTAGCGCCCTCCACCAGGTCTGTGATGTTTTTCCGGGAGCCATGCCCATCCTCATAAGTCGTCTCATTGCCCACCATCAGGACACCCTTGTGGGCGTGGATGGCGGGGAAGCATCTCCGGGCCACTGCATGGAGCAGAGGATGGGACCAGTCAGGCTGAGCCTCTGCACAGCCTCCCCGTCCCCACCTGAGTCTCCTGGGATCCCCTGACTCACAGGGTTTGCTGGGGATGAGGACAGCAGGGCAGTCACCATCTCGAAGCACCTCAGCCACTCCCTGCCAAGAGAGATGGAGGGA
The DNA here is from genome assembly GCF_000951035.1 of Colobus angolensis palliatus. NCBI lineage: Eukaryota > Metazoa > Chordata > Mammalia > Primates > Cercopithecidae > Colobus > Colobus angolensis. Next base: position 2,698,605 of record NW_012117265.1, read on the forward strand.
GGTGGGTCCCCAAGGCTAGTACACTGCCGCTGCCCATACCTGGGCTCTCAGGACAGTCTACAACTCACTTTATTGTCCTTGAAGCCAGGAACACAGAACTGCTTATAGTACTCAAAGTCCCGGGAGCTGCGAGCATTCAGGTACGTGAGGTAGCGGTCGGGGCATTTTTCCACGCAGATCTGGGAGGGGAGAAGGAAGGGATTGGGTGGGGTTGGGACAGACCGCTCAGGACAGAGGTCCCAGCCCACATTCACAGGGAGAAAAGGATGGAAAGTGGGGAGAGGAAAAAGGGAATGGTGGGGACAGGTTACCTGGGGAGTGGGACATTGGAATTCCAGCAGAACCAGGGGGCTGGCACATTTCACAATGTTGAAATAAAACAAGTAGGGTTTGTTCCTGGAGTTGGAGAAGGGAGAATGGAAACTGTTAAGACTTCTTCTTCTTTTTTTTTTTTTTGAGATGGAGTTTCGCTCTGTTGCCTGGGCTGGAGTGCAGTGGTCAGATCTCAGCTCACTGCAAGCTCCGCCTCCCGGGTTTACACATTCTCCTGCCTCAGCCTCCTGAGTAGCTGGGACTAAAGGCGCCGCCACCTCGCCCGGCTAGTTTTTTGTATTTTTTAGTAGAGACGGGGTTTC
>NW_012117265.1:2702849-2704200 GCF_000951035.1 Colobus angolensis palliatus
GACAGGGTTTTGCCATGTTGGCCAGGCTGGTCTCGAACTCCTGGCCTAAAGCAATACTCCTGCCTCGGCCTCCCAAAGTGTTGGAATTTCGGGCGTGAGTCACTGCGCCCAGCCTGTAAGCACTTGTTAACTAGACTTAGGGAGATGGGGAATGCCTAGAACCTTCTGCCCCCTCCTCCCCAGCCCCTCCAGGCCCCAAGGCGTCAACTCACTCGTTTTTTGTGCCCTTCTGCCCACAGAACTCGCCCCGGCTATCAGTAGGGTAGATCACCTTTCGAGGGTCTCCATGAGTCCAGGCTGTGGAAAGATCCAGGGATACTGAGACACTACCACTCCTGAGATCCAGCCGTGTTCCCACTGCAGAGGCTACGGCTGCCTCCGCCACCCTGGAACTCCAAGTCCTGCCCCGTTCTCTACTCACCTATAATGCCCACAGCCACGTAGCCCACAATGGCCAGGAGCAGGAATACACAGCATATGACGTCCGTGCAGCCCCTGGGGAGCAGAGGGGCAGCGTTTGGAGAAGCCTTGGTGCCGTGTGCAGCATGGGCCCATCTGTCCTCTGCAAACACCCTCATCCATGTATTATTTGGACAAATTTTCCTAAGTGGTTTGAATGCCGTACCAAAGGCACATGCATTTTTATTTTTATTTCATTTCATTTTTTAATTTTGTGCAACAGAGTCTCACTCTGTCATCCAGGCTGGAGGACAGTGGCACGATCATAGCTCACTACAGCCTCGGACTCCTGGGCTCAAGCGATCCTCCTGCCTCAGCTTCCCAAGTAGTTGAGACTACAGGTGCACACCACCATACATTTTTTTAAATTTATATATATTCTATAGAGATAAGGTCTCGCTATGTTGCCCAAGTGAGTCTTTTTTTTTTTTCTTTGAGAGAGAGTCTCACTCTGTCGCCCAGGCTGGAGTGCAGTGGCACCATCTCAGCTTACTGCAACCTCTACCTCCCACGTTCAAGCGATTCTCCTGCCTCAGTCTCCCAAGTAGCTGGGATTATAGGTGCCCGCCACCACACTCGGCTAATTCTTGTATTTTTAGTAGAGACAGGGTTTCACCATGTTGGTCAGGCTGGTCTTGAACTCCTGACCTCAAGTGATCCACCTACCTTGGCCTCCCAAAGTGCTGGTATTACAGGTGTGAGCCACCGTGCCTGGCTGCAGTTTATTTTTTTGTTATTATTTGTTCGAGACAGCGTCTCACTCTTGTCATCCAGGCCAGAGTACTGTAGAGCAGTCTCAGTTTACTGCAACCTCCACCTCCCAGGTTCAAGCAATTCTCCTGCCTCAGTCTCCTGAAGTAGCCTCTGAGTAGTCACAGCTACTTGGGAGGCT
>NW_012117265.1:2705610-2710841 GCF_000951035.1 Colobus angolensis palliatus
TGCTCCCGCCACTCACCGGCCGGCCAGATTTAGCCCTCCCCGCCCCCACCCGAGAACCCTGCGGCTTCACCCCGGGAACACCCCGCTACCGGGAGACACCACCCAGAACCCCTGGCCACCCTGAAAGAGCGTTTCTGTGGCTCCGTTTTGCAGGTGTGGAAACTGAGGCACTGGGAGGGAAAACGGCCCACGTCCCAAACCCAGACAACCAACTGTGGAGTGTTGGGGCTGAAAACTTCTCCAACCTGTGCAGGAAATGAGTTTTCTTTTTGTCTTTTTTTTTTTTTTTTTTTTTTTTATGAGACAGGATCTCCCTCTGTTGCCCAGGCTGGAGTGCAGTGGTGCAATCACAGCTCATCGCAGTCTAAACCTCCCATCTCAAGCCATCTTCCTGACTCAGCCTCCCAAGTAGCTGGGGCTACAGGTGGTCTACTGCACTCGGCTAATTTTTAATTTTTTTTGTAGAGATGGGATCTTGCTATGTTGCCCAGGCTCATCTTTAACTCCTGGACTCGTGAGCTCCTCCCACCCAAATTGCACTACTGGGCCTGGCCTTAGAACAAGCATTTATTCAGCCCTTAGTGGGTACAGGCCTTGGGCGGGGCACCACGTACAGTGAGGAACCAGAGAGCTCCAATCTCCACCCTTCTGAAGCCCACATCCTCCTGGGTTGCCCTTAATTCAAATGCTCCTTCTGCACCCTCTGAACTAGAAGATACTTACAAAGGCCTTATTTTCCCTAAGCCTCAGTTTCCTCAACTGCAAAATGAGGCTAAAGTATGAAACCAAAACTGACCTCAAAGAGCAGGCATAGGCCAGGCACGGTGGCTCACGCCTGTAATCCCAGCACTCTGGGAGGCTGAGGTGGGTGGATCACCGGCAATGAGGAGTTTGAAACCAGCCCGGCCAACATGGCAAAGCCCCTTCTCTACTAAAAATACAAACATTAGCCAGTGTGGTGGCATATGCCTGTAATCCCAGCTACTTGGGAAACTGAGGCAGGATAATCGCTTAAACCCAGGAGGTGGAGGTTGTAATGAGCCAAGATTGCCTCACTGCACTCCAACCTGGGGGACAGAGTGAGACTCTGTCTCAAAAACAAAAAGAAAAAAAAAGAAAATAGGCTGGGTGTGGTGGCTCACTCCTGTAATCCTAGCAATTTGGGAGGCCAAGGTGGGCAGATCATGAGGTCAAGAGATTGAGACCATCCTGGCTAACTTGGTGAAACCCCATCTCTACGAAAAATGCAAAAATTAGCTGGGCATGGTGGTGCGCACCTGTAGCCCCAACTACTTGGGAGGCTGAGGCAGCAGAATCGCTTGAACCCAGGAGGCGGATGTTGCAATGAGCCAAGATTGCGCCACTGCACTCCAGCCTGGGTGACAGAGCGAGACTCTGTCTCAAAAAGTTAATTAATTAATTAATTAATTAAATTTAAAAACAATCTAAAAAAAGAAAAACACTGCATAGATCAGGTTGCATACCAGGAGTATACACTTAGTATCAGGGTTCACAGTTGGCGATGGGTATACTGTATGATCACTGTAACGGTGTTCAATCAATATAGGGGTACAGAGCAGGTATGGGGTGCCGCAAGTATGGGGCATATGGTCAGTGAAGTCACAGGTAAAATGGATGTATATAATTATTACAGAGGCACTTAATCTGTGTGTGGGTGTATAGTAGGGGTAAAGGGTATACAGCTTGTGTGAGGTATACAGCCATCATGAGTGTATACTAGAGGAGTATACCAGCACGGTACAGCTGGCTGCACCCCCATGCCTACTGTATACCCCCATGCCTACTGTATACCCCCATGCCGATTATATATTCCTTTGCGTACTAAAACTGGTCTCACTGGTTGGGTGCTACGGCTCATGCCTGTAATCCCGGCACTTAGGGAGGCCAAGGTGGACAGACTGCCTGAGGTCAAGAGTTCGAGACCCATCTGGCCAACATGGTGAAACCCTGTCTCTACTAAAAATACAAAAATATTAGCCGGGCTTAGTGGCATGGGCCTGTAATCCCAGCTACTCGGGAGGATGAGGCAGGGGAATTGCTTGGGCCAGGGAGGTAGAGGATGAGGGAGCCGAGATTGCACCACCGCACTCCAACCTGTGCTACAGAGTGAGACTCTGTCTCAAAAAACAAATAAAAATTAAAAAATAAAATAAAACTAGTCTCACTGTGTCTCCCAACTTTTGTGTGTGTGTGTTTTGAGACAGAGTCTTTCATCCAGGCTGAAGTTCAGTAGCGTAATCTCGACTCACTGCTACCTCCACCTCCCGGGTTCAAGCAATTCTCCTGTCTCAGCCTCCGGAGTAGCTGGGATTACAGGCGCATGCTGTAACACCCGGCTAATTTTTGTATTTTTAGTAGAGATGGAGTTTCACCATGTTGGCCAGAATGGTCTCAAAACTCCTGATCTCAGGTGATCCACCCACCTTGGCCTCCCAAAGTGCTGGGATTACAGGCATGAGCCACTGAGCACAGCCAGTATCTCCCAACTTTGAGGCCGCTTTTGTATTTGTTTTTATTATTATTATTTTTAAAAATAGAGACGGGCTGGGCACGGTGGCTCACGCCTGTAATCCCAGCACCATGGGAGGCCAAGGCAGGCAGATCATCTGTGGTCAAGAGTTCAAGACCGGCCTGGCCAACATGGCAAAACCCTGTCTGTACTAAAAATACAAAAATTAGCCAGCTGTGGTGGTGGGCACCTGTAATCCCGGATACTGGGGAGGCTGAAGTAGGAGAATTGGTTGAACCTGGGAGGTGGAGGTTGCAATGAGCCAAGATTATGCCACTGTACTCCAGCCTGGGCGACAGAGCGAGACTCTGTCTCAAAAAACATAAAATACAATACAATAAAAATAGAGACAGGATCTCACTGTGTTACCCAGACTGGTCTCAAACTCCTGGCCTTAAGCAATCCTCCCACCTCAGCCTCCCAAAGTGCTGGGATTGCAGGCATGAGCCACCATGCCACAACCTGCCCCTACTTGAATATTTATAGATATTTATAGTGCAGCCGATTATTTGGTTAACATGCGTTATACAGGCGGCGTGGAGGTATCCTCAGCAGGAATATACATTTAGTGTTGGGAGTACACAGACTGCATGAGGTTATACAGTCAGCGTGATCATATACAGTTGGTGTCCAATAATTGTTGCTGCTGCCTTAGACTCTAGGACTCGCAGGCAGGATTCTAGTCACTAACTCAGCTTATTCTTAAAAAGGCTCCCTCTCAGCCGGGCATAGTGGCTCACGCCTGTAATTCCAGCACTTTGGGAGGCCAAGACGGGTGGATCACGAGGTCAGGAGATCGAGACCATCCTGGCTAACACAGTGAAACCCCGTCTCTATTAAAAAAAATTAGCTGGGCATGTTGGCGGGAGCCTGTAGTCCCAGCTACTCGGGAGGCTGAGGCAGGAGAATGGCGTGAATCCGGGAGGCGGAGCTTGCAGTAAGCCGAGATCGCACCACTGCACTCCAGCCTGGGCGATAGAGCGAGACTCAGTCTCAAAAAAATAAAATAAAAAAAGGTGCCTTCCTCCTAGTTGCCTCCAGCAGAGGGACCCTGTCTAAACACCTGGACCACAAGCAAGACCCGAGGCACCAAGTCATGCCCTGGAGTGACCCAGACTCTGAAAGAAGCCCTGTGGTTCTAGAAGTCTCTGGCAGCCCAAAGGCTAGCTGGTCCCACCCTACCCATTCCAAGCAGCGGACAAAGAGAGCGAGCCACAGGCCTCTTCCATTCCCAACTACACGGGTGCCCTGGGGACATTTTATTCAGGCCCCACCCACCAGTTTCACACTGAGGAATCCCAAAAATTGAGCCCTCAGGAAACCCTTGTTTCTGAGCTGCACACCCATATGACATCTGTCTCCCCCAACACATGTGGGCATCTCATACTCAGTGCGGCAGCATCCAAGCTGTTTTTTTTTTTTTTTTTTTGAGACGCAGTCTCGCTCTGTCGCCCAGGCTGGAGTGTAGCAGGGCAATCTCAGCTCACTGCAAGCTCCGCCTCCCGGGTTCACGCCATTCTCCTGCCTCAGCCTCCTGTGTCGCTGGGACTACAGGCGCCTGCCACCACGCCCAGCTAATTTTTTGTATTTTTAGTAGAGACGGGGTTTCACCGTGTTAGCCAGGATGGTCTCGATCTCCTGACCTCATGATCCGCCCGCCTCAGCCTCCCAAAGTGCTGGGATGACAGGCGTGAGCCACCGCACCCGGCCACTTTTTTGTTTTTGAGACAGGGTCTCACTCTGTCACCCAGGCTGGAGTGCAGTGGCACAATCACAGCTCACTGTGGCTTTGACCTCCTGGGCTCAAGCGATCCTCCCACCTCAGCCTCCTGGGTAGCTGACAGGCATGCACCACCACACACAGGTAATTTTTTGTATTTTTAGTGGAGACGGGGTCTCACAATATTGCCCAGGCTGGTCTGGAACTCCTGGACTCAGGGATCCTTCCAACTGAGCCTCCCAAAGTGCTGTAATTATAGGTGTGAGCCACCGCGCCTGGCCTGCCCAAGCCTCTGATTATCCAGTGACTCAGCTCCATCCTCCCATGTGCTCCGGCCAGGAACCTGGGCTACCTCTCTGCTTGAGATCAGTTTTGCCTTCAGAGCTATCCAGAATCCAACCTCTTTTCACCTGCTCCTCAAGCACCTACCCTTTCACACAGCCCTGTGATCTCCCACCTGGACCAACACAGACACTTTCTATTCTCCCTATAGCGGCCAGAGACATCCGTGCACACGTAAGTCAGAGCACATCCCAGCTCTGCTCAGAAACCTCCATGGTTCCCACCTCATTCCGAGGAAAAAGCCCAACTCTTCGCCACAGCCCACAAGGCCCTGCATGATCTGCCCTGTCACCTTCTTGCCCTCATCCGCTTCCTTTCTCTCTCCATGGCTTACTCTGTTCCAGCCTCACTGGCCTCCTGGGTACGTCCCACACTCAGCAGGCATGGTCCGACCTCAGGGCCTTTGCACTAGCTGCTCAGTCCCTCTGCTTAGAATGCTCTTCTCCCAGACGTCCATACAACTCCACTGCCTTCAGGCCTCACCTGAAACATCACCTTGACAGAGCCTGGTGGCTCACACCTGTCATCCTAGCACTTTGGGAGGCTAAGATAAGCAGATCACTGGAGGCCAGTAGTTCGAGACCAGCCTGGGCAACACTGTGAAACCCCATCTCTACTAAAAGTACAAAAATGAGCCGG
>NW_012117265.1:2711315-2712832 GCF_000951035.1 Colobus angolensis palliatus
AAATAAATAAATAAATAAATAAATAAATAAATAAACCCACGCACACACAAAAAACCCACCATCCCTTTCCTCTCAGTCCTACGACCTTCTCTTTTCTTTCATTTTTTTTCTTTCTTTCTTTTTTCTCTTTTTTGAGACAGAGTCTCGCTCTGTTGCCCAGGCTGGAGTGCAGTGGTGCCATCTCAGCTCACTACAACCTCTGCCTCCCAGGTTCAAGTGGTTCTCCTGCCTCAGGCTCCCAAGTAGCTGGGACTACAGGCACATACCACCGTGCCCGGCTAATTTTTGTATTTTTAGTAGTAGAGACGGGCTTTCACCACGTTGGAGAGGCTGGTCTCGAACTGCTGACCTCAAGTGATCTGCCCACCTGGGCCTCCCAAAGTGCTGGGATTACAGGCGTGAGCCACTATACCTGGTCCCTATGACTTTCTGTTTGTTGTTATTATCAAATAGAGTCTTGCTTTGTCACTCAGCCTGGAATGCAGTGGAGCAATCATAGCTCACTGAAGCCTAAACGTCCTGGGCTCAAGTGATTTTCTCAGCCTCCCAAGTAGCTGTGACTATAGGCACGCACCACCATGCCTGCCTAATTTTAAAATTTTTTGTAGAACAGGGTCTCGCTATGTTGCCCAAGACTGGTCTCAAACTCCTGGACTCAAGCCTTCCTCCCATCTTGGCCGCCCAAAGCCCTGGGATTACAGATGCAACAAATTTTGCTTCTTATCACCATCTGACACGTTACACATTTGCTTATTGATTGTTAATTATCTACTGTCTTGCCTATTGCCGGCATAAGGACAGGGACTTATGTGTCTTTCATTCAGGCTGCGTCCCCAGTATACGGCATAGCACCTGGCATAAAACAGACATTTAATAAGTGTTTGTTGAATGAATAGCCACAATATATAATCCAAGTATATAGAGTGAACACTGAAAATAAAAACGCAGCCTAGAATTTCCCAAGGGTACGTATTTTAAAAAATAATTTACGTGTTTTTTTTCTTTTTTTGAGATGGAGTCTTGCTCTGTTGCCCGATCTTGGCTCACCGCAACCTCTGCCTCCCAGGTTCAAGTGATTCTTCTGCCTCAGCCCCCCCGAGTAACTGGGATTACAGGTGCACACCACTATGCCAGGCTAATTTTTGTATTTTTAGTAGAGACACGGTTTCACTATGTTCACTGGGCTTGTCTCAAACTCCCGACCTCAGGTGATCTGCCCACCTCAGCTTCCCAAGGTGCTGGGATTACAGGCACGAGCCACAGTGCCTGGGAATTCTTTTTTTTTTTTTAGACAAAGCCTCACTCTGTTGCCCAGGCTGAGTGTGGTGGCACAATCTTGGCTCACTGCAACCTCCACCTCCTGGGCTCAAGTGATCCTCCCACCTCAGCCTCTCAAGTAGCTAGGACTACAGGCACACACTACTGCACCCAGCTAATATTTTTTGGGTTTTTCTGTAGAGACAGGATTTCACCATGTTGCCCAGGCTGGAGATTTGTAATTTTTTTTTTTTTTTTTT
>NW_012117265.1:2715177-2721125 GCF_000951035.1 Colobus angolensis palliatus
AAAAAAAAAGTAAAAATAGAGACAGGGCATGGTGGCTGAATCTTGTAATTCTAGCACTTTGGGAGGCCAAGGCGGGTGGATTGCTTGAGTCCAGGGGATTAAGACTAGACTAAGCAACAGGCAAAACCATCTCTACAAAAACAACAAAACAACAACAAAAAAAACCCAAAAATTAACGGGACATGGTGGCATACCTTTGTAGTCCCAGCTACTTGGGAGGCTGAGGTGAAAGAATCTTTGAGCTTGAGGAGACAGAGGTTGCAGAGGGCTCAGATTGCACCACTGCACTCCAGCCTGGGAAGCAGAATGAGACCCTGTCTTTTTCACTGTGTATGTTGAAACAGAGTTTCACTCTGTTTCAATCAATCGATCAATCAAATAACAAAATGTTACATAGTTTACCTCATTTCATCCTTTTTTTTTTTTTTTTTTTTCTTTGGAGACAGGGTCTCACTGTCACCCATGCTAGAAAGCAGTGGCACCATCGTAGCTCACTGCAGCCTCCACCTCTCAGGCTCAAGTGATCCTTCACCTCAGCTGGGACTACAGGCACACACCACCATGCCCGGCTAATTTTTGTACTTTTGGTAGAGACAGGGTTTCGCTATGTTGCCCAGGCTGGTCTCTAAATCCTGGGCTCAGGCAATCCCGCTTTGGCTACCCAAAGTGCTGGGATCAGAGGTGTGAACCACCATGTCCAGCCCATCTCATTTCATCTTTACAGCAACTTCTATCATTATCCCCATTTGACAGACAGATCAACTGAGGCCTAGAGAGAAAGAAGATGCCCATGGTGTGAAAGATTGCAATCAGCAGACCCAAGCTGTCCAGCTCCCAAGTCAATGGACACTTAACCTTCGAACAACACAGGTTTGAGCTTCATGGATCCCCTTAAACACAATTTTCTTCTGTCTCTGTTACCCCTGAGACACCAAGACCGACCCCTTCCCTTCCTCTTCCTCCTCAGCTCACTCAATGTGAAGACCTTTTTTTTTTTTGAGACGGAGTCTCCCTCTGTTGCCCAGGCTGGAGTACACTGGTGCGACCTCAGCTCACTGCAACTTCTGCCTCCCGGGTTTAAGTGATTCTTGTGCCTCAGCCTCCTGAGTAGCGGAGACTACAGGTGCGAGCCACCATGCCCAGCTAACTTTTGTATTTTTAGTAGAAATGGGGTTTCACCATGTGGGCCAGGCTGGTCTCAAACTCCTGACCTCAAGTGATCCTCCCACCTTGGCCTCCCAAAGTGCTGGGATTACAGGTGGCACGAGCCACTGCACCTGGCCCCTAATTTTTTTTTTAGTAGAGACAGGGTTTTCACCATGTTGAGCAGGCTGGTCTTGAAGTCCTGACCTCAAATGATCCACCTGCCTTGGCCTCCCGAAGTGCTGGGATTACAGGTGTGAGCCACCACGCCTAGCCTCTGAAAACCTTTTTGATGATCCGCTTCCACTTAACAAATAATAAATGTATTTTCTTTTCCTTACATTTTAATATTTTTTCCATTAAAAGGAATGGCAAAAAAACACAATTACTTTTGCACCAACTTAGTAACATTTTCTTTTCTTCTTCTTTTTTTTTTGAGACGGAGTCTCATTCTGTCGCCCAGGTTGGAGTGCAGTGGCGCAATCTTGGCTCACTGCAACCTCTACCTCCCGGGTTCAAGCGATTCTCCTGCCTCAGCTTCCCAAGATGTTGGGATTACAGGTGTGTACCACTATGCTTGGCTAATTTTTGTCTTTTTAATAGAGACGTGGTTTCACTATGTCGGCCAGATTGGTCTCAAACTCCTGACCTCCATGTTACCAGTAAGGCTAAGAGTCAACAGTAGGCTATCACTAATTAAGTTTTTAGGGAGTTATATGCAGGCCGGGCATGGTGGCTCACACTTGCAATCCCAGCATTTTGGGAGGCTAAGGTGGGAGGATCTCTCGAGGCCAGGAGTTTGAGACCAGCCTGATCAACAGATCACAACCCTATCTCTACAAAAATTTAAGGCACACACAGATTTCTAATTTCACAGGGGGTCAGTGCCCCTCACACCCATGTGGTTTGAGGGTCAACTGCATTATTTCCTATGGTTGCTGTAACAAGACACCAATGCCTTGGTGGCTTAAAATACACAAATTTATGGCTGGGCGTGGTGGCTCATGCCTGTAATGCCCTGCACTTTGGGAGGCCGAGGCAAGTGGATCACCCAAGGTTAGGAACTTGAGACCAGCCTGGCCAACGTGGTGAAACCCCGTCTCTACTAAAAGTACAAAACATTAGCTGGGCATGGTGGCGTGTGCCTGTAATCCCAGCTACTCAGGAGGCTGAGGCAGGAGAATCGCTTGAAATCAGGAGGCAGAGGTTGCAGCGAGCCGAGATCGCGCCACTGCACTCCAGCCTGGGCAACAAGAACAAAACTCGTCTCAAAATAACAATAATAGTAATAATAATAAATTAAAAACACAAATTTATTATCTCACAGCTCCGGAGGGCAGAAGTACAAAATATATCTCACTGGGCTACAATCGAGGTATAGGAAGGGCTGTGTTTCTTTCGGAGACTCTAGGGGAAAATCTGTTTCCTTGACTGTTTCACCTTCTAGAGGCTACCCACATTCCTTGGTTCCTGGCCGCTTCTTCCATTTTTAAAGCCAGCAATCACATCAAACCCACCTCGCTTCCGTTATTCCATGTCCTCCTCCGACTCTGCTACCTCCCTCTTCCATTTTTCTTAAAGACACGGGGTCTCACTATGTTGCCCAGGATGGTCTCAAACTCCTGGGTTCAAGCAATCCTCCTGCCTTGGCCTCCCAAAGTGCTTGAACTACAGGCATGAGCCACTACACCCAGCCAAAGTCTTCAAGTTGGCCAGGTGCAGTTGCTTACGCCTGTAATCCCAACACTTGGGGAAGCCAAGGCAGGCAGATCACTTGAGGTCAGGAGCTCGAGACCCGCCTGGCCAATGTGGTAAAACCCCATGTCTACCAAAAATACAAAACATTAGCTGGGCATAGTGATGGGCGCCTGTAGTCCCAGCTACTCGGGAGACTGAGGCAGGAAAATCACTTGAACCCAGGAAGCAGAGGTTGTAGCGAGCCAAGATCGCGCCACTGTACTCTAGCCTGGTTGACAGAGCGAGACTCCATCTCAAAAAAAAAAAAAAGAAAAGAAAAGAAAAGAAAAAACAAAAAAATAACTATATTAGCTGGGTGTGGTGGTGCGTGCCTGTGGTACGAGCTACTCAGGAGGCTGAGGTGGGAGAATCGCTTGAGCCCAGGAGGCAGAGAATGCAGTGAGCTGTGATCATGCCACTGCACTCCAGCCTGGATGACAGAAACCCTGTCTCTAAAAAAAATAAAACCGGCCGGGCGCGGTGGCTCATGCCTGTAATCCCAGCACTTTGGGAGGCCGAGGTGGGTGATCACGAGGTCAGGAGTTCAAGACCAGCCTGGCCAATGTGGTGAAACCCCATCTCTACTAAAAATACAAAAATTAGCTGGGCATGGTGGCAGGTGCCTGTAATCTCAGCTACTTGGGAGGCTGAGGCAGGAGAATCGCTTGAACCCAGGAGGCAGAGGTTGCAGTGAGCTGAGACTGCGCCACTCCACTCCAGCCTGGCAACAGAGCGAGACTCCTTTCAAAAACAAAACAAAACACAACAAAACAAAAAATTAGCCGGGCGTGGCGGCGGGTGCCTGTAGTCCCAGCTACTCAGGAGGCTGAGGCAGGAGAAGGGCGTGAACCCAGGAGGCACAGCTTACAGTGAGCCGAGATCACACCACTGCACTCCAGCCTGGGCGACAGAGCAAGATTCCGTCTCAAAAATAAATGAATAAATAAATAAAAATAAACCAAACGAATAAAAATAACAAAACAAAAACAACTCCTCCTATCCCCACTAACCAATAGTGTGATCCCATTTCACGACGGGCACGCTGAGGCTGCTTGCTCGGACCGCACAGCTGGTGAGGAACACAGCTAGGAATCAAACCAACGCCCTGCTGGAGCCCACCCAGGCCTTTTCCTCGGCAGGTACTAGGAGAAGCAGAGATAATCTTGCAGCAATGGTGTGGAAGAAAAATTGGGAAAATCGAGCTGTTGGACAAGGCCAGGATTGGGGGAGGCAGCCTTCGGGTGCCAGCCTTGCTGGCTGTGACGACTGACCCACCCAGTGCCGTGGCGTGGGTGATAAGAGAACTGCTGCAGCCTACCCAGTCACAGTGCTGGTGCCAGGACATCAAATGCCACCCAGCCCCCACAGCTTCCGGACACTGGCCAAGTCCCCAGGGGCTGCAGCAACCCAAGGCCTCACCCACACAGCCAGCCGCTGGCCTCTGCCTTCCCAGAAGTCTGTGCCTGGGGAATGAGCGTTGCCAGCTGCCCAGACACCTCCTGTTGACAAAGGGTTTGAGGACAGCATCTGGGTGGGGAGGCTCAGAAGGGTTAAGGGCAAAAGATAGAGCTCCCACTGTATGCTAGACTGTGCTAGGCACAAAACCAGAGATTTGCTTCTAGAAACATTTAACGTTTTTTATTTTTTTTTGAGACAGGGTCTCCTTTGTTGCCCAGGCTGAAGTGCAGGGGCACAATCATAGCTCACTGCAGCCTTGACCGCCTGGGCTCAAGTGATCTTCCCACCTCAGACTCCCTAGCGGATGGGACTACGGGCATGCACCACCACGCCCTGCTAATTTTTAATTTTTTTTGTAGAGACAAGGTCTCACTATGTTGCCCAGGCTGGTATAAAATTCCTGGGCTCAAGTGATCCTTCTGCCCTGGCATCCCAAAGTGCTGGGATTATAGGAGTGAGCCACCACACCCGGCTCAGCCTAAGAAGCTTTAAAAAGATCCAGAAGCCACACACAAACAGAAATTAATAGGTCACAATCTGGAAGGAGACTTCTTGGCTGAGCTACCTCTGAGGTGAAAACAGTTAACCAAAGATTTGTAGAAGATTCTTTCACGTGGAAAGCTAAAATCTTCCATGGACTTGAGGACTTACTTATAATTAGATTTTAGTCCCCCTGCCAGAACAGAGGGAATTTATTAATTTTATTACGTAAGAGTTTATTTGTTTACTTGCATATTTGAGACAGGGTCTCATTCTGTTATCTAGGTTGGAGTGCAGTGGCACAATGTCGGTTCACTGCAACTTCTGCCTCCCAGGCTCAAGCAATCCTCCCACCTCAGCCTTCAGAGTGGCTCAGACCACAGGCATGAGCCACCATGCCCAGCTAATTTTTTGTATATTTTTGGGAAGAAGGAGTTTTGCAATGTTGCCCAGGCTAGTCTCAAACTCCTGGACTCAAGCGATCCACCCACCTTGACCTCACAAACAGCTGGGATTACAGGAGTGAACCATTGCACCAGATCTCTTGTTTGTTTGTTTGTTTATTATTTTTTGAGATGGAGTCTCACTCTCTTGCCCAGGCTGGAGTGCAGTGGCACAATCTCAGCTCACTGCAACCTCTGCTGCCCAGATTCAAGTGATTCTCCTGCTTCAGACCCGGAGTAGCTGAGATTACAGGCACCTGCCACCACGCCTGGCTAATTTTTGTAGTTTTAGCAGAGATGGGGTTTCACCATCTTGGCCAGGCTGGTTTTGAGCTCCTGATGTTGTGATCCACCCACCTCAGCCTCCCAATGTGCTGAGATTACAGGGGTGAGCCACCGCGCCCAGGCTTGTTTATTTTTATAGTAGAAATGAGGGTTTTGCTATGTTGCCCAGGCTGCGCTCCAGCTCATGGGCCTGACCAAGAGTTTAAAAATCATATTTTATTTCATTTTTATAAAATCATATTTATTTATTTATTTGAAATGGAGTCTCACTCTATCCCCCAGGCTGGAGAACAGTGGCACCATCTCAGTTCACTGCAGCCTCCGCCTCCCAGGTTCAAGTGATTCTCCTGCCTCAGCCTCCCAAGTAGCTAGGATTACAGGCACGCGCCACCACGCCCGGCT
>NW_012117265.1:2727280-2727621 GCF_000951035.1 Colobus angolensis palliatus
GAAACCCTGTCTCTACCAAAAATACAAAAATTAGCCGGGCATGGTGGCACGTGCCTGTAGTCCAAGCTACTGGGGAGGCTGAAACAGAAGAATTGCTTGAACCCAGGAGGCGGAGGTTGTAGTGAGCCGAGATTGCGCCACTGCACTCCAGCCTGGGCGACAGGGCAAGACTCCATCTCAAAAATAAAAATAAAAAAAAAAGGTAGGCTGGGTGCAGTGGCTCAAGCCTCTAGCTCCAGCACTCTGGCAGGCTGAAGCAGGTGGATAGCTTGAGCCCAGGAGTTCCAGACCACCCTGAGCAACATGGCAAAACCTGGTCTCTACAAAAAATACAAAAATTA
>NW_012117265.1:2728593-2729158 GCF_000951035.1 Colobus angolensis palliatus
GTATGTGTACTAATAAAATAAAAATAATACAGAGAGGCCCTTCTTGCACATGACAGGGCCCTGGAAATGTTCTTTTTTCCTCATCTGGGTGCTGGCCAGAGGAGGTGTTCACCTTGTGAAAGCTCCTTCAGCCTCATATATTTAAGATCTATGCCCTTTTATGTATGTATTTCCTACTTCAAAAAAATGTTTAAAATAAATATTCCCTCTGATTGGCTAAATAAAAGACAGTCCATCCACAAATGTACTATTCTATGATACTGTGAAAAAAGATTGTGCTGGGAGCCAGGGCACACACCTGTAATCAGTCCCAGCTACTCGGGAGGCTGAGGCAGGAGGATCCCTTCAACTCAAGAGTTCCAGGCTAGCCAAGGCAACATAGCAGGACCCTGTCTATTTATTTATTTATTTATTTATTTTTTGAGACAGGGTTTCGCTCTGTCACCCAGGCTGGAGTGCAGTGGCGCAATCTCGGCTCACTGCAACCTCCACCTCCTGGGTTCAAGTGATTCTCCTGCCTCAGCCTCCCAAGTAGCTGGGACTAGAGGTGCACGCCACTATGCCC
>NW_012117265.1:2734368-2735145 GCF_000951035.1 Colobus angolensis palliatus
CGTGTGCAGACAGAGCAAGACTCTGTCTCAAAAAAAAAAAAAAAGTGGGTTTCACCATGTTGGCCAGGATGGTCTCGATCTCCTGACCCAATGATCTGCCCACCTCGGCCTCCCAAAGTGCTGGGATTACAGGAGTGAGCTACCACGCCAGGCAACCCTGTCTCTTAAAAAAACTAAAATAATGATAAATGATTGAGGAAACTTTCCTCAATAAATGATTGAAGAAACTTTGGAGGTTTTGACATGAGATCATCTCCAATATATATTGGGCAAAACAAATAAACAAATAAAACTCTGAGTGTGGTGACTCATGCCTATAATGCTAGCACTTTGGGAGGCCACACAGGAGGATTGCTTGAGCCCAGGAGTTCACGACCAGCCTGGGCAACATGGTGAAACCCTGCCTCTCAAAAAAAAAAAAAAAAAAAAATTAATTGAGTATCACAGCACGCACCTATAGTCTCAACTACACAGGAGGCAGAAGCAGGAGGATCACTTGAACCTAGGAATTTGAGGCTGCAGTAAGCTATGATCGTACCACCGCACTCTAGCCCAGCCTGGGCGACAGAGTGAGACCCTGCGTATAAACAACAACAACAAAGAATAAAGTATGGTCCAGGGGTAAGAGAATAAGAGGGAAACTTTCATCATAAAACCATAGCATCTTTTGTATTTAAAGCAAGTGACTGTGTTATCCTTTTCAAAGAAAATAGCGGCAAGTAACAACCTTTTCATACATACATATATATGTGTATGTGTATAGAGATATATATATAT
>NW_012117265.1:2736100-2739341 GCF_000951035.1 Colobus angolensis palliatus
CCACTGTGCCTGGCCAATTTTTGTATTTTTAGTAGAGACAGGGTTTCACCATGTTGGTCAGGCTGGTCTTGAACTCCTGACTTCGGGTGATACACCTGCCTCGGACTCCCAAAGTGCTGAGATTACAGGTGTGAGCGACCACACCCAGCCATATGTATATATATTTAAATCAGGTGCCAGGGCCTCACTGCAGGTTGAATTGTATTCTGGCAAATGGGACAAGGGAATCTGCTTTTTTGTTTTGTTTTGTTTTTTTGGGAGGAGGTTTGTTTTTTTTGAGACGGAGTCTCGCTGTGTCGCCCAGGCTGGAGTTCAGTGGTGTGATCTCGGCTCACTGCAAGCTCCGCCTCCTGGGTTCACGCCACTCTCCTGCCTCAGCCTCCCGAGTAGCTGGGACTACAGGTGCCCGCCACCACGCCCAGCTAATTTTTTATATTTTTAGTAGAGACAGGGTTTCACCATGTTAGCCAGGATCTCCTGACTTTGATCTCCTGACCTCGTGATCCACCCGTCTCAGCCTCCCAAAGTGCTGGGATTACAGGCATGAGCCACCACACCCAGCCGGAATCTGTTTTTTATTTTGAGACAGGGCCTTCCTCTGTCATCCAGGCCGGAGTACAATGGCACTATCCTTGCTCACTGCAACCTCTGCTTCCTGGGCTCAAACAATCCTCCCACCTCAGCCTCCCAAGTAGCTGGAACTACAGGTGAGCAAAGCCACGCTGTTAATTTTTAAATTTTTTGTAGAGACAGGGTCTCACTGTATTGCCCAGGCTGGCCTCAAACTCATGGGCTCAAGCGATCCTCTCACCTGGGACTCCCAAAGTGCTGGAATTTCAGGCATTAGCGACTGTCCAGCCAGAGTCTGGTTTTTGTTGTTTTTTGAGACAGAGTCTCGCTCCATAGCCCAGGCTGGAGTGCAGTGGCACCATCTCAGTTAACTGCAACATCCGGCTCCCAGGTTCAATCAATTCTCCTGTCTCAGCCTCCCAAGTAGCTAGGATTACAGGTGTGCACCACCATGCTTGACTAATTTTTATATTTTTAATAGAGACGGGGTTTCACCATATTGGCCAGGATGACCTCGATCTCCCAACCTCAAGTGACCCACCCACCTCAGCCTCCCAAAGTGCTGGGATTACAGGCATGAGTTTCGCTCTGTCATCCAGGATGGAGTGCAGTGGCTCCATCTTGGCTCACTGCAACCTCTGCCTCCCAGGTTAAAGCGATTGATTGTCCTGCCTCAGCCTCTCAAGTAGCTGGGACTACAGACATGCTAATTTTTTGTGTTTTTCTTATTTATTTATTCATTTCGAGACTGAATTTCACTCTTTTTGCCCAGGCTGTAGTGCAATGGTGCAATCTTGGCCACAACTGAGATTGTGGCCACCACAACCTCCGCCTCCCAAGTTCAAGCAATTCTCCTGTCTCAGCCTCCCGAGTAGCTGGGATTACAGGCACGCACCACACCTGGCTAACTTTGTATTTTTAGTAGAGATGGGGTTTCACCATGTTGCTCAGGCTGGTCTTGAACTCCCGGCCTCCGGTGATCTATCCGCCTTGGCCTCCCAAAGTGCTGAGATTACAGGTGTGAGCCACCGCACCTGGCAAGAGTCCGTTTTTTATTTTTATTTTTTTATTTATTTTTATTTTTTTATTTTTTTGAGACGGAGTCTCGCTGTGTCACCCAGGCTGGAGTGTAGTGGCGCAATCTTGGCTCACTGCAAGCTCCGCCTCCCGGGTTCACGCCATTCTCCCGCCTCAGCCTCCGAGTAGCTGGGACTACAGGCGCCTGCCACCTCACCTGGCTAGTTTTTGGTATTTTTAGTAGAGACGGGGTTTCACCATGTTAGCCAGGATGGTCTTGATCTCCTGACTTCGTGATCCACCCACATCGGCCTCCCAAAGTGCTGGGATTATAGGCTTGAGCCACCGCGCCCAGCCAAGAGTCCATTTTTTAAATAAGCATCACTACTGTCCCCCTGCCGACCCTAGTTTTATTTCTCCATGTTCAGAGTTTATTGTTTTGGATTCCAGAATCTTTTTCTGCACTGCTCTTGCCAAGGGTAGGCTGGCTGGGAAGGATGGCAGTGCCCATTGCTGACATCCGCCGGGGCCCAGAGCCATTTCCCCATTTCCCTCGGAACTGCTGCCTTCCTTTAGATATGATCTCTGCTGAGGAATGTATTTCCTGCCCAACCTGGTCTCACCCAAGTCAATGCCTTGGGTTGCTTCTTCATCCGCTTAGGGGAAAGCCATGTCCTCAGTAATACCAGACCCAGAGGCCTCCTGAGCACATCGAGCTTGCCAGCCTATGCAAAATGCTTCCTCTACCAGTGAGTGTGGTCCACCGAGTCCTATAGACAAAGACACAGACCTTCAGAGAGGTCACGGACTCACCCAGGGCCACATAGCTCAGACCTTCAGAGAGGTCACAGACTCACCCAGGGCCACATAGCTCCTAAGTGTCAGAGCCAGGATTTGAGCCTGGGTTTGTCTGATGTCAGTCCCTAAACTCACGATGGACGGGAAGCCACTGGGGCAGGAGGGTAGGATAAGTCAGTCACTCTTCCACACCATCCCTAGGGGAAAGCTCGCTAAAGCTCCCTTCATCTATCAGGGACTTCATGGGCCAGTCCAAGGCCCCCAGGTTTTTGGTTCTGATGTGAAGGGACTACTCCAAGCTAAGCAAAACCCCTACTTCAAGCAATCAAACCAGATGCCCCCTCCGGCTCCACGGCAAAATATAATTAAGTAACTATGTGGTTTGTTTGCTGTTCTTTCTGTGTGAAACACACTTCCCCTAAATCTTCCCACGGCTGGCTCAACCTCCAACCCTTAGTAACCTAAAATAATCGCTGCTGTTTCTGCCACACAAGATCACAAGATGTCCCGTTCTTTGCTTCACAACTTACAACCTAAAATTACACATTCCTTCCCTTGACTACTCCCTGCGGTCAAGGATTGCACCGCTCTATTCACTGCTGGGTTTCCAGTGTCCAGACCCCTGCCTAAATTGTGCTCGACAAATATTTGTTGATCGAAGGTACTCCCTTAAGCCCAGAACAAGCTCTGTCTGGCGGGGTCCCCTGTCTCATGTGTGGGCCTGGGAGGTCTGCTCAGCTCCGTCCACAGCTCAATTCCATCCTTTGGCCAAATTCAAGGCTGGGTGAATTATATCATTGTCCACTCTGCCCCTCGTCCCTGTCCCAGCCAAACTTCACAGAGACCCAAGACCCCC
>NW_012117265.1:2741430-2745623 GCF_000951035.1 Colobus angolensis palliatus
AGATCGCGCCACTACACTCCAGCCTGGGCGACGGAGGCTGAGGCAGGAGAATGGCATGAACCCGGGAGGTGCAGCTTGCAGGGAGCCGAGATCGCGCCACTACACTCCAGCCTGGGCGACAGAGCGAGACTCCGTTTCAGAAAAAAAAAAAACTTAGCCGGGTTTGGTAATGCACACTTGTAATTCAGCTACTCGGGAGGCTAAGGTAGGAGGATCACTTGGGTCCAGCAGTTTGAGGCTGCAGTGAGCTATGATTGTTCCACTGCCTGGGCAAGCCTGTCTCAAAATAATAATAATAATAAATGATGGATAGATAAATAATTGATAGGTAAATATTGATCACGGTGTACCACTGAACATACCAAAAGATACCATTTTCATTCATCAGATTGGTAAGAATTTTAGAGTTTGACAACATAAAATCAGGGGAGTAAATGCTTTGAAGCAGAATGTTTTCTGGCAGAAAGAGTAAATCCAAGTCATGGTCACCCGGTGCGATTCCTTTCTGGCACTGACCCTGGACAAATCACGGCAGGTGTGTGTGCACGGGATGTAGTAACCAAGAGGTGTTCCCTGTAGCCTCGACAGCTGTTGTGGAAAAAATGGGTGAAAACAGACCAAGCGCGGAGGCTCACGCCTGTAATTCCAGCACTTTGAGAGGCTGAGGCGGGCGGATCACCTGAACTCAGGAGTTTGAGAGCAGCCTGACCAACATGGAGAATCCCCGTCTCTATTAAATATACAAAAAATTAGCCTGGCATGGTGGCGCATGCCTGTAATCCCAGCTACTCAGTAGGCTGAGGCAGGAGAATCACTTGAACCAATGAGGTGGAAGTTGTGGTGAGCCGAGATGACGTTATTGCACTCCAGCCTGGGTAAAAGAACTGGGCAAAAAGTGAAACTCTGTCTCAAAAAGAAAAAAAAAAAAAAGAAAGAAAAACGTGTGAAAATATCACTGCACTCCAGCCTGGGTGAGAGAGTGAGACCCTGTCTCAAAATAATAATAATAATAATAATAATAAAGCACAAAGTCATCAGGGAAATGTAAATCGAAATGTCGATGAGATACCATTGCACTCCCACCTGAATAGCTAAAAGTAAAAAGACTGGTCGAACCAAGTGTTGAGGAAGATGGGAAGCATATGGGGGCTCTCCCACACTGTTGGTGAGAATGTAAAATGCCACAACCATTTGGAAAACGATCTGGCAGTTTCTTGCAAAGTTAATGCCCTAGAAATTGCATTCCTAGGTATATGCCCAAGAAAAGTATAAGCGAAGAAAAGAAAAAACCCACAGAGACATTCATATAAATGTTCATGGCAGCTTTATAGTATCCTTATTCGTAATGGGCAGAAAAACTAGGAGCAGCCCAAATACCCATTAACTGATTAATGGTGAAGCAAACCATTGTGGGTTTCACCTGTGCCATGGGATTCTCCTTAGTGATGAGGAATGAACATTTTATTCTTTCCTTTTTTTAGAGACAGGATCTTGCTCTGTTGCCCAGGCTGGAGTGCGATGGTGCAGTCATAGCTGACTGAAGCCCTGACCTCCTCAGCTCAAGTGATCCTCCTGCCTCAGTCTCCCAAGTTGCTGGGCCTACGGGCACACACCATCATGCCTGGCTAATTTTTTTTTTTTTTTTTTTTGACAGAATTTTACTCTTGTTGCTCAGGCTGGATTGCAGTGG
The DNA here is from genome assembly GCF_000951035.1 of Colobus angolensis palliatus. Lineage (NCBI taxonomy): Eukaryota > Metazoa > Chordata > Mammalia > Primates > Cercopithecidae > Colobus > Colobus angolensis. The sequence continues at coordinate 2,743,121 of NW_012117265.1, forward strand.
TGCAATGGCGTGATCTCAGTTCACCACAACCTCCGCCTCCCAAGTTCAAGTGATTCTCCTGCCTTAGCCTCTGAGTAGCTAGGATTACAGGTGTGTGCCACCAAGCCTGGCTAATTTTGTATTTTTAGTAGAGACGGGGTTTCTCCATGTTGGTCAGGCTGGTCTGGAACTCCCGACCTCCGGTGATCTGCCCACCTCGGCCTCCAAAAGTGCTGGGATTTTAGGCGTGAGCCACCGCACCTGACCATACCCGGCTAATTTTTTAAATTTTTATAGAGAGGAGGGTCTCCCTATGGGTGCCCAGGCTGGTCTCAAGTGATCCTTCTGCCTCAGCCTCCTAAAGTGCTGAGATTACAGGTGTGAGCCACAGCGCCTGGTCCAGGAATAAACTATTGATACAGGCAAAAATATGGATGAATCTCTCCCCAAAAAGCATAATGCTGTGTGAAAGAAGCCACACACTTTTTTCTGAAGTTCTAGAACAGGCATTGCTAATCAACCTATAGTAACGGAACATAGACCAGTGGTTGACTTTTGGAATGGTAATAACTACTGGGATGACAGGAGCAGCTTCTGGGCAATGGAAACAGAATTGCAGTTACATACCTTAATTCAGTTTGTGAATACTTGACCTTCTCACCCCCACTCCCTTCCGCCTTTTTTTTTTTTTTTTTTAGACAGAATCTTGCTCTGTTGCCCAAGCTGGAGTGCGGTGACAATTTTTGTATTTTAGTAGAGACAGAGTTTTGTCATGTTGCCCAGGGAGGTCTCGAACTCCTGACCTCAGGTGATGCACCAACCTCAGCCTCCCAAAGTGCTGGGATTACAGGCATAAGCCACTGTGCCCAACCAACGTCTGCCCTTTCAAAATACGTGTTGCTGGCTGGGCACGGTGGCTCGTGCCTGTAATCCCAGCACTTTGGGAGGCCGAGGTGGGTGGATCACAAGGTCAGGAGTTCAAGACCAGCCTGGCCAAATTGGTGAAACCCCGTCTCTACTAAAAATGCCAAAAAAAAAAAAAATTAGACAGGCATGGCAGCGGGCACATGTAATCCCAGCTACTCAGGAGGCTGAGTTAGAGAATTGCCTGAACCCGGGAGGCAGAGGTTGCAGTGAGCCAAGATTGTGCCACTGCACTCCAGCCTGGGTGAAAGAGTGAGACAGCATCTCAAAATAAATAAATAAAATAAAATATGTGTTGCTTTTCCTGGTCAGGTCGCCAGCATCATGCTCTCCTATTCATTTTTCAAGTCCCTTGTGGGCAAGAATGTGGTCGTGGAACTCAAGGATGACCTGAATGTCTGGGGCACCCTCTATTTGGTGGACCAGTATCTCAACATCAAATGAGCTGACATTAGGGTTACTCACCTTGAGAAACAGCCTCACAGTTTATCAGTGAAGAATGTCTAGGCTGGGTGCAGTGGCTCACATCTGTAATCCCAGTACTTTGGGAGGCCGAGGCAGGTGGATCACCTGAGGTCAGGAGTTTGACACCAGCTTGGCCAACATGGCAAAACCCCATCTACAATAAAATACAAAACTTAACTGGACACGGTGGCGGGCACCTGTAATCCCAGCTACTTGGGAGGCTGAGACAGGAGGATTGCAGGAACCCAGGAGGCGGAGGCTGCAGTGAGCTGAAATCATGCCACTGCACTTCAGCCTGGGCGACAGAGTGAGACTCTGTCTCAAAAAAAAATTTAAAAAAGGACGGCTTCATTCCAGGCTCAGTGGTCCTGTATGTGCAGTTTTCAGCAGAGGAGGTCGACACACAGTTGCCATAGCATGCAGCAAAGAAGAAAGCCAGCAGTAGGGACAGCCCCTCCTTCTCTTTCCCTCCCTCTTCCTTGGTGACATATAACCCCAAGTCCCAGCCCAGGACCCCTAACTCCCAATACTTGAAGAGGTTTTCTTTGTGTTTTTTACTGATGATGGTTTTGTGGGGTTTTTTTTTTTAAAGGGAAGAGTGGATAAGAGGAATAATAGGGAACAGGTATCCTTGGTTGAGAAAGGGAGAAGAGGTAGGCTGGGAAACTCCAAGGCCTTCCCAGTCCACAGCACCTGCCGTTTTCACTACCTCCCTGGAGATGGTGAGAGGGCGGGCTTTCTAGGTCTTTCCAGGGTACCACGTGATTCACCTGGGGGCATGAAAGGAATCTGTCCTATGTGGGGAATAACATTTATGATGCAAATATATATGTGTATGTATACACACACATACACACACACTATATATATAATGTAACATACGTATATGTTATATATACGTGGGTGCAGTGTCTCACACACATTGGGAGTCTGAGGCAGGAGGACTGTTTGAGCCCAGGGGTTCCAGACCAGCTTGGGCAATAAAGTGAGACGTTAATAAACAGGCCGGGCGCGGTGGCTTACACCTGTAATACCAGTACTTTGGGAGGCCGAGGTGGGCGGATCACGAGGTCAGGAGTTCAACACCAGCCTGGCCAATATGGTGAAACTCTGTCTCTGCTAAAAATACAAAAAA
>NW_012117265.1:2751493-2756025 GCF_000951035.1 Colobus angolensis palliatus
AAATAAATAAACAAAAATAAATAAAATATAAAAAAATAAAATGAAATTAGCCGGGTGTGGTGGTGGGTGCCTGTAATCACAGCTGCTCGGGAAGCTGAGGCAGAAGAATTGCTTGAACCTAGGACATAGAGGCTGCAGTGAGCTGAGATCGCGCCACTGCACTCCAGCCTGGGCAACAGGGTGAGACTCCATCTCAAAATAATTTAAAAAAAAAAAAAAAGAAGGAGAAGAAGAATGGTGGGTGCCAGGGGTTGGGAGGGGGAGGAGGAGTGTTTCATGGGGACAAGTTTTCCTTTGGAAAGATGAGAAAGTTCTGGAGATGGATGGTAGTGATGCTTGCATGACCATTAAAGTGCTTAATGCCACTGAACTGTGCACTTCAAAATGGCTACAGTGGCCAGCCAGCTGTGGTGGCACATGTCTGTAGTCTCAGCTACTTGGGAGGCTGAGGTGGGAGGATGGCTTGAAACAGCAGAAGAGGAACTGAAATTCCGGAAGTTAGGGTGTCTGGGGCAGCAGGTTCAGGTGGTGTCCTGTGGCAGAGGTCAGCAGCTGTCTGTGCCAGGTGGGGGCGGTCGGAGGGCAATGGGGGGCCATAGAGGATGTGAGAGTGAGTGAGAGTCAAAAAATAATTGAGTTTCAGAGAGATCCCTTTAGTGGTGCGGAGAAGGGATTGTGGACAGGGCCTAGAGGCAGGGTCCCTGGGAGAGGCTGGGGGAGGCTCCAGGCATCCAGAAGGAACTAGGACAAGGCCACAGCCTCAGGGGGATGGGGGAGGTCACCACTGAGGTGGGGCAGGCGGGGCAGGCAGAGCCTGCACACAGAGCTGCTCTGTTCTCTGACCCCAAGGAAGCTTTTGGGCTCATGAATTTTTCATGCCAAACAGGCCTGGAGCTTCAGATTCCAGGGCACTGGGCCCAGGCTTTCGGGTTCTGTTTACTGCCTGAAAACATCTCAGGGACCCAGAAGATGAGTTCTTTATTCTGTTGTTGTTGTTGTTGTTGTTGAGACAGAGTCTCACTCTACCGCCCAGGCTGGAGTGCAATGGCGCAATCTTGGCTCACTGCAACCTCTGCCTCCCGGTTTCAAGTGATTCTCCTGCCTCAGTCTCCCGAGTAGCTGGGACTACAGGCGTGCGCCCTCATACCTGGCTAATTCTGTATTTTTAGTCCAGACAGGGTTTCACCATTTTGGCCAAGCTGGTCTCAAACCCCTGACCTCAGGTGATCCACCCGCCTCAGCCTCCCAAAGTGCTGGGATTACAGGCGTAAGCCACCACGCCCGGTCGCCAGGAGACGAGTTATTTTGAGGTTCAGCAATGTCTAGGCTGGGGTGAGGACCTAGCAGTGACTGCATCCCCCTAGGTGACCTCAGCAGACAGCTGCTGGGAGCATGAAGGACTGCCCCCCTCCTTTGGACAGAAGCAACATAAAGTCTTGGGCTTTAGGCTGGGCAAGATGGCTCACACCTGTAATCCCAGCACTCTGGGAGGCCGAGACAGGTGGACCACTTAAGTCCACGAGTTGGAGACCAGCCTGGGCGACACCGTGAAACCTGTCTGTACCAAAAAGTATAAAAATGAGCTGGGTGTGGTGGCCATGCACCTGTGGTCCCAGCTGTGCAGGAGGCTGGGGTAGGAGAATTGCTTGATTGTTTGAACCCAGGGAACTGGAGGTTGCAGTGAGCTGAGATCACACCACTGCACTCCAGCCTGGGTGACAGAGACCCTGCCTCAAAAAAAATCAAGGCCAGATGCAGTGGCTCACCCCTGTAATCCCAGCAATTTGGGAGGCTGAGGTGGGTAGGTCACCTGAAGTTGGGAGTTTGAGACCAGCCTGACCAACATGGAGAAACCTTGTCTCTACTAAAAACACAAAATTAGCCGGGCATGTTGGTGCATGCCTGTAATCCCAGCTACTAGGGAGGCTGAGGCAGGAGAATGGCGTGAACCCGGCAGGCGGAGCTTACAGTGAGCTGAGATCCGGCCACAGTACTCCAGCCCGGGCGACAGAGCTAGACTCCGCCTCAAAAAAAAAAAAAAAAAAAGAAAGAGTAAATGTTTATAGAAAGCTTAGTCAGTGTCAGACAAGGCATTAGGCATTAGGTGTTTTTTTGTTTGTTTTTTTGAGACAGAGTCTCGCTCTGTCATCCAGGCTGGAGTGCCGTGGCGCTATCTCGGCTCACTGCAAGCTCTGCCTCCTGGGTTCATGCCATTCTTCTGCCTCAGCCTCCCGAGTAGCTGGGACTACAGGCACCCGCCGACACGTCCTGTTAATTGTTCGTATTTTTAGTAGAGACAGGGTTTCACCAGGTTGTCCAGGATGGTCTTGATCTCCTGACCTTGTGATCCGCGTGCCTCAGCCTCCCAAAGTGCTGGGATTACCGGCGTGAGGCACCATGCCCGGCCTGTGCTTTAGATTATTATTATTTTTTAAACTCTTTTTCATTTTTTCGAAATAGAGACCAGGTCTCATTAGCCTCAATTGATCTGCCCATCTTGGCCTCTTGAAGTGCTGGGATTACAAGCATGAGCCACCACACTGGCCAAGCACCCTTTTTTTTTTGAGCGAAGGTCTCACTCTGTCACCCAGGCTGCTGGAGGGCAGTGGCGCGATCTTGGCTCCCCCAGTAAAGTGCTCTCTCTCTCTGTGTATATATATATATTTTTGTTTGTTTGTTTGTTTGTTTTTGTTTTTGAGATGGAGTCTCACTCTGTAGCCAGGCTGGAGTGCAGTGGCGTGCTCTCAGCTCACTGCAACCTCTGCCTCCCGGGTTCAAGCAATTCTCCTGTCTCAGCTTCCTGAGTAGCTGGGACTACAGGCGCCAGCCACCACACCAAGCTAATTTTTTGTATTTGTAGTAGAGAAGGGGTTTCACCGTGTTAGCCAGGATGGTCTCAATCTCCTGACCTCATGATCCACCACCTCGGCTTCCCAGAGTGCTGGGATTACAGGCGTGAGCTGCCGCATCTGGCCCAAGCACTCTATATTAAATCATTATAACAATTTTCCAATTGGAGAAAGTGACCCAGAGAGATGAAATAATTTACCGATAGTAACATAATGAGCCTGTGACTCTGCAAGGATCTGAACCCAGGGAGTTCGACTTTACACCCCAGACACACTTCCTTCCCCGTCAACCACATGCTTTCCGGAGGAGCGTCCAGGTCATATTGTTGAGTAATAATAGCAAGTAGTATTTTTTTTTTATTTAAGACAGAGTCTCTCTCTGTTGCCCAGGCTGGAGTGCAGTGGCGCGATCTCAGTTCACTGCAATCTCCTTCTCTTGGGTTCAAGCGATTATGTGCCTCAGCCTCTGGAGTAGCTGGGATTTCAAGTGTACACTACCATGCTCAGCTTAATCTCTCTATATACATATTTTGTTGTTGTTGTTGTTGTTTGTTTGTTTTGTTTTGTTTTAGTCTCGCTCTGTCACCCAGGCTGGAGTGCAGTGGTGAGATCTCACCTCACTGCAACCTCTGCCTCCCAAGTTCAAGCAATTCTCCTGCCTCAGCCTCCCAAGTAGCTGGGATTACAGGGGTCCATCAGCATACCCGGCTAATCTTTTGTATTTTTAATAGAGACAGGATTTCATCATGTTGGCCAGGCTGGTCTCAAACTCCTGACTTCAGGTGATCCACTTGCCTTAGCCTCCCAAAGTGCTGGGATTACAGGCGTGAGCCACCAAGCCTGGCCAGTTTTTATATTTTTAGTAGAGACAGATTTTTTTTGCCATGTTGCCCAGGCTGGTCTCGAGCTCTTGGCCTTAAGTTCTCCAACCCCCTCTGCTTCCCAAAGTTCTGGGATTACAGGCGAGAGCCACTGTGCCTGTCCACAAGTTGTATAGTCTTATATGGTATGGGAGAAAGAGAGAGAGAAAGAGGGTACAATATCACACACACACACACACACACACACACACACGCACAGAGCCCTGCTGAAAAAGATCTGAATGAGCCAGTGGTTATGAGAGGGGTGAAGATTGGGATATGGGGATATCACAGGGGACTTTTTTTTCTTTTCCTCTCATATCTCTGCTGGAAGGAACTTTTGTCTTTTCTTTTCTTTCTTTCTTTCTTTCTTTTTTTGTTTTGTATTTTGTTGTTTTCTCAGGAACTGGCTCAGCACAATCTTTTCTTAAGATGTGATCTTGCTTTGTCACCCAGGCTGGAGTGCAGTGGTGCAACCATAGCTTACTGTGGCCTCGATCTTCCGTGCTCCGGTGATCCTCCCACCTCAGACTCTTGAGTAGCTGCACGCAGTGGTTTACACCTGTAATCCCAACACTTTGGGAGGCTGAGGTGGGTGGATCACTTAAGGTCAGGAGTTTGAGACCAGCCTAGCCAACATGGCAAATCCCAGTCTCTACCAAAAATACAAAAATTAGCCCAGCGTGGTGGCAGATGACTGTAATCCCAGCTACTTGGGAGGCTGAGGCAGGAGAATCACTTGAACTGGGAGAAGGAGGAGGCTGCAATGAGCTGAGATTGTGCCACTGCACTCCAGCCTGGTCGACAAAGTGAGAATCTGTCT